>NC_056740.1:526328370-526380870 GCF_019279795.1 Protopterus annectens | reverse complement strand
TACAAAAAACGAAAACGATAAGCCAAAATACAACTGCTACTGAAGTATGAATCACTGAAAAAGTTTATTCACCTCTAGCGCCTTGGCTAAAAAAGCCTTCAAGGAGTAAAAACAAACAGTGTGTTGCCTCAGTTTATATACATATCATCATAAATGAGTGTGACGACCCTCCACCTCTGGGCCAGTAATCAAGGTGCCTCAATCCTCACCACTGGCACCAGGGGATGTTCACTGGGAGGGTAACAGGTACGTACAATCAAGCAAAATTTCCCTTAAGAGCACACAGGGTGCACAGTCAGTCCAGTGGTTGGTTCCTTTCTCTTTCCCCAGATCCCCAATAAGATACCCCACTGGCACAGCTATAGAGCTGAGTCCTTAGCCAGGGTTCCAAGCCAAATCCTTCAACACTCTCTCTGTCCAACCAGTGCTTCGTGTCCCTGCCTAAGTAGCTGACACATACACTGAGATTTGATTAACACACACACACCTGGGAAAGGCTGGCACAGGTTTACTAGCTATGCCCTCTTTCGCTAAGACTATAAGGTAGTTATCACTGCAACCAGAACCCATCACCATCGCCTTTAAGGCCCTTTACAAAGGGTGTCCAATTTTAGTGTATAATTTTAATACGAATACAAATGGTAGCTTGACCAAGAGCAAGGCTATTAGGAGGGGCCCATACAGTGTCACCAAATAAATATGCAAATACTCTCAAAACTTAAATATCTCTACAATGATCAGCCACAATGAAAGGTTTAAATATATTTAATAATAAAAGAACACGAACAATACTAAATATCTATCCACAGTGACATCAGAGTTCAAATCACAGAAAATATTTAAAATGACACTGAAAGACGACAGGCTCATACAAATAAAGAAAAACAATATCTAAATCAAGTTTCACTATATTCCTGACTGAATCTAAGAGAATCACTATTCCCTTACTTACTTAATACAGCAAGGCACATGATGTGGTGAATGGTCCTTGTTGTCAGGCCCAAGACAGAATACAGAATGCTCCGTCTCACTAAGAGACTTCTCAAAATAATATTTCTTCTGGGATAGCTTGCAGAATGACATCACTTCTGGTCATCTGACTTCTAGTTCCCATGCAACCCCCCCATAGCTGGAAGCTGGCAGGATTTAGCACCTACCTGTAAAAGATACACACACAAGGGCTTTTGCTCAGATCTGTAGCAGGTGCTGGAAGTCATAAAACAATTTCATACCCCCACACTTCCAGAGTAGTAATTACTTCACCCCAAAGACAATACAGAAAGCTTCTGAGTGCAGATGTTATGTCTCTGGCTGCACTGAAGCCTGTGAGATAACATCTTTATGGCCTAGCCCGTAAAGTGATTTAATTTCAGACATATTTTAAAGTTTGCTGGACTGAGGTTAACCTTCCAATTTCCTCTGTTAAAACATATGTATTAAAACAGCTACAATTGTGCATGTACATTTCTGTTCTCTCCAGTAGGGCACACTGTGGATACATTTTAAACACAAGCACTTTACAAATACCTTTTCAACACAAACATCTACACAAATTAGTTTGATATATATATATACATACACACACACACACACACACACACACACACACACACACACATACATATATAGGACATACAGTTCTAAAACATTTTTAACACAAGCATCTTGTATAAATCAGTTTGATATTCACAAATGACATATAATTACTTACAAAATTCCAGCAACCTGTGCTGGCAGTACCTCCTATCATCACAATGAGAATGAATGAGAAAGTCATCCAAATAAGGAAACATCTGGAGTCCCCTCACTCTGCAAAAAACAATCACAGGAGTGAGGCATTTGGTGAAGACCCTTGGGGAAGTAGGCCAAAGGGCAACGCAGAGAACTGAAAATGCAAGGAAGCAACAGAGAAACAAAAACTTCCTGAGAAGGGGATGAATAGGGATATGGAAATAAGCATTCTTGAGATCTAGGGAAACTAGAAAGGCCTAAAAAAGAAGAGGAAACAAGGATTGAAGGGATAGCATCCTTAAGGAAGGAAACTTGAAAAAGGTGTTCAGCTGAGATCTAGAATGGGTCTCCAGGTGCCTTCTTTCCTGGGGACCAGAAACATTCTGAAGTAAAACCTCTTCCCCCTTTATGGAGCTGGAACTTCTTGAATTGTTCCTTGAGACAACAGGCCCCGAAGCACCTCTGGAAAAAAAGGCAGCTGCTCCTGAGGAGGCTGAGGAATGCCCAAAAAAGGGGGGGGGGGTTCCAAACCAAATAATACCCCTGGAAAAATATGGATAGAACCCAAGAATCATGAGTAATCTTTAACCAAATGGTACGGACAGGGAAAGACTAAGAAGAGAAGGGCAAGGATATTTTGGAAAAGGATGCTTATTAGCTGAAGGAGTTTGAGTAGACTTGGCAGGAGGAGTCCTACCACCCTTCTTACCTTTGAGGGAAGGGCAAGACTGCCTGTGGACAAAGGCAGGTTTATTAGGGTAATCCCTTGAAACTTGGGAACAGGTGAAACAAAAATAGGCTTCAAATCCTGTAAAGTGTTACCCTTTTCATGAAGGGATATAAACAGCTCAGCAGCAGTAGCACCAGAAAGACATCTGTTATCTAGAGCAGCATCCATCAGCTTAGCCTTAATATCATCAGGCAAAGACTGGAGGTGAAGTCAAGTATAGTGGCCTATGGGAGAGTGGCCTAATGGTTAAGGTGCTTGCCTTACAAACACAAGGTGCAGGGTTTGAGTCTCACAAGGGATAATTGGCTAGGCTTACAATGGCTCGCAAGGGCAGTTAGCCTAGTACTAACCTATAAACCTCCTCAATACAGAACCAAAAGCAGCAGCTCTGGACAAGGCATCAGCTGTATCATAGCTACAATTAATAGAATGACTAGTAACCTGAGAGAAGACCAAAGTAAAGAAAGAGCTGAAGTCTTCCTCTCAGAGTCAGGAATATCCAAAATAATGTGAAAGGTCTGAGACAGAAGAGCTAAAATATAGCTGGTCATATGGGTCTGGTAGTTTACAGCTCTAAAGGCCAAGGTAGCAGAAGTTTACACTTTCTTACTCAACCTCTCCATAGTTCTGCTGCCTTTGTCAGAGGGAAGCAGCTTTGTAGAAGGCAAAAGCTAAGATGGCTTATCAGACGCAAGAGAAGGGTCAGCATAGGGGCACCTATACAGTAACCTGCAATTCTCAGGTACCTTATAGTTTTTTTTTTATGAGCAGGGGCAGGGAAACAGGAGCCTGAGAAGCTGTAGAAAAAGCAACCAACAAGTCAAGAACAGGAGGGAAAGCAGGGAGCTTAGGAGACTCCATTTAAAGAAGTGCATATACCTTTGCTGGATATCAGAGACCTGAGCATGATCCCACTATCATACGGAAAACTGCACCACCAAAAGAAATCTCCTCAAAAGGAGAATCAGGACTAACAGATTCCTCCTCCTCAGTCTATAACCCAAAGAGAAGGAATCTGGAAAAAAATAGGTCCACAATTTTTCAGAGAACTGGGGGGGGGGGGTACCCTGAGGAGGCTTCAAAGCCACAAGCGTTCAACAGACCTAGTCATTCACATTGAGGATCTTTGGCACCAGGTGAAAGGTGCTTAGTCTTCTTTTTTCAAGGTGAAGTCAGCCCTAAAGATCTTAGGTGGCTGGGACCCCTGACGACACTAGGCGTAGTAGGAATCTCTTCTCTGACCAAGATTTAAGGAACTCCTCTAGGTCCTTCTGAAATAAATCAGCCATGGTTACCCATGAACATCCAAAACAGACATCTCCTAGGCCTCTAGGGATGTGTGAGAAGCTGGATCCATGCTGGCCTCCAAAATGGTCACGGCAGAGGAATCTAAATGAAAAAATGGGCGGTCCTCCAGGCTTTCACTAACCTCAAGAGACATTCGGCAGAGGAGGTACAGCTGAAGAATCTGACCAAGCTTTCTTGGTCTTCTTCATGGATGGCTGACCCTCAGGTCGGGAAGATTCCTCCACAGTACCATTAGCCAACAATTTAAGATGTTGGTTCTCCAAGTAGATTGCTAAAGAGGAGAGAAGACTACTCAAGGTTTTTGGAACAATGCCTGACAAATGGGACAAGTCTTGTGGTTGTGAGAAGTACCTAAGGAAAACATTGCTCATGATGATCCTTATGGGGACTCTGCCTCCCACACTGGCATTTCCCCTTTCTGGACGAAATGAAACCAACTATGAAACAAAAGGAGATAAGAAGAAAAAAACTCCAACAGGGCACTTATCTGATAAAAGGCTTTGTGACCAACAGATGAACGAGCATTCAGACCGATGACGGAAGATGGCGTTTGGACTGGTGGCAAAGAAGATGTCCTTACATTCACCACTGCAGTATTTATTACTTATGGGATCCCCTGCTGTGAAGCCCATCATCCAGCCAGTTTACCAAAGCCTACCATTGCTTTAGGGTACACTGAACATCACCTACACACTCCCTGTGTAGCGTAGGGCATAAAGGTGATGTTCAGGCGTACCATCCTCAGAACTTCTTTGCTGCCAGTCCGAACACTATTTTTAACCAGTCTGTTTGTTTCTGTCCGTTTGTTGGCATTTTTCTGTTTGCTGGAAATTCCTGTGATTTCTCCTGTTTGCTGAAGTCTCACCATTGCAGTTCTTTTGATTTTTTCTGTGCTGTTTTGAGGGTTAATGTCATCCTGGAAGGGTAAATGCCAATGTGAGAGACTGATTCCCCATAAAGACCTTCATGACAAAGTGTCTTTTTTGCCTAGGAGCTTCTCATGACCATATGTCTTGTTCAATTTGCCATGCATTTGTCCTGAAAACCCTTCACAGAAGGCTTTCTTCCTTTCATTCTATCTTGAGAACCAGCATCTTAAGCTTCTTACTAAAGATACTATGAATGGGACTTCCTGCCCAGAGGGTCAGCAGTCAGGGAAGAAGAAGAAGGTGAAAAAGGCAAGACCGGAATCTTCCTCTGTCCAGCCTTTACTGGGCGTTTCTCCTGAGGTTACTACAAACCTGGAGTCTTACCTGGTTGTTGGATTCCTCTGCCGCATCCGGTTTGTAGGCCGGTGAGGATCTGGCAGGTAGCATGTCCGACGAGGCTTTGTAGAGGTCCGTTTCAGATGTTCACGGGGAACCACGGTTGATAGTTTCCAACGGTTCTGGGGGGGGGGGGGTTCTGCAGTTTCTTCTTAGGGAAGAAGTTCCTACTATGGATGTGGAATGCCATACTGAGTCAGGGCCTTCTCAGTTTTCTAGGATAGACAGAAAATAATCATGTTTCTTCTGCTCCTACGGATCCACAAAGTGAATGGCAGGCCTTTATGCGGGGGTTATTTAATGCTTTACTGTCGTTAAGGCCTCCTCAAGGGGTTTTGGTTCCTGCTCCTCCTTGGTCCTCTTCTTCACCTAAAAGGCCCAGGGAATTGAATTCTTCTGGGGAAGAGTTGGATTCTGCTGAAGAATCCCTTACTTATTCTACACAGATTTCTCCTTTAGACTACGGGTCTGAGGAGGAGGATTCTACTACTCCAGATACTCCTCCTGCAAGTATTTACTTTGGGGACACAATTTCTACGATGATGGAATTTTTTTAAGTGGGATTGCGTCCAGGTTTCTGATATCCATAAGTGGTACTATGGGTTAACTGCAAATGGAATCTCCTAAACCTGTGGCTATTCCTCCCGTCTTGGGGGCTTTACTAGATGTTTTTTCCAATGCCTGTAAAGCATGTGATTCTCTGCCCCCTACTCCCAAGAAGTCTGATAAGTTTTATAGGCTGCCTGAGGATTGTTCCTTTTTGTTCAAATGTCCTGCTGCTGACCCCTCTGTAGTGTCTGTAGCCTCTGATTAGCAGTCTCATTGCTTCCTTCATCCAAGTTACTGCCTTCTGACAAGGACATCAGCACCATGGACAGGCTGGGTAAGAAGGTTTATACTTTGGCAACTCTAGCTTTCAGGGCTACTGATTATCAGACCCATATATATAGGTATGTGTTGGATCTTCTTTCTCAGGCCTGTCAGCTTTATTCTGATCTACCAGACTCTGGCTAAATGTTCTGTACTGTCCTTGCTAGGGACTTCCTCTCAAGTAGTTTGTTATTCAAGCAAATGTAGTTATGATGCAGCGGATGACACTTCTAGGGCTGCTGCTTTTGGTTCAGTACTGAGGATGTACTTTTGGCTTATGCTTCAACCTTTACCCGATAATATTAAAGGCTAAGTTGATGGTTGCTCCTCTGGATAATAATCTTTTGTTTGGGGAAGCAGCTTCTGGTTTGTCTAAATCTCTTCAGGAAAAGGGGAAGGCCTTACAGGCACTTAAACATGTTGGTTTCTCCTGTGCCTAAATTTCAGAGAAACTACCCTTCTATCCAGCCATTCTTCGTAGGCAATCTCGCCCTCCTGCTAAGGTAAAATGGGTGGTAAACGGACTCCTCCTAAGGCCACTCAGACTGCAGGGATTCTAAAGCCTTCCTTTCCTGACAAACTAGGTGCTGTCTGACCATCTACCAGTGGCGGCTGGTGACTTCAAATCAAAGGGGGGCTGCAGGAGATAGCTGAATGGGTGGGGTCAATGGGAAGGGGTGTGGACAACTAGAAAGGGGAGGAGCTATGCTCAAAACCACAAAAACTAAACTTTAATTAAATATGCTGCCCTGGGTGCCAAACCCTCATTATGAGAGTCCAATCAAGACAAATGAAGTGTAAAAGAATAAAAATATTTCAATGCACTGGCTGCTTGACAGCTTACTTAATATCTAGATGGAAATTGAAAGGTTGTGAGGCATGAAAAAATAAATTACTTTTTAAATGCATTACTGGAATGCCAGTCAAAATCAAGTATAAGAAAAACAAGCAGCACTCAACTCAAACCGCTTCTCCTTGCACTGCAGTTCTAATTATCATTTATATTCAGCTTTATTAAAGTACCAAGTAACATGCTGAAAGTTGCAATCTCTGTGATGCTCCCACTTGTAAAAATGTTTCTTATCCAAAAAAGATCTGCTGCCTGACAACTATCTACTTGTTTCATGGGGAAAACATGATCAAAGTAAAAAATGAAAAGCAAACAAGCTCAAGATACATTGCTTAAAGGATTACTGTATAAGGTAATGGACCACACAAATGGCATTCTGTTTAGTTTATGGGTAAAGCCCTCAGAGATCACTGGAAGCCTCCAACAAGTGTAATGAGCTTCTTAAAATAATGTAATCCTGTCCTTTATTACAAATACTGTCATATGCATTTCAACGCTTACACATGATCTAGTTAAGTATTCTCTGCATGGCAACAACAAAAAGGCTTCAATGTTGGCAATTCTTTAACAGTATGCTTATTAAAGCTTACTTGCATGTTATGATCTCAGACAAGCTTACCTGATGGTCATTAAAGCATTGCTACTTAAAACACAGAGCAACAGGCACTTTCTGAGTCTCTTTCTTTCGGCTTATCCCGGTTAGAGGTCGCCACAGCGGAACTCCGGTCCGCTAATGTTTGGTAGTGGATTTGTACGTGCCGAGTTACCAGCCCTGATGCACAACCTTCAACGAAGGCACGCCCATTCAAGCATGCCTCCACACAGAAGACGCTCTAACTGAGAATCGAACGGGACGTCTTACTGTGAGGCGACAACGCTACCGTAGCACCACTACCGCGGGTAGCAACAGGCACTGAGTAATAAGCATAAATCAACAGTACAAAAATATGACAGAAACCAGACCATTCTGCAAAATCAAGAACAGATGAAAAGCCACTGCAGTACTTGTGTCTACCTTGGATGGTTGGATACCCTGCACATTTACACTGCATAACTGCTCCTTGCCTTGCTTGGACACATCCAGAGTCACTACATGGGGGAGTGGGGTGAAACAAGTATGTCACAATTTGAAATGTCTCTGGCTGACTGTGATGGCCCTGACACATTTGTCATACCTCTCACCCTCAGAGCAAAGCCAAACATAGAAGTGGGACAAAGGCCCAAAAATAAGGACAATTTTTAAATATTGCTCTTATAAACTTAGAAAGGTAATAGAATAGTAGGTCTTGCATTAGTATGAATTTTCTGAAGGATATGAAATCTGAAATTCAAATGTCTGTCATTATTTTCTAACTTCAGTCTTTAATGATTTACCATTAATTTGCCAAAAAAAAATATTTTATGAAAAATGGACCAAAAATGTGATGCAAAAATATAAAATAGCCACACAATACAGCTGGGAACTGCTAACTTGAGCAGCTGACAAAATAAAAGAATCTACATGCATTTCTGAAATAAAAGTAATCTATAACTCTGATTATTACAGTTATTTCTTAATTGTAAACCCTCCATGTTTTCTTCCAAAATTGCTATTTTGCGGAGGGATTATTAGGGGAAGAGCAACATTTTGAGCCAGATTCGGGGACAGTAGAGAGGTTTGGCTATGCCTAATTCTATAAAGCAATTTATTTGCATGTACCTCTCAAACTGTTAATGCAATAAATCTGGACAAGGCCAAATATACTGGGGGAACATATAAACAGTAATAAAAATGGCTCTTGTATAAACTGAGACAGTTGATAGAATAACAGGTCTTACCTTTAGCATGCATTTTTCTGAAGGATATGAAGTCTGAAACTCAGCGTGTCATTATTTAGTGACTTAATTCCTAAATGATTTTCCAGAAAACCACAAATTTTATGAGGAACAAACCAAAAATAAGAAGCAAAAATCTATTCATTCTGTGAAAATCTGGACAGTTGGGAGGTACAGTTCAGCTGGGGCTGTCTTTGAGTTTGCCGCCCTTCCCCCTCACAAAATCATGGTCAAATGGAGCCCTCCCCCCTGCAGCCATTCCAATGATCCATTACTTGGCTATTTATCATAAACACTAATGTGCATACTGCTTTACTTCTATGATGATTTGGATTTCATTTGAAAGTTTTATTTTGCATTTTACAGCACAAACACTAAGACATCTGCTAACAAAGCAACGCAGTCTCACAATGAAAACAGGCTTAGCATTAAAAACTTCTCTGCCCTTGAAACTCACATTCAATGAAACAGCATTGAAACTCACATTCAAAGAAAATACATTTTACCAGTGGCAGATAAAGATTAACTTTGGGCTGTTTTCAAATCAGAGGCCCCTTGCACATGAAACATACACGTGGTCTTTGATACACATTCCTGATTGTACTAAATTATATTCCTTGTACAATACAGTACAGTTGTTAAGACGGCATTTTAAATTTATTGTTTTGAACATTTTCCAGTAAACAATGAAACAAAATGCATGCACCAATGACAAAACTACCCAATTCAGAACATTTCCATCATAAAAGTCTACTCAACCTTCTACAGTCCACCAGTATCAGTAAATATGCACAATCTCTGAAGTAGTAAAACTCATCTAAATAATTCCACATTACAGAAATCTGTAACAATGAAGAGACTGCTGCTAGCAAACAACTTTATATGTCATTGTTTATTCATCTACAAATAAAGTGCCTGTTGCCCTTGAGAAATAAATTGTCTATGTTGCATGCATTAAAAAAAAATGATAAGCTAGTAATATCGCAATAGGGACTGTATGGCAAATGATAACAGGTTCAGGTTCATAGTTACTACTCTAGGTATCTTTGCCAAAAAGGACTGCAGCATCCACCCACTTTACAACACAGTACAGTATCAGCAATGCATCTATCTACTGTGGGAGTAGAACCCAAAGCCTTCTGCATCAATACCAAGTACACTATCTGTTGTGCTATTAATGCAAGCAGACTCAGAGTAAGCAGCACTAAAGTTTTGCTCCCCTGCAGCTCTCAGCTCCTTGTAAAATCTACTCGACACGCAGTTGTACTTCTGAACTTTGCAGCACAAGAAATCTGGAAAAAGCCGAAGTTTATTGGGGGGGGGGGGGGGGGCAGAAGCCCAAAAACCAGGGACACATTTTAAACATTGCTTGTATAATGTTGGAAAGTTGCTAGAATAAAATGCTGTGTTACCACCATACATTTCACTGCCACGTCTTTAACCCAGGGGACCCTGTGCAAAACAGTCAGAGAAACATACCACTATGCCAAATCAGCTGTTTTGTGAAGGAGAAGAAGGCGAACTTAAATGGCTACCATTTAGTGAATTCAGTTCTCAGCACAGCTTTCAACCCTTGGCACAAAACACCTGAACAAAGCCAATAATGGGGGGAATACAGCCCCCAAACATATTCAGTGAATTCAGTTCTCACTATAGCTCTCAACCTCTTAGCAAAAAACATGTGGACAAAGCCAGTAATGGGGGGGAATACAGCCCCCAAACATTCAATGAATTCAGTTCTCACCATAGATAACTCTCAACCTTAACACAAAATACCTGGACAAAGCCAATAATGGGGGGAATACAGTCCCAGAAATAGGGACAAATTTCAAATATCCATGTTATAAACTTAGACAGCTGCTAGAACAATTTTGTGTTACCATGTACTTTCTGAAGAATATGAAGTCTGAAATTCAAATGCCTGTTATTTTTAAACAAGGAAACTAGTCTGACTTGGAACAAAAGACAATTTTCAGCAGAGCAGGGAGAAATGCCAGACACATCTTTGCAAGATGGGAGAACATGAAGACACCACACAGAAGGCACCCCAGCCAAGAATCAAACCAGAGAACCTGTAGCTGTTAGTCAGCAATGTTACCAGTGCACCACTGCACTACAGACTTTGCAAGGAGAAACGTAGATACAGAAACCACAGATTTTATGAGGAACAGAACAAATACGAGGCAAAAATCTGCAATTTTTTTAGAAATGGTGGTGGATAGGGAATTCAGGTCCTTGCCACCTGCATCCAAGGTACAGGGTTCAAGCCTGAGTATCTCTACCCACCACATATAGTAACTGGGGCATTACATACACATACACACACCACACACACCTTAGTCCAGCGGTATAATTAAAGCCTTCACTTACCTGCTGTAAATACATGTCCCACCTGTTCAACAGCCAGCGACCAAACACCTAGCCATTTCACGAACGAAGCAATCCAGCCAAACACCTAGCCATTTCACGAACAAAGCAATCCAGCCAGCAACCAGAACACTTAACTCCTGAAGCAGTAATACATGAACGAAGCCAGCAACCAAAACACCTACCTCCTGAAGCAGTAATCCATGAATGAAGCCAAGCCCGCACAATGAATGTCCCGCAAGAGCAGCTCACCTCTCAGTCCTCATTGGTTCTGCCTGTAGCCGAAGCAGTCCGGACCTCCTCTTCTATGTGGTCGTCACCGCACTGATTCCTGGGTGCATTTACAGCAATGATTGCTGGGTACCTTTCTGTCTCTATCCGGACTGCTGATAAAGGCAGTCTGAGGTCTTCAAATGTGTCTGCGCATGCGCAGAGGAGTCGGGACTCATGCTTTTTTTTTCTTTCTGTTTTTGTTTTTTAGTTTTAAAGATTTTTCTTTTGTTTTTTCTAGGTGGGAGGGCTGCAGTCCGATAACACGAGCCACCCCGGCTGTCTACCTGTTCCCAGCCACATTCCTCTTTCTCTTCTTCTTTGGCTTCAAATCACCCAGGATTCTTGGGTTCTGTCAATCATTCGTCAGGGGTACTTCATGGTGTAGAGTGCCCATCCTCCTTTTACAGGCATTCCTTAGCCTCCTCGGGAACAGCTTCCCCCCACCCCCCAGAGGTTCTTTGAGATCTCTTGTCTCAGGATACTATTCAAGATTTGCCTGTGTCCCAAAGGGAGAAGGGTTTTATTCAAGAAAGTTTCCAGTGCCCAGAAAAGAAGGTACTTTGAGACCAACTCTACACCTCTCTCATCTAAACACATTTATGAAGGTGCCCTCCTTTCGGATGTTGTCCCTTCAGGCACTTTTTCCTCTCTTGCTCCCTCAAGCCTTTCTGGTGTCTCTGGATCTCAAGGATGCTGATATCCAATTCCAATCCATCCTATTTTCAGGAGGCTTTTGCATTTCTCTGTTGCTTCCTGGCATTTTCAGTTCTGTGTTCTGCCCTTTGGCCTTTCTACTGCATCAAGGGTGTTCACCAAATGCCTTGCTCCCATGATTACTTTTTGCAGGCTTCAAGGGATCCAAACATTTCTTTACTTGGATGACCTGCTGATTCAGGCATCCTTTCCAGAGGTCCTTTGCAAAATCTTTGTTTTACCATTTTTCTTCTTCAGAGCCTGGGACTCACAATAAACTTCATATGATCATAGGAAATTACTAGGCTATTGGCCCTGAGGCCCTTGTAAGCCTAGCCAAGAGTTTAGCCCATGTTTAGACAAGTCAGCATCCAAAGCCCCTGTCAAGCAGGGACACAGGTGGAATCCCAAGGGTGTACTTTGTTTCCCATCCAGTTATCCGGGTTGCGCTTAAAAAGGGATAATGATGTACTCTGCTTGACGTAGATAGAGAGTCTATTCCACAGATAAGGAGTCTCTGGGACACATCTGTCCCACCAACGAGTCCTATTGATGTCAAAGACCAGGTTGAGGTTGCGCATGTCTTCCCTGACTCCTTCTCAGGATCATGTCTTTCTGGGTTGCAGGATTCAGACGGTGACAATGCTCGCATCCCTGCCTCCTCCAAAGGCCTTAACTCTCATTTCTTACTTAGGAGCAATGTCTGGCTGTCTGAAGGTTCAGGTAGTGTGGTGGCCTCATCAGCAGAAGGAGTACATCAATGGTAAAGAGATGAGAGCTCTTCTGCTGGCTCTTCAGACCTTTCATCCTCTTTTTCTCTCTGGGGCCTCTCAAGGTATTCACAGACAATACCACAGTTATGTGGTATATCAACAACCGCGGGGGGGGGGGGGGCAAGATCTTACCTTCTTTGGCAGCTGGTACTTCTGGTATGGGATCTGGCTGTCATCTATCAAGTGGCTCTTCAGGCAGTTTATATTCCTTCAGATCAGAACATCATGGCAGACACACTGCACTCTGAGCAGGTCCTTTACTCAATCCCACGAATGGATGCTTCACATTGATGTGTTTCTGGACATTGTTCAGAGGGGAGGCAAACAGAACTACTTGAGGAGTACCCCACTGGTGAACAGACAACTTCCTCTGTTTTGTGCGAGAGTCCCAGGTTCTCTGGTATGGAAGGTGGACACCCCCTCATGTTCTTGGAAGGGGATGTTTCTTTATGCATTCTCTCCCCTTCCTGTTATTCCGAGAGTCCTGTTCAAGATTCAACAGGATGCTCCCAAAATCTCATTGGTGACTCCCTTTTGGCCACGGCAACATTGGTTCCCTCTCCATCTGCATCTAACCAAGGGCAATCATCACAAGTTACCTCACAGGGTGGATCTACTCACACAAGACATAGGATCTCTCATCCATCCCCACCTGTCCATGCTTCAAATGACACTGTGGGCGATAGGCAACTTTTTCTGAGGATGTGCTGCAGGTCCCGTAGGAGGCCAGGAAACCTACTACTAGGAAATCCTACTTGTCTAAATGGAAGAGTTTTCTATTTGGTGCCTTTATCGTGACCTGGACCCACTTACAGTGGATGTTGCTTTGGTTCTTTCTTATTTGTGCGAGTTGCTCAATGCTGGTTTGGGCTATTCTTCTATTAAGGCCCACTTATCTCTTTCTTCTTGTCTGTTTAACTCCCCCATTATTGTCTAGATTTGAGGCTAAGCAATTTCTTAAAGGCACCCTTAATATTAGACCTCCCAGAAAGTCTGTTCCTTCTCTCCTGGCATCTTAATTTCATTCTGGAGACATTGACTCAGGCTCCTTTTGAGCCTGCTGCTGTTTCAGCTTCCTTGCAACACTGTTCGTGAAAGACAGTTCTTTGGTTAGCTCTTACTTCTGCCAGACAAGTGTCTGAGTTGCAAGCTGTTATGGCTTGTCCACCTTTTTTGGATATTTCATGAGGATAGGGTGTCCTTGGGTACTAATCTTTCTTTTATGCTCAAGGTGGTTAATGAGTTGTCACTTAATTAGTCTATTAATTTGCCTACTTTTTTCTCTTCTCTTCAATCTGACAGTAAGAAGGTGCTGCATACTGTAGATATGCACAGACAGCTTTAGTCTTATCCAAATAAAATGTGAGCCATCAGAAAATCTGATCAGTTGTTTGGTTTCCTTACATCCTAGGTCTTTAGGTTTGGCTATTTCAAAACAAATTATTTCTACTTGGATTTCTAAGGCTATTTCTTTTTGTTACACTTTTCATGGCAAGAGCCTTCCTTCTTCTGTAAAGGCTCATTCTATTAGCGCTGTGGCTTCTTCTGGTGCATTTTTTCATAGGTTCACAGGTGTGTACTAGGCTAATGGCCCTGCAGCCTTTAAAAGCCTAGCCCATAGGATTATCCTGGCATCGTACCACTCGACCTTAGTTCCCAGTGCCTCTGTCGAGTAGAGCCACTGGAGAGATCCCCGGGGTGAATTTTCTATTTCCCATCCACTCATCAAGATTTCTCTTGAAGAGGGCCAGTGAGGTGCTCTGTTTAACATGTATGGGAAGTCTATTCCATAGCATGGGCAGTCTCTGGGTTATGAACCTGTCCCTTCAGCATGTTCTGCTGATTGTGGTAATGAGGTTGAGGTCTCTGGAGAGTGCGGTGTGGAGGGATTGGGATTTCTTTAGATGTAGCATTTCTAACAGAGCTGGGTCAGACATGGCTTTGTAAGTCAAGCAGAGATAGCATCTAAGTAAGCGATATGAGACATAGAACAGTTGGAGTTTTTTTGAGTCTGTCCATACAGGACAAGTGTTCAAGGCCTAGGAGCCTCTTTGTAAGGTACTTTTGAGGCCTCTCCAGTTACTGCAGGTGTCTACTGAGGTACATGCCAAATGGGGCATTGTACTCGATTGGCCTAATGAGGGAAGAGTAGATGTGCCACACAGAAGGCCTGTCTGACCACAGTGGCAATGTGGTGGTCAAAAGAGAGGCTGCTGTCAACTTGTGTTCCCAGATCTCTTATAAACACCTTCTGTGTTCAGTGGACTACCATCAATGTGGTAATTCATGGGAACCAGGCTTTTCCCCAAAGGGGATGACGACATTTTTTGGCATTAAGCTTAAGGCCATGGTTCTGACATCAGTTGTTGGTCTCAGTGAGACCTTTCTCTAAGTAGGATGTCAACATCACTTGGGGAGTTAATAATAGCTCCCAACTTGCAATCGTCTGTGAACTTTGTCAGCCAGAGTCCTTTCGTGTTGGCCTGAACTTCAGAGAAGTAGATACCAAACAGGAGAGAGGACCCAGGACCAAACCCTGTGGTACTCCACTCATGACTGGTCGTCAGTCTGACTTGGAGTCAGCTACTTTCACGCTGTGGGTTCTGTGTGCCAGTTTGTAACTCGCCTAGTGATACAGGGGTTGATGCCTAGCTTAGTGAGTTTTTCTATGATTTCTGAGTGGGGAATGGTATCAAAGGCCTTGGCCAGATCAAGGTAGGCTGTAAAAACCACCTTGCCTTCATCCATAGCTCTGGTGACTGACTCAAAGAAGTCGACCAAGTTGAGCAGGCATGACCTACCCTTCACAAAACCAAACTGTGTGGGATTCAGAGTTTGGAGATTCCCTGTATCTTTATTAGGTACATGATGATGCATTCCATAACTTTGCATATCAGACTCGTTGGGCTAATGGGGTGATAATTCCCAGGGCCTGTAGTCGCTCCTCCTTTGTGGAGAGGGATGACTGTAGCAGTTAAAGCCTGAGGTGAGGCTGTGATTGAATAGGGCACAGATGTGAGTGCCAGTTCACTCTGTAGTTCATGTAGAACACAGCCAGGGATATTGCCAGGGATATTGTCAGGTCCCATAAAAGCTGTATTCCTGGCCTTGGACAGTGCTGTTTTAACCTGTGCAGTAGTAATACTGGGTACCTGGCAATCTAGTGGTATTCCGATTGGTCCTTTGGGGGGGGGGGGTAAAGCTGGCACTGAATCTGTCGGCCAGTATATTGGCAATATCTGTTGGCTCAGTATTGGCGGTACCATTGTGCAGTAGCTCAGAGCAAATCTGGGTATTGCCATGGAGATTCTTTACATAACTACAGAAGGCCTTGTGTTTGTCTTTACTATCTGCTGCAATTCTGTTTTCATAGCTGGCTTTAGAGGATTTGATGAGGGGATCTCAACTTTTTGTTGAGGCTGATAAGGGAGTTTTTCCAGTCTTGGGACTTCACCTTATTCCGCATCAGTTTCCACCTTCTGTTGTAGAGCTTGTTTATGGCAGGGGACCACCAGATTGGCTTCCTTTTTTTGGAGGAGAGCATCTTGGTTCTATTGGGTATGGCGTGATGCATGCATTTGTGTACATGTTCATACAGTGCAATGGTGTAGGATATGGCGGTCATGCAACTATTCTCCATTTGCATGGGTGCCATGAAGTTAGCCACCTCTGTTTTTAGGAGCCCAAAGTTAGCTTTGGAGAAGTTTTTCACACAGGTTACCTTTGTGGGGTGGGAGGGATGTGGATTTCCAAGGTGATTAGTTTGTGGTCGGATCTAACCAGGGAGGAGTTGACTACTGGTGTAGAGCAATGGTCACCCATGTTAGTAATGACCAGATCAAGGATGTTGCTACCTCTAGTGGGGGTAAGAATGAGCTGGTCCAGGGCATTGGAATTAATGAATTCCAGGAAACATTGGGCAAGTGTGTTGGTACATGAGTAGTCTTCCCATTTAATGGAGGGATAGTTGAAGTCGCCAGTATGAGAGTGTTAGGTTGGACCCTAATATTCTCCAGGGTGCTTAGGAAAGTGGAGTGTGAGTCTTAGGACATTTCAGGTCAAAGCCTGCTACAAGTCCCCAGCATCGCTGTCTTACCCAATGTTAGCTGCTCAGACACTTATTCTATTCTTGAAGCAGCTAGCTGGACTTCTGTGCATACCTTTACCAAACATTACAAGTTGGATGGTATCTCCACAGCTAGAGCTGGTTTTGCTAATGCCATTCTTCATGGTTTCTTAGAGGGCTCTACTGCTGCTTCCTCCACCCAAATTTCTTCTTGAGCTTTGGCACTCTCCCATAATTAATGAATACTGCAGCAGTGAATGCAATGACATACTACAGTTGTGTAAAATCTTACCATAATGGTAGATGTCCTTACCTTCACTGCTGCAGTATTTACTCCCTCCCTCTGTCCCTGTAGTCTTTTTCCCTTCTTGGCTGTGCAGGTTCTCTTTGGTTCTCCTTCGACTGCTGTTCCTGCTGGGGCAATCAGTTCTGAGGATGGCATGCCTGAATGTCACCTTTATGCTCCATGCTATACAAGGAGTGTGTAGGTGATGTTCAGCATGCCTTAAAGCAATGGTAGGCTTTGGTAAACTGGCTTGACGATGGACTTCACGGCAGGGAATCCCATACGTATCATGAATACTGCAGTGGTGAAGGCAAGGAAGTCTACCGTTATGGTAAGATTTTACACAACTGTACTTTCTGAGGATGGTACATCCATACATCACATTTATGCCCTGTAACATGTGCGGGGAGCATATGAGTGATGTACGGCTTCCCTATTATAGCCTAAAGGCTTTGGTATACTGACCGGACATCGGGATCGGCAAGGGATCCCTATTGTAAAGAAGACCGCAACAGTGATGATGGACATCCACTGACACTAACAGCATCAGAACCCTCAACAGAGGGCATCACTGACATTGAAGGAGTCATCCCCGATGGCTGTCCCAGAACCGATACCAAAACTTCGGCTGACACATCTGTCAGTCTTAATACTAGCAGATGAAGGTTTATGCTAGCCTCAGTAGATCAAGCACCAAAATAGAGAATCATTAAAGAGAAGAAGGCTGAAAAAGCAGAAAAGGAAAGCAGAGTTACAGTTTCTCCATGCTCACTGTTAGACCTTCAGGAATGCTCTCATCATCTTATCAAAGGTGCAGTCTATGTGCCTTTATGGATCAAGTAGGCAACACAAAGTGCAGAGTTCTTCCGACCTTAGAATAGGAAACAGATAAGACACTTTCTTGACCTAACAACCTGGAAGTAGGAGACTCAAAAACAACAGAAACAACATGGGGGAGGGAGTAACATTAGATGCAGAGTAATTGCCCACTCTGGATTTCTTTCTGAAAGGTGCAGAAACTAAACCATCTGGAAGCATTAGTGTTATCAGATTCATACCTCTTTCTTTCTGTCACTGAAATAACACCCATCTTTTTCTTGTATGATTGGTGAATTTGTGAGAATTCAGCTTGGTCCCTGTGGCGGATAAGGCTGAATTTCAGGTTGTGGCAGAGGTCAAATTCCCACAGGCAGTACTCTCACAACTACCATTTACAACAAGCAAAGTTATCTTGTTTTGTGTTTAATTGCTTGTGGGTTAAATTACTCACTTATTTCACATTTTTCTTTGAAGTGCTCCTCCCCAAGGCAGTGGGTACACAATGTGCATCTCTCTTGAGGAGGACGTGAATGACCACATATGGTATACTTTTTGGAAGTACATAAGTAAACATAAGACTAACAAAGGCAAAAGACAATAACCAGTGAATTTCAACCAACAAGGAAGAATGAATAGTAAGTAAACAGTTCAAAATTCAACAAGAAACTGCTATTAACAAATGGCACAGAAGGCAGAAAAACAGGAACAAAACATGAAACAAAAAATTGTCTTTAATTTTATTTTTTGACAATACCATGAAAGCAGAATTAGCAACAGAGCGTGGAATAACAAGGCACTATGCTAAATGCTGAGACATAAGGGAAGATACAGATAAAGCAAAAATTGGCAAAAAAAGACAGAGTGGTCTGCCCTGGTTTAAATATCAGAAGAATGTAAAGAAATGTACAAATCAAAATATTAATAGAAAAAATAATTATGACAGAACACACCTTGATTCACTGTGGGTTGTTAAAAGAAAAACTAAACAACCATAAAACAAAATTCTGAAGACAAAATGAAAAGCAGCTACTTGGAAATGAAAGGCACATACCAAAATGACAGATATGAACTGTTTCATCTTTGTTACTGATGGGATTAAAACCGAAAAGACTTAACCCAGCAAGGAAATTTTACCAAACTACCTGACCCACTCCATGTACACATTATGTTTCTTGCGACTCTTTTCCAGATCTCTTTAGCCCACACAGGCAGTGTCTACAACTACTGCTTTAAGAACAACAAAATTAGAGAAATACTACAAGATCTTATAAACCACTAGTAGGCCAATAGACAGACAGGCAAATAGAGGCTAGGACGGAGAGGGCGAGGGTGGAAATGTCAATTAGGATGGAATTGCCAATCCCTATACATCATTTCAGTATGCATGCAGTTTTGTAACTGGGATTAGAATTCTAGCCTCATTACTGAAAAGGGCAAGTCTCAAATTAAACCTCTTGGATGGATCCTGCACGTAAAGAAGACGTGAAGTAAAAGATCACTTCTAGCTTAGTGTTTTGCAAAAGTATTCAGTAATACTCATGTAGCAGATGCAAAAACATTACCCAAAGATACAGGTTTAAAGAAAACCTGAGAGGTACCCATGACCCCCCCCCCCAAAAAAAAAGTAGTCCCCAAACTCAACAGTAAAGTCTTGCTACTGTTTTCATAAAATTTTATGTAATTTGAAAGATATTTCAGAAGTGCTTACCCTGTCACTTTGCTCCAAAATTATTTTTTGAATAAGACAAACAGCTGAGTCTTTAATTGATCTGGTTCTGTCCATGTAAAATTTGACCTGTCTACAGTGAAACTATAGTAAAAATATTTTTTTGTTGCACCTAAACAAAAATTAATGGTTTTTCTGTTACAATAAAAAGTAACTTTTAGTTATGTACTTACCATAACTTTAGATGTATGGGATCCATCTCGCCTACATTCTGTACTGATGGGTTCGGAGCCGATCCTCGGCTCCGACTTGGCACGCTATACTATAGAACGAAGTCTCTTATTGGCTGAGCTATCCCACATCCCAGGATGCACCACCACTGCTTCCCCAGATCTTGTTTGTCCGCACACATGCACACACACATAGACTGTTGATATAATATTGCCAGGTGTTTCAAGATGAAACGGCTGAACTCGAACCATCCAGTCTCTTCTGATCTCCAAGGCAGGGGGAAGGAGGGTGGGTTATTAGGAATGTAGATGGATCCCATACATCTAAAGTTATGGTAAGTACATAACTAAAAGATGTTATGTGATCCTATCTCGCCTACATTCTGTACTGATGGGACAGCGTCCCTAGCACCTGATTCCTGGGTGGCTCACTGGAAAACACTCCTGAGAACTGTGGAACCGAAGGAAGCTCACCCCCGAGATGCCACGTCCAATTTGTAATGAGAAATGAAGGTGTGAGGAGAAGACCACGTAGCCGCAGCACAAATGTCACTAATGGCAAGCTTAGAATAAAAAGCTGCCGAAGTAGCCATAGCCCTGGTAGAATGAGCTTTCACTGTAGTTGTAAGCTCTTTATTAGAAATGAAGTAAGTATGACTGATACAGTCTCTGATCCACTTGGCAATAGTGACTTTCATGACGGCTTTGCCCAATTTATTGTCTGAAAAGGACACAAACAACTGATCTGTTTTCCGTGTTTTGTGCATCCTATCCAAATAGAAGCGCAATTGTCTGTGAACATCCAAGGTGTGGAAGATGTATTCCGCTCTGTTTGAGTACTTTGGGAAGAAAACTGGAAGTTCCAATGACTGTTGCAGACAAAAACTAGAACAAACCTTAGGAACAAAGGATGAATTCGGTCTGAGGGATACTCTATCCTTGTGAAAAACCAGGTATGGTGGTTTGACACATAGGGCTTGAAGTTCTGAAACTCCTCTGGCTGATGTAATTGCAACTAATAAAGCAGTCTTCCAAGAAAGAAATTTCAAGTCACAAGTTGCTGCCGGTTCAAAGGGGGAAGAGGTCAAAGCACCTAACACCACATTAAGGTCCCACGGTGGAGCGGTATGAGATATCGGGGGCCGTAGCAGCCCAGCACCTTTCATGAAGGCTTTACACAACTAGTTGCTCATCAAAGGTGGTTCTATGCTCTCATGAAAATTGGAAATAGCTGCCAATTGAACCTTGATGGTAGAGACCGAAGAACCTTGATTGAACAGAGAAGCTAAAAACTTCAGAACCTCTGACACCAGGACAGTTATGGGATCTAATCCCCAGAGTTGGGCCCAAATAGCAAATCTCTTCCATTTGCTGTTATACATTTTCTTAGTAGAAGTCTTGTGGGCCGAGGACAAGATATGTATGACTTCCGGGTCCAAAGCATGGTTCCTGACTATGGTCAGAAGAGGAGGAGCCAAGCTGTTAACCTCAACGAGTGGAGGGACTGATGATGCTGTCCCGACTGATGGGTCAAGAGGTCCGGAACTTGGTCCAGGAGCCATGGACCGTCCAGTGCATATTTCCGAAGAAAGGGAAACCAGACTTGACGAGGCCAGTATGGGGCAACTAAAATCATCTTGCTCTCCAAGCGAATTGCCTTCTGGATCACCTTGGGAAGAAGGGGAACCGGTGGAAAGGCGTATAGCAGGCCGGTGGGCCAAGCTTGGACTAGGGGGTCCTTGGGAATCTCCCCTGGAACTGGGGTGAGAGAGAAGAACTGTTGGCATTTCGTGTTGGGGGGGGTTGCGAAAAGGTCGCAACAAGGAGTTCCCCATCTTCTGAAAATCTGAGTTGCCACTCTGTCATTCAGAGACCACTCGTGAGGGGAGAGAATAGTTCTGCTCAGTCTGTCGGCTATCACATTGGATCTCCCTGGAATGTGTGTTGCTACCAGAAAACGTTTGGTTGCAATCGCCCAATCCCATACTTTCATGGCCTCTCTGCAAAGGGGGTAGGATCTGGTCCCTCCCTGCTTGTTCAGGTACCAGACTACTGACATGTTGTCAGACTGAATGGCAATCATGCCCGGGGGGAGGTAATCGTGTAGTGCTTGCAGCGATAGAAGCACCGCCCTCATTTCTAGTATGTTGATGTGGAGGAGACTCTCGTCGGAATGCCACTTGCCTTGGACTGACGTGCCCAGGTAATGACCCCCCCCGACCCCATCTGGGAGGCGTCCGTAGTCAAAGTGGCCACTGGAGGTGGTGGAACGAAGGGTCGTCCCTGATCCAGGTTGGAGGAAAGAAGCCACCAACGAAGGTCCTGTTTGCACGTCTCTGTGATCAGAATGAGGTGACAGAGGGAGATCCTGATAAGACCACTGGACTGACAGGAGCCACTGGATAATCCTCATATGTAACCTTGCCAAGGGGACTAGGAGAACGGTGGCCGACATGGAACCTAACAGTTGTAGGACCATCCTGGTTGGGGCTCGGCATTTGAGGAGCAAGGCTCGAACTTGAGACTGTAATGTTTCTATCCTCTCTGTAGGAAGATAGACCCGCATTTGCTTTGAGTCTATCTCTACTCCGATAAACCGTATGCGCTGAGATGGCAGCAACACAGACTTTGCCCAATTGAAGGTGATCCCTAGGGAGTTGCCTAGAGATATAGTGGCTGCTAGGTTTTGTAAGAGTAGACGCCTGGAGGTGGCAGTTAGGAGCCAGTCGTCTAGGTATGGAAACACCTGGAATCCTAGACTTCTCAGGTGAGCAGTCACCACCGCCAAACATTTGGTGAACACCCTGGGGGCTGTGGTGAGACCAAAGGGCAGTGCACGGAACTGGAAATGACTGTCTCCCAGGCTGAAGCGCAAGTGTCTCCTGGACGCCTGATCTATCAGGATGTGATAATAGGCGTCCTTGAGATCTATGGAGCACATCCAAACACCTTTCTCCAGCAGCGGGAGAATGGATTGTAAGGTGACCATCCGGAACTTGGACTTCTTGACAGATCGATTTAGCTTGCTGAGATCCAAAATGGGCCTCAAGTCCCCGGTCTTTTTTGGCACCAAAAGGAATCTTGAGTAAGTCCCTAATCCGGTCTGGCCTGCGGGGACCGGTTGGATGACTCCTTTTTGAAGCAGCTTTGAGATTTCGATGGCTGCAAGATCCCGTTGAATGGGTGGCGGGTCAGGGATATTTCGGGATGGTGTGGGGGGGGGGTTGAGAAAAGGGAATGGTGTAACCTCTGGCGATGATTCGGAGCACCCATCGGTCCTGAGTGATACTCTCCCAGGCCTTTAGGTGCTTCGAAAAACGACCCCCGACTGGCTCCGGAGCTGCGCAGTCGGGCAATCCTTCAGGGATGCTGGAAGGTTGAGGAGCCACGAAAGGACTCGCAGTCTCCAGTGTTGCGGTGGCCTCCGCCGCCTCTGGGATGGCGTCTTCCTGAAAAATTTCCCCCTCATCTGCCTCTAGAAGGGGGATCGCCCTGCTGTGAGGAGTAAGCCTTTTGAGATTTACGGAACCACATTTTCCCCCCTCTTCTAGCCTTGGGATAAGGCCTGAAGGGAGTGGAAAACCGTGCCCCTACGGCAGTCAAAGTCTTACCCTCTTGTTCACAGCGAGTCAAGGTGTCCTTTACCTTTGGTCGAAACAGAGAGGACCCATCAAAGGGAGCGTCGGCAAAGGAAGACTTGAAGGCTTCTGCAAAATGACACAGGCGAAGCCAGGCTTGTCTCCGTAGAGCAACACCTGCTCGCCCCCTCGGCTGCATATGAAATGAGCCTCATGGACGAGTTAGATAACGATGCTAGGGTAGCCAGCTGAGAGCTAACCGTCTGGGCCAACTGCTCAGGTAGGTTACCAGAGAGGGTATCTGAAAGTTCCTTGACCAGATCCCTCTGAAGTCTGGTGAAGTGCATCAGATAATTCAGAGACCTTAAAGTAAAGGTTGCTGAAGTAAGGGTGCGCTTCCCGTACCGATCCATGCTCCTGGACTTTTTATTAGGAGGATGGATGGACGTTGAAGCCTCTGCCACATCTTGCTGGGTAGCAGATGCCACCACCAGGGCATCTACAGCCACGCCTTTGGAGAGAAAATCCTTTTCGGGGGGGGGGGCTGAAAGAAATTTATTGGGGCGAGCTGGCACCGGTTCCACAGAACTGGGTGCTCCACGCCTTCGAGATCAAATCCAGGAGCTCATCGAAGGGCGGAGACACCCAGGAGGTGGAGGGCTGAGCCCCGAAGGCCTTGAGGAACACAGACTCCTCAGCGGAAGGGGGTTTGGACTGCCAGTCGCCTCGTTGCTTCAGGATTTCCAAAATGTCCGCAAAGGAGACATCATCCGAGGACGACTTGGGGGACCCCGCCGCATCATCGAGGTCGGTGTCAGAGGTGAGAGACTCGTCAGGGGAGTCCACGTGCTTCCTCTTGCACTGTCTCTTCCTTGGAGGTTCCTCCGAAGACGCTTCGGAGGGACCTTCAGGAAGGAGGGAACCCCCGATGGGGGTGACCTCAGGCCCCAGGGCTCCGCTGTCTTGAGACAGGGGGACTACAAAGGAACCAGTCTCCGTGCCAAGGGAAGGTGCCGGTGAGAAGGTGGAGGTGGCCAAAAAGATTTGGCCAAAGCACTCCTCATGGCCCTGAAGGCGGGACCCCCAGAGTCCTGGGAAGGTCCGACCCCCGAGGTCACAACAGTAGACAGCACTCCCACAGCCGACACACCGAGAGGGAGGCTCGGAACCGAAAACATCGGTCCCGAAGCGTCACCCCCGGGGCTGACCGAGGAGGTCCGTGTTCCGAACTCCGACCCGAAGGGCGGGGTTGGAGTAAGGGTCGGAGCCGACCCGAAAACCTCCACCGGCTCCACCAGCACCGACTCCAACGGTGCCGAGGCTGTTGGAGGAGGAACCAAGACAACAGGGTGGGCAATCAGCTCCGGAGCCGACTGGGCTGGAGCCGAAACCAACTTTTGGAAGACTGGAGACTGAAACAGCCTTTGAAGTACCCTGTCTATGTCCGAATCCGACATTCTCGAAGACCGAGAAGAGATCGAACGGGTTCGAGTCGACTTCTCCACTGGTTCCGAAGGACTGGGGGACTGGCTCCGAATCGTCTTGATAAATATTGATGCCGAGGGAGACTCCACAACCATTGCAATTTCCCTCGGAGCCGATGTGGACTTCGGCGCCGAAGGGGAAGAGTCTGAGCGGGCAACTCTCATCGGCTCCGAAGACAGTGGAGCTGATGAAGGTGACCCGCCTCTCGAAGCTCTAGCTGTCGGCTCCGAAGCCAGAAGAGTTGAGGCTGGAGGCATCCAGGCAGACCGTTCCGCCCTCGGCTCCGAAGTCCGTGGAGCCGATGGAGAAGCCTGCCGAGATTTCTTTGTGGCCGGTTCCGACGGGCTGGTCGGAACCGACGATTTCTTTTTCTTTGAAGGTGAAGAGGAAGAAGATAAAGCCTCCTCAAAAGAAGGTGTAATAAGCCCTTTTAGAATCAATTTGTTTTTCCTCTCTTGGAGGACCCGGGAGGAAAAAGCGTGACAAACGCTGCATGACTCCTGAAGATGTTTAGGGCCTAAACAATACACACACAAAGAGTGATCGTCCGTTATGGACATTTTGTAACTGTATTTAGAGCATTTTTTGAACCCAGATGGTCTGTGCTCTTTAGACATGTTGTACACAATCACTACCACAGAAAAGAAACTTTTAGTTACAAAAAGTTACCAAATTCTCTAAAGAAAATGTGAATCAGGGCAAGACCCCTCTAACAGAAACGGGATACTTGACCAACTAGACTACAATGCTACCACAAGACTCACACTAAGTAGTTCAATCACGAGCGAGGGCAAGGCCCCTCTAACTTAAACGGGATCCTTTCCCTCAAATTAAGACAAAATTTACCACAAAAATTTACTCAAACTCAGTCACACAACAAAGATAGCTGTTAAAACAGCTTTTGGGTCGATTAATCAGAAATTCCTGACAGATATTTTGTAAGAAAATTAGCACTTAGCTCAGCCAAGTCCGAGACCACGTCTTTTGCTGTAAAGCGGCAAACGAGATCTGGGGAAGCAGTGGTGGTGCATCCTGGGATGTGGGATAGCTCAGCCAATAAGAGACTTCGCTCTATAGTATAGCGTGCCGAGTCAGAGCTGAGGATCGGCTCCGAACCCATCAGTACAGAATGTAGGCGAGATAGGATCACATAACATCTACAGTTGCGCAACGAAAAGAGTAGTTTATTTGGCCCTTTGCCAATCCTGGAACAGTTTTTACATGGACAAGACTGAAAAAATGCTCAAAGTATATGAACATCTTTATGAAATCAGAGCTGTGTGTGAAACTAATGCACTTTTTAAACACCTAACAGTACACCCAGATCACCAGTTTAAATTTGTCATTCTGGAGCAACTGCCCATGCATTCCAGGGGAGACCCATGGCGTCTAATACTAGAAAAGAAAGAACTTATTTGGTAATTGCTTTTAAATTGAGCTAGTCCAACAGGCTTGAATGGGGTTATTTCTATTTCTAGTTTACTTAAACTCAAAGCTAACCAACATTAATCATGATGTATTTTCAACATTTATTTAAAACTTCACATTCACCTTATACATTTTGGAAAGTGTTTTAGTCAGTTTTAATTAACTGGAATGTGTTGCAGCCTTTGAAATGGTTTTAAAACTTGTATATACTTAACTTTAAATTTGAGCATGTTTCTTTTAATTTTTTGGCACAATTTGGTCATGTGACCTTCAGACGGCTTTTAAATCCTGGTTTCTCTTGTTACACTGTATCTGATGAAGTGTTGTGGATTTATATCTGAGATGGAGACAAAAGCACTTATGGTTTCTTTCATTAAACAGTGAATCATTCACAAAAGCCTGGTTCATTGACAGTGCGTGATTTTGTACTTTACCCAAAGTGGAAAAGCTTGTTTTCATAGGTTCATAGGTTCATACTAGGCTATCTGCCCGAGGGCATTTATAAGCCTAGCCCATTGTTTTGTGGCTTACGCCACCCCTTTAGTATGGGGAACTATACCCATTATTTTGCTGTGCCTCTGTCGAGCAGTGACACTGAGGTAATTCCTGGGGTATATCTGCGATCTCCCATCCATTGGTCAAGATTTCTCTTGAACAAGGCCAGCGAGGTGCTCTGCCTCACATGTACCGGGATTTTGTTCCACAGCATAGGGAGTCTTTGGGTGATGAATCTATCCCTCCAGCACGTCCTATTAATAGCCGTGTCGAGGTTTAAGTCTCCCGCCCTTGTGGCTCTGATGGATCTAGATTTTTTGAGGTGAAGCATATTCATCAAATCTGGGTTTGACATGGCCTTGTATGTTAGGCAAAGGTCACCTCTGAGCAAGCGGTGGCGACTGAATAGAGCTGGAGTTCTTTCAGTCGGGCAGCATAGGACAGATTTTTGAGACCCTTTATCCTTTTGGTGAGGAACTTTTGTGGCCTCTCCAGCTGCTGCAAGTGTCGGGTCAGATACATTCCGAATGGGGCATTGTACTCAATCATTGGTCTGATGAGTGATGAGTAAAGGGAGACTATGACCTCCCTTGATCTAGATGAGAATCCCTTCATGATAAGGTGGGCAATGTAGAAGGACTTCCTAACTACTTTAGCTACATGGGTGTCGAATGACAGACTACTATCAACCTGGGTCCCCAGGTCCCTGATAACTTCTTCTGTGCTCAGTGGATTGCCACCTATTTGGTAGCTAGGGGTAACCTTGTTTTTCCCGAAGGGAATGGTATTTACATTTGTTTTTGGCTGTCTTTGGTAGTCATCTACCTGCATTCCATACCCTTCTCTTCCTGACAATGCTTCCCACACCCTCAGGAAGAAGCATCAGTAGTGATGGCCACAGTCTGGCTAGGAGCTTGGAACAGTCTGCCTAGAAACAAGTTGGATTTCTGAATTCACCATGTGTGGTGATCCTTTAGCTATAAGATATCCAGGAAGTGTCAGGCTCCAACAACTAATTCTACTGTGCCCTGATTGTCCACTGTCATACTCATGTGAAACCAGGCTTTTGGGACCATGTAAATAGTGGTCGACTTTAGAACTAACACTCTGATACACACTGCTGTTGCTGCTTGTTGATTCTGCAGAATCAGTGAGACTACTGCACCAACAATGGAATAATGGTTAAGATATTTGATTCACAGACACAAAATCCAGAGTTTGATCCTGACCTCTTGTCATTGTCTGCACGGAGTTTGAATCTGCTCCGCGCGTATATTAAGTTCCATCCACTTTCCAGAAAATATGCTGGGTTTTTCTACCTCAAGTACAGGAGATACTGGGTCCTTGAGGTAGAAAAGCCCTCACAGTTGCATTTGTGAGGTTTAATACAGAATACACCCAAAAAATGAATGGAGTCCTGATATAGAATACACCCCAAAATGAATGGAGTCGGGGGCAGCAGCAGCACACACTCTAGGTGGGGAAAAAAGTTATTTTGACCAACACTTCGGCATCAACTGAGATGCACAGTACCATCTAGACAGGAGAGCACAATTCACATACAGCAAACTGCATCAGGGCTAGCCACCTACTGCTTTGTTAACACTGACTAATATTGTCACAGGGCTTAGCCACTTAGTGATTTGGTAACACTGACTAATATTGCCAAAAACAGAAGCACAGATATTTACCAATGTTTGAGAGGATGGAGTACCCAATCGAGGCAAACCTATGCCAGGGAACCATGGCAACGATGTGAGGGGTCTATGCACTGGCCAGTGTGTATCTATCATTAAGCCGAACAACTCTGAGTCAGTAAGCTACTGGTTGGCTGGTGTCTGGTTATCCCGATTGGTTTTATATTCAAATTTTGCTCATGTTGGGTTTTATATTCAAGTTTTGCTCAATCAACCTGCCAAAATTCAATGGAATTACAGGAGGACTCACAGCTCGCAGATGAGATGCAGCTTGAAAGGGGATGACATGATGAGGAGGAGACTGGACATTCCGTGTGTATTTAGGGGACAAGGTGGAAGGGCAGTGTAGCAAAGCTTCCTTGCCTGTGATCCACAGTCTACTACTCAGGCTAAGGGCAGACTAGAAATGGTGTGGGAAGTGTGGTGAGGGGAAGTCTTCTGAAGACATTGAGGAATGCCATCAGAATCAATGACATACTCAAAGCAATCACTGTAAAGACAGTGCAGTTTTCATGATCTCAGCATATGCTTCAGAAATGCAATGGTGAGGAAAAGAGGGCATTTAGGCAACAGTTGCAGGACCTCATGGACATAGAGGGGCAAAATGAGTTGGTCTGGATAATGACTGACCTGAATGTTCATACCTGGATAAACTAAACAAAATATGAGGACTGCCCTGGTCCACATGGTTAACACAACAGGAATTATGAAGACTTCCACCTTGCAAAACAGCTAAATGGAGGCAAACACATAGTTTGTCGAGAGAAAGAGTTAAAGGATCACATATGAGTGGTCAGCTTGCAACTTGGATAGATGTACTCCTAGTAAGGAAAGGGAACTAGGGGTCAATTAGTTTCATTAGGTATAACTTCATCTGTCAGCCATCATCAACCCCCTTTTTCCCCATATTCTATATTGAGGTTGGGGTGTCATGTCACTATTTCTCCTTATTCAATGTTAGTCTCCTACCTTCTTCGACACTCACGCCAGACTGTTGCTCACACAATCCATCCACCTCTTTACTGGCTGCCCTAGTTTCCTCTCGTCTTCTTCCTGTCTGTCCCAAATTTTTTCACCAGATAGTCTTCTGCTTTCCTGCACATGTGCCTGAACAACTGTATCATGTTCTCTCTGACCTTTTCTGTAGTTGGAGCTATTCTGGCTTCTACTCTTATGTCCTCCTTTCTTCGTCTGTCCTACAGTGTGCACCCTACCACCTGTTTCAGGCACTTTATCTCCATCACCTCTAGCTTCATCAAACTGCTCTGCCTATACTGCCCAGGTTTCTGTACCAAACAGCAGCACTGGTCTCACCACTGTTTTGTACACCTTACTTTTTAGCTTTTTTGACTTTTTTGTCAAACACTACTCCTGACACACTGTGCCAGTTGGTTGCATCTCCTCTGATTCTAGCTTCTCTCATTCAGACTTCACTTCTCCCCAACCTCCTTCCCAGATACTTGAAGCTGTTAATTTGTTCGACTATTTTCCTATCTGTCTCAATTTTCAGATTCTTCCGATTTCCTCAATTTGCTGCCATTACAGCTGTCTTATCCGTTGTCAGTTTCATCCCATGTGCCTTCAGTGTTGCACTGCATTCCTCTACCATTTGCTGAAGTTCTTGCACAGAGTCTGCCTGTAATGCAACACTGTCTGCATAAAGCAGCTCTACTGACCTGTCCCCTCCAACCTGTTTGTTAATCTACTCCATCACAGTATGAACAGCAGTGGGCTTAGAGCTGAACCCTGATAAACACCCACTCCCACTGGGAATCCCCCTCTGCAAGACCAAACACTGTTTGTACTTGAGTCACTGGGTCCTTGTACAAAGCTTGCACTAATTCTACTAATGTTTCTGGGACTTAAGAACCAGCACAGAACTGCCCAAATCAGCTTTTCTGTGACATTGTCATAAGGTTTCTCAAAGTCTGTCAATGCCCAGTTGGACTCTTTCATACTTTCAAGCTTCTTCTAAATATCTGTCTCACTGAAAAACATCAGGTTGGATGTGTTACATTCTGATCTGAATTGCAGCTGCTTAATTCCCATCGTACTTTCTACTACATACTGTGCATTCGTTTATCAATCACTATCCAGAACTTTCATACAGTGTGACAGGAATGTGATATCTCTGTATTGCCCACAGTTGTGAATGTCCCCTTTCTTCATGAACACTGGAAATAGTATGCTTTTCCTCCAGTCACCTCTCTCTTCACAATGCTACGAGTACCTCCAGGAGCTATTTTTCCCCATCTCTCTCAACATCTTGAACATATCTACCGTGACCTCATCTAAGCCTGCTGCTTTCCCTGAGTGCTGTTCTTACTTCTTCTAGGATGGCCTCCTCCTCTCGTCTTACCATGGACTGTGTCTGAGGCAGTACATCATCTGTGGGATTTTCTTCATGAAGAAGCTGACAGAAGTACTCCTCCCATCTACCTTTGATAGTCTTGTGGACTGGTGAACACATTGTTGCTGGCATCTCTTACGAAAGATGTCTACTATCTTCTTTATCGTTCTTCTTTGCCTCAAACCCTCAGAGTTTCTTTCTGCCATCCACGGAGTCACTTTCCAGAAGTTAGTAGAATGCCTTTGATGCCTTGTTCTTTGCTATTGCAACTCCTCTCTTAGAATCTGTTAGCCAAACAGTATTCTTTCCTAGGCTGGTCTGTCTTTTCTATCTCCGACTTTTTTCTGCACTTCTCTTTCTTTTGATGACTTCCCGGACTTCTGCGCTCCACCACCAGCTTTCCTTATGTACCTTATTTTCATACTTGGCTTGGCTGCATAACTGTTCTATAGCCCTTACACATGCTGTTTTGGTGCACTACCATTCTTCTTCAACTCTGCCCATTTCCTCCTCTTCTTGAGGTGCTAGACACATGAGCATTTCCTTGAACTGCTGTGCTTTCTCACCAGTCAACTTCCAGGTCTTCAACATAGTCTCTGTTGACCTTAGAGCCTTCTCTGACCACTGCTTGTAGAGGACTGTGGCAACCAGTGGTTTATGCTGTGGCCTGACTGTTTGACTGTGGATGATTTTGCAATCTTTGATTCTACCCGTGCCCTTTCCTTACTAGGAGGAAGTCTACCCAAGCTGCTGAAATTTGTATGTGATCTTGTGACTGTCTCTCTTTCTGAATCAAAGTGTTGGCTACCATCAAGCCATATGCCAGACAGAAGTCTAGAACAGCCTCTCTCTTTATTCCTGTTACCCCACCCATGTGGACCCAGACTCTCCTAATATCCTGTTTTGTCAGCCCCACAAGCATAAACTACTGGTGGCCATAACCTCCTCATATCCTGTTCTGTCAGCCCCCAAAGCATAAACCACTGGTGGCCATAACCAGCTGCAAGCAGTAGTCAGATAAGGCTTCAAAGTCAACAGAGCCTAGGCTGAAGACATGGAAGTTAACTGAAGAGAAATGCAGATGTTCAGGGAAATACTCATGACTATAGCACCTCAGGAAGAAGAAGAGAAAGTCTCAAAGGATTTAGATCATATGATCGACATTTCAGAACATCTAACTACACAAGATTAATGTGGGGGGGGGGGGGGCAACCCCTCACCTGTTCCTAAACAAGAACGTTGCATGCATTAGGTGCAAAATGTTTCCTTGGAATACTCACTGCAATATGGACAGAGGGGCACATCTCAGGTGACTGGAGAATAAGCTAGTGTGAGTGTACAAGAACAAAGGGGATATTCACAACTATGGGCAATAGAGGCAATTAACTCATCACACCACATGAAAGTTCAGGAGATGATGATTATTAAATGAATAAGCAAAGCAGTAGCTGCTTCTGCTTCGGGCACCACGCGGCAAGAAAGACTGAGGAAGATGGCGTCGGCTGACGCTTTTATACCCCAGGCGCTCTGACGTCGGGGAAAGGGCGACATCAGCCGACGCCGGACCCAGACTTTGGAATCCGGCTGACCGAAGGGCTGCCTGAGGCAGGACAACCCATATGTGATGACTGCAGATGCATCCTTGAAGGACATCACAGTCGAGTTGGAAATTCTGAAACCTGAAGAAAACATAAGACAAGGTTCCAAGAAATCTAATTTGGATAGACAGTTAGAACTCCTGGAAACTCTGGTAGAATTACTGCAAAAAATGCACAACGACCCAATGACACAAGCAGACAGTGTTGGGACTCCCAGAAGGATTCACAGCGGGAGTGGGAATGCAGCAAGGTTCAGCTCCGAGTCCACTGTTAACAGTGTTGATCAGCTGCATCAGCAAATAGGTCAAATGAGACACATCAACAAAGCTGCTGTATGCAGACAATACGTAACTATAACCAAACTCTAAAAAACAACTTCAACAAATGACAGCAGGTCTGGAATGCAGACAAATGGGAAGAGAGTATAGACAAGACAATGATCACGACGACAAATGGGGAAATCAGAAGAAGCTGAAAACTGAAACAGAGAGGAAAGTAGTGGAAGGGGTTAACAACTTCAAGTATCTAAGAGGTGTGATTCAAGAGAAGAAAAGCCTGAATGAGGAGGTCAAAGCTAGAATCCGAGGTGCTGTACCCAAATGGCACAAAATGTCAGAGTTGTTGTGTTTGACAAAGAAAGCAGAAATGTAAGGTGTAAAAAACAATGACAAGAGCAGAGCTTTTGTATGGCACATAAGGAAGAGCAGCTGAGGAAGCTGGAGGTGATGCAGATGAAATGCCTGATATGGCTAGTAGGATGCAAACTGTGGGACAGATGAAGAAATGAGAGTACAAGAGCAGAAATCAAAGCAGCTCCAAATGCAGAGATGGTCATGAAGAGCAAATTACAAGGGTTTGGTCACATGTGCAGGAAAGGAAAAGACAATATGGTAAAGCAAACTTGGAAGAAAACAAGTAGAGATGAGGACATGCAGCCAAGAGATGGATACGTGATAAGACCTGCAACAGTTAGGCATGACTGTCAGAAAAAGATAGTACAGTGGTTCTGAATCAAGAGAGGTACCGACATTACACTCCAGCCCCAAGTAAAAATATGAAAAAAAAAATGGTTTGATAATGCAAGGCTACTGATGGTACAGGTTGGATTCTGAGACATGGGAGAAAAGCTCATCAAGACAGAGGGCTCATCCTGCAGATGATGGACTCTGTAGGCATCAAGTGTGGCTTTGTGCTGTTAACTACTAGCCCTAAAGACTGAAAGAGAACTAGGAGGTACTTCCTGGAGGCCTAGAGATTGTCCATATGGAAGCTACCAGGAGCCAGTCATCCGTAAATAGAAAGATTCTGGTCCCCTGCAATCTGAGATGCACTGCAACTTACCACTATGCACTTGGTGAATACAAAGGGCTGAAATGGAATCAAATGGAAGGGCCCAAAACTAATGACGACTAACTCCTATGCAAGATTGTGAAAACCTCCTCAACTCCTTTGCTATTCTGATATGAAGTTAGGTCAAGAATTGATGGACTACTTCTTGGGGAATTAATTGAATTAGGTCATTCAGACTGAGAATGATTCTGAGGTCCCTCACTTTCTTTGGAACTGAAAAGAAACTGAAGTAAAACATCTAACATTTGGTGGTCTAGTTGCATCTCTTGGACTGCTCTCCCTAGTAGTAGCCTTAATGTCTCTTTTCTTGTCACAGCCTTCTGACAGCATGGGATGTATGAAGGGATAAGTACTGTGGACATGGAAGGGAGATAAAGAAGGCTGAATTAACACTAGATACAACTTTCTTCCTCCATCCTATGTAAGAACCATCCATGCCAACAAGTGGAAGGACAGCTGACCCCTAACTGCCTCCAAAGTGAATCAGTTAAATAAATCTTCTTGAAGCAGACCATGGATAATTTTTCTAAGGGACTATGACATCCATGAATATAATGCTGAGGTGGGCAACCTTTGCAGACATTTCAGAAGTTGATACAACCTCTTCCAAAATACTTACTTTTTTTTTTTTGCTGCTGCTGCTGACTGTGCCTGAACTGCATTTGATGTGGACTCTGTTGCATCCATGAAAAGGGAGACTGTGCAGGATGAGTTTCAACCCAGACACCTGTTACAGTCTTGCCCACTTGGTCCTGTTTCTCCAGTTCAGCCCTTAATGCCTGTCTAAAAAGTAAAGTCCTGTCATGCAGGGCATGAATGAAACTGGCATTTGCATCTTCGTCAAATTCTGTTTGGCACAGCTTGGTGTGGTGCTCACATTTGTGCCAGTGCCTGTTGCACTACTTGAGCCAAAAGTTGCATTGTGGGTAAGGTGTTAAGCTAGAATAAATATGCAGAATAAGTTTATCATCTAGGACGATAACTACCTGGCAACCCTTCCAGAATCTTGGATGCTTCCAATGACAAATCTCTCTGGGAATCTAAGCATGTGTACCACATGGTTTATCAACCTCAAAGTGAATATGAAAAATGAAGAAACTTGCTTCCAAGTGATCCCTCATCCACAATTCTTTGCTGGGTGGATGGATACATGGATGGCACAACACTGTTATGCATGAGCCTGAGTGCATCTGCAGTCACTATGGAGACAGTGTCTGGATACAAACAAACTACAGCATTTCTCGTCTTTAGGAGGCCACTGGATCTTGCCAGACGTCTTTGGTGTGGCAGCTACTATATCAAGGTTCTTCCATCCTGACTACCACCAATCAAGGGATCTTGTTGGGTGGTGGACCACACAACAAAAAGACCTGGGAGACTGAAAGACCTCCTTCAGTATAACCCTGGATGTGGAAGGGGTATGTGGGGCCCATCCCAACTTAGCCTGAATAATTTCTACAACTTCCCCAAACATGGGTTTATCGGGGGAGATGGGGAAGAGAGACCCTCATTCTCATTTGATTACAGGGTGTGAGTGTGTGGAGGCTAGTCTAGGTGCTTCCTTTTGTAACTGCCTTTCCTTGAGATTACCAGTGATGATGACTCTTAAGCAAAGGAAAAAAAAAACATAGGCTCAGAGGAACTAACGATAACTGGATTAGATTTCCTTCATTCAATCATCAGGTTTCCACCATAGTCAAGAAATTCTTATGTTTAGCCCAGATAAGTTCCAAGGGAACATCTTCAAGCACCAAAAAAATCATTCTACCACTGTACGCTTCCCCTATCCAACCCATCAATGAATACATGTCAAGCAGAGCACCTCTTTGGCCCTCTTCAAAAGGAACCTTGATGACTGGATGAGAGATAGGAAATTCACTGCGGGGATCACGTCAGTCACCCTGCTAGATAGGGGTCCAGGAAAGTAAATACTGTGGGAAGACATAGCCAGGGAATTGTTATGGCTAGGCTTGTATAGGCCCTAGGGCCGATAGCCTAGTACCACCCTATGAACCTATACAAGGCCCCCCTTTGATATGTACAAATCCAAGCATATAGCTCAAGTGGAAAGAATCTAAAGATTTTTAACCACGAAAATTAAAGGTCTTAAATCATGCAACTACTCCTGTAGATTAGCATGACTCTCCTTGTACTCAATAGCCTACCGGTTGCTGACAGGTGACCTGTGTTTTGCTTTTTGAGCAATGAAGGACCCGATCCTGTTTGACCTCCTATTCCTTCTCAAAACCAGTGGCTGTACCATCACCCATACTAACTACTTAAATCTGCACCAACAAACTAAACTCACACGTATTCCTAGCCTGTGTACTAAGTTACCACTACAGATCAAAAAGTGTTACCCTGGCTTTGTTTAAGGCTAGTCTTGATAACTGGATGGGTAGACACAAATTTACACCAGGGTTGTCACTTATGACCCTGCTGAATTTGGGTGGTGAACACTAAAAAGTGCTTGAAAAGGGTGGCAAGAACTTTTAAGTTTGTCTGCTTAAAGGTGTACATGACTTGGCATCTTATGTTCCCCGTGAACTCTTTGCTCTATATGTTCCTATGGTGAAGGCAGTGTAAACAAAATACTTCTCAAAAATGAGCTTCCTCTGGACACTAAGCACTTTCAGTGATGATCCCTTGGGGGAGATGGATTTTTGCCTTTACATTTTCTGAATTCTTTGCAGTCTTTTTTTTTTTTTTACCATGACTGTCAAATGACAACAAAACTGCTACCTCGAAATGAACCAACAAAAGCAATGCAATGAAAATGCCAGCTGCTGCCACAATACCTCTGAAGCAAGTGATTATAGCTGTCTAGAAAAAATATTAGCAAATTCGCAATGTAACTAGCCAAATCACTGTCAAAAATCAAACTACAGAAAAAGAAATATAGAAATATGTGACATGAATGGTGATGGAGGAGAGGTGACAGTATCATACTCTAACTGTACGAAAGTAAAGAAAAGGAAGAAACAACCCGCTCAAACAGTGCTCGTTATCTCTCTGTCAGATAGGTGTGCGCGCACATACATGCACACACACAATATAAAAACTACAAGAATTTACCATGAAACAACAGAAAAGGCACTGATAGCTTAGGGCTGAAGAGATGTGGAGAAAGGATCCTTCTTCAAGGTATGTTATGGATAAAAGGGACAGGCTGCGATAGCCAAGGAAAAGTTCTCATACATGGACCAAGTCCTATCAGCCTTAGTCCTGAAGTGATGAGGGTGGAACTACAATAATAGATCCACTGATGGAGGAGTCGGTGTAACACAGGTGTACAGTGCAAACATCAACACTGCAGACTTAAGCAACACTGGCTTCAGCAGAAACATCCACAAGGCCAATACAAACATCCTCAGGACCAGAGATGAATTCTGTGGATCACTAGAAAAGTTTTGGTATCCTTGGTTGCGAGCAGAACACTGCTATAGAGTCTCTATAACCCCGACAGAAAAAGGCACTGGGAAGGGTTGAGGAAAGCTGACTACCTGTCATAATCCAAGTCAGAAACAGCAGTTAGACAGAGTTGTATCTCTTGGCAAAGTAGGCATGGAGCACAAAACCTGACAAACCTCTTTATGAGCATCAATGTCAGACAGGTGGTAGAAACGTAACAGTTAGAGACTTGCATAAAAGCCAAAGTAGGAGATCTTTCTAAATAACTGTTCAAGTTTTCATAGCTTGATGAAAAACAGGACAAGTAGCTGACCTAGATGTATGATCTTCCGTCATTTTAGACTTCTTGACAGAATGTGTGCTCATTGCTTATGGATTCTTCAAGGCAGAGGAGGTGGAGGTGATATAATTTTCTTTGTATAGTGGTGTTTTTTCATGAAAAAACAGTTTAAGTTGTTTGCTATGTTTTTAATACACAAACTAAATCATCAGCAGGCAGAACAATGTTGGGTGTTGTGTTCTTCAACCAGGCAGAATACATGATGCTCATTTGTATTCAGTGCGGAACTTTTTCTTCCTGCAGAGACACCTTTTACATTAGCAATCCACTCTGACAACAAAGGATAGGCAAAAACTCGCAATACAGAAATGGGGAAAGGGGCTCGTAATAACTCAAGAATAACTAAACAAATTTAGAATTTTTTTTTTTGGTCAGATGCAAGGACCTGAATGAGTGGGTTAGACACAAAGGGAATTAAACATTTTGGGGAAAAACATAATAACTAGAGTATAGATTACACCAACAGGGAGCTGAAAATAAGAAAAGAAAAAAAAAACACAAACAGAAACAGAAAATAAGCAAGCACTCAACTTTGGAAAAAATGCTTTGTTTAATAAATGAAAGTCTGAGACAGTGTTATTTTGCCTGAGCTGAAGCACGGTAATGAAGATATGGAAAGGCAAGGAACTGTGGCTTATAGGACAGAGATAGGCCATGCTGCATGGAAACCTTTAATTAACAAGTGGTGCCAATGACTCTTGGCATTACTTCTGCGTTACTGAGGATGGACCTTCTCTGTATCTAACAAATGTGTTTTACTCGGATGTAATGCAGTCTTACTAGTTTATATAACCAACACACTTCTGTAGGCCATGCCTACAAAAAAAAAAAAAAAAAAAATCACAGGATTCCTATTTGTAGTGTGTTGACGCAGTCATATGGAACTGCTAGTGCTTTGAGTATAAACAGATGTCAAGATATTCTAAATAAAAGTGCACAGTATGGGCCTCAAACTTAAGATGGTAATCAGAAAGCGATATTTAAAAGAGACAGGGAGATATATTTGACAAACTAACCCAAGAGAGGTGGCTTAGTCCTCTGAAAACTGGGCAGTAGTTTATATGAAACATGCATGGAAGACCTAATGATTGTAAGCCTAAGTATGGCAATCCTGATGCCTTATATAAGCAAAAATAAAGCAATCCATCCATATGTTTATGCAAACTGTACATCTTTGTAACACAGATTTGATTTAATGCCACTTAACAGACAGCAGTATATCTTCACTGTTTAAGACAAATGAGCTGATGAGATTGATTTTCATCATTTTTACTGTACTTTGCGTGACACTGAGCAAATCGTCTCTCATATGACAACTTCCCATTACTGTTAAAAAGCTAAACACTACTCAGTCAGAACACTGGTGACTCAGAGAGCAGAACATATACATTCCATTACTACCTAGAAATATCAAGGGGAGGCACTACATGCTTGGACACCGATTTCCGGTTTTCAAAAAAAATGAACTTCTGTTTTCATGAGGTGAAATCAGGGAAATATACTAGTGTTTTTTTAAATGTAGTTTCTGGTCATTACAGGGATTTCATTCAAACTTTTTTCTGCATAGAGATTTACTGAAAATTAAAACACTGTAGGCACACAGCACTCAATAATACACTCAGACAGTCGAAATTCAGAATTTACCAGCATTTTCCCAGGAAAGAATGAAAATCAGTGTCACTGTCTATACAACATTAGTTGGCTAATGTTCCCTGGGGTGGGACTTGTCTGTCTCGATTAATACGATGACACCATGAATAAATCAGCAAATTAAGTAGTACAATGCTGGAAGGCTGCCTGAAGTTGTGTTCTGCTATTTTATGAACATACTTGTAATAAAATGTTCACAAGGCATGCAACATTATTTTGGAATGCAAGGAAAATGTGAAATGTTCAAATTCTCTGGTCTAAAAACTGAAATGAACATTTGAATTAAATAAAGAAGGTCTTCAGAATAACAACAGGATTACTGCACCTGTCTCTGGTGTTTGTGTTTTTTTAATGTGTGATTTGTACTTTTTTCCTCTCCTAAAGATAGACTAGGTAATATTTATACTGTGTTAAATTAAATGCAATATCCATTATATCTGCTCTAGAAAAAAAAATCAAAATATGGTTTTCTGGGAAAAAAAAAAAAAAAAAAGTGAGCCACAGCTTTTCAAGCAAAAACACAACTGGCATTAGGATACCATAGCTTTAAATTTCCTGGTTGTCTGCATTTTGATTGGTTTGTTGAAGCAACAGCAACTAAATTACTTAGACGCTGTGTACCAAATCTAGTAACTAAATTACTTATGTTATATACCATAATAAGAAGTTATGTACCTACCATAACGTTCCATGTTAGTTGTCTTCTTCTCGCCTTCTTTCTTGCTGGATGGGTTCGGAGCCGATCCTTGGCTCCGACTCGGCCAATACTAAAGCTTGAGAGCTAATTCCACCGGCTCGAGGCTCCCCTATATCCCACAATGCTAGGCGGTAACTACTCAGATCTCGTTTGATAGCTATACCAAGCAACCCTAGTCTCCATAGAATGGAGAAGGGAAACCCACCTCAAAACAACCTGCGTGAAAGGTATTGCAGACCTAAGAAAGGAGAAAAGGAGGTGGAAGAACGTGTGGGAATGACTACTTCCAGAGGAAGAACACAAACTGAATTCCTGTCGCAAGAAAGAAGGCGAGAAGACGACAACTAACATGGAACGTTATGGTAGGTACATAACTTCTTAATGTTAAGTTGTCTATCTCGCCTTCATTCTCGCTGGATGGGACTGCGTCCCTAGCACCTTATCCCAGGTGGCCTATCGGAACAGTCTCTTGAGAACAGTGGAACCAAAGTTGGCACGGCTTCTGGAAACCATGTCCAATTTGTAATGTGAAATGAAGGTATTAGGAGAAGCCCAGGTGGCTGCTGCACAAATGGAATCTATTGGCAGCCTATCCTGAAAAGCTACGGATGTAGCTAATGCCCTAGTTGAATGAGCTCTAGGTCTTGAGGGTAGTTTTTGACGTCTGATCTCATAGATGAAGGTAATTGTAGAGGTGAGCCATCTAGAGAGGGATACTTTAGTAACAGGAAGGCCCAATTTCCCTTCCGCATATGACAGAAACAATTGATCAGATTTCCTGAATTATTTAGTCCTGTCTAAGTAATATCTAAGTTGGCGATGAACATCCAAAAAATGTAGCTTTTGTTCCGACCTGTTTGAATAATTAGGGAAAAAGACGGGGAGATCAATAATTTGGTTTAGGTTTACGTGAGAGGAAATTTAGGTAAAAAGGATGGATTAGTATGGAGGGATACCCTATCTTTGTGAAACACTAAGTAAGGAGGACGACTGCACAGAGCATGGAGTTCAGATACCCTTCTCGCTGAAGTTATAGCTACCAGAAAAAGTGTCTTCCAAGAAAGCAACTTCAGAGAACATGAAGCCGCCGGTTCAAAGGGGGGAAGGATTAAGGATGCCAGAACCAAGTTCAAATCCCATTGAGGCGGGGGATCTTTGATTGGAGGTTTGAGAAGAAATATGCCCCTTAAAAAGGCTTTACAGAGTTTGTGAGCCATGATGCTAGACTCCGAGACACCAACATGAAAATTAGATATGGCAGCCAATTGAACTCTAATGGTAGATGCAGATGATCCTAAATGAAAGAGTTCTGCTAGAAAGTCTAGAATAGACTGGATAGGTGCAGTAAAGGGATCTATGTTTTTTGATGTTGCCCAAAAAGAGAAGCGTTTCCATTTGCTACTATAAATCATCCAGGTAGAAGATTTATGAGAGGCTATCAAGATATCTCGGACAGAGTGAGATATTGAGGGAAGACTGGCTAAGGTTGGAATCGGAGAAACCACGCTGTGAGGTTTAGAGAAAGCAGAGATTGGTGCAGCTGACCCGATTGGTGGGTTAACAGATCTGGTATTGGGTCCAGATGCCAAGGCTGCTCCAAAAGGTAACTATGAAGAAACAGAAACCATATCTGTCGAGGCCAGTAAGGGGCAATGAGGATCATTGTTACTCTCAAAGCGATGGCTTTCTGAATTAGTTGAGATATCAGTGGAAAGGGGGGAAAGGCATATAGAAGTCCCCGGGGCCAATCGTGGACTAGAGCGTCTCTGGTGGGATGGCCTGGTAACGGGAAGAGAGTGAAGAAGCCGTGACACTTGCTGTTTTGGGGAGTAGCAAAAAGATCGCAGCAAGGCTGGCCCCATCTTTGGAATACTTCTTCTAGAACTGATTTCTTTAGAGACCACTCGTGGGGCATGAGAATTGCCCTGCTCAACTTGTCTGCAATAACGTTGGATTTCCCGGGAATGTGCATTGCTATCAGAAAACACTGAGAAGAGATCGCCCATTGCCAAAGTCTGAGTGCCTCTAGACATAAAGGGTATGATCTGGTTCCGCCTTGTTTGTTGATGTACCACACTACGGACATGTTGTCCGTCTGAATTGCAATAGTCCCAGTGGGAAGAGAGTCGTGAAGGGCTTGCAACGCTAAAAGCACTGCTCTCATCTCTAAGACGTTTATGTGCAAGTGGCACTGGAAAGGTTGCCACGTGCCTTGGACGGTCCTGCCCTGATAATGCCCCCCACCCGATCAGGGAGGCGTCTGTTGTCAACGTGGCGACTGGGGGGGGGGGAGAGTGAAGGGTCTTCCTCGGAGAACTTGAGGTGATGTGATCCACCAAGACAGTTGATTCTTGCATGATTGAGTTATCAATATGGTATGGGACATCGGGAGCTGTTGAAAGGACCATTGAGTAAACAGCATCCATTGGAGGATCCTCATGTGGAAGCGAGCTAAGGGGAGAAGGGGAATAGCTGCTGCCATGAGTCCTAACACCTTCAAAACTAGTCTGGCTTTGACTTTGCTGCATTGTAAGAGAAGGGAAACTTGTTTTCGAATGTCTGACACTCTCTGCTCTGTGAGTCCGGCTGAAAGATTGAGTGTGTCTAAGGTGGCGCCTATAAAGGTAATAGATTGACAAGGCGACAAGGCAGATTTTTCGAAATTTATTGAAATGCCTAGAGCTTGGCAAGATTGGATGGTGAAGTTCCTGGATAGAAGAAGCTGATGTCTGGTGGTGGCGGTAAGGAGCCAGTCGTCTAAATATGGAAACACCTGGAATCCTTGACGTCTCAAGTGAGCTGCGACCACTGCCATGCATTTGGTAAACACACGGGGGGCTGTAGTGAGACCAAAGGGCAGGGCCCTGAAATGGTTGTGACTGGCTCCCAGCCTGAAGCGGAGATATCTCCTGGAGCGTCTGTTCATCTTGATGTGGTAGTACGCATCCTGAAGATCTATCGAGCACATCCAATTGTCCTGACCCAAGAAGGGTAGAATGGACTGTAGCGTGACCATCCTGAATTTTGTTTTCCTGACATACTTGTTTAAGTAGCTGAGATCCAGTATGGGTCTCCAGTCCCCTGTTTTCTTTGGTACCAAAAAGAATTTGGAGTAGATTCCGGATCCTTGCTGGTCTGCTGGGACTGATTGGATAGCTCTTTTTGATAGCAGCTTTGAAATTTCTAATGCTGCTTGTTCCCTTAGACTGGGTGGAACGTCTGGAAGGGATCTTTTGGGTTGAACATCTGGAAGGGATCTTTTGGGTTGGGATGGGATGTGAATAAAGGGAATTTTGTAACCCTCGGATATGATTGACTGTACCCATTTGTCTTGAGTAAGGGAAAGCCAGGCTTTTGGGTACAGGGATAACCTTCCCCCGACTGCCTCCGAAGGTGGACAGCCGGGCAGCCCCTCAGGGATGCTGAAAGGGTTTATCAGAGAACATTTCTCTGCTACCCTGGTTTTGCGGACCTCCTCTGCCTCTAGGGCGGCGTCTATTATTATTCCCCCCTCTGCCTCTAGAGGGGAATCGACCTTGTGCGTCAGATGAGACTCCCTGGGATTGTTTACAGAACCACATCTTTCCTCCCCTCTGACCTTTGGGATAGGGTCTAGAAGGGGTAGAAAAACTGACTCCTACGGCAGAGAGAGTCTTACCTTCTACCTCACACCTGGTCAATGTATCTTTCACCTGTGGACCACACAAGGATGATCCATCAAAGGGAGAATTGGTGAAGGACGCCTTGAAAGGGTCCACAAAGTTGCACAGCCGCATCCAGGCGTGACGTCGTAAGGCAACACCTGTGCCTGTGGCTCTACTCGCCCCATTCGCAGCATATGAGACAAGCCACATGGAGGAGTTAACGATGGAATTCAGGGTTGCCAACTGGGAGTTCATTCTGTCTTGGAACCCCTCAGCTGTAGGATCCTTTACCACTTCACCCATATCCTTGAGTAAATCTCTCTGGAGACGAGTGAAGTGGCATAAGTAGTTCAGCAGCCGCATTGAAAAGGTCGCTGATGAGAACATCCGCTTGCCGTACCTGTCCATGGTCCTAGATTCCTTATTAGGAGGATGGACAGGAACCGAAGGATCGGCTAACTCCTTCTTAGTGGCCGCAGCCACCACCATGGCATCAACGAGGACACCTTTGGATAAAAAATCTTTATCTCTACGGGCAGTAATAAAAATTTAGATGGCCTCCTTGGGGTGGGTTCCACTGAATCAGGAGCCGTCCAGGCCTTCCTTGCCACCACTTCCATAAGGGGGTCAAAGGGAGGGGACACCCAGGAGGTAGAAGGGCGAGAGCCAAACGCCTCAAGATACACTGACTCATCCTCCGAAGGGTTAAGGGCTGGCCAGTTCCCCCTCTGTTTCAGGATCTCAAGGATGTCAGCAAAGGAGACATCCTCAGAGGGGGATCGAGGGGAACCTTCAGATTCCTCTAAGTCAGTGTGAGAGGTAATAGACTCAGAGGAGTCAATGTGCTTCCTCTTGCACTGCCTCTTCCTAGGGGGATCTCCTACCGGGTCAGGAGAGGCCTCGGAAGAGGAGGAAATTCCCAATGGGGAAACTTGAGGAGTTGGCTCTCTGCGGTCTAATGCAAGGGGGTGGGTAGAAATCACCGCAGGCACTGTAGATGGAGGGGCTGACAGAGCCGACTGTGGGGCAGACCCTGGTTCTAGCACGCTCTGCATGACCTTGAAGGCACCCCTATCAGGCAAGGCCGGAGGTCCCCGCTCCGAAGAGACAAGGACCCCCCCCGGCACTGACAGGGACAGCTCCGAAGCCGATGTCGGAGCCGAACTCACCAGCGCAGAAGCCCCAAGAGGGAGAATGGGGTCGGACAAGGGTCAGATGCCACTCGCCCCCTCGGAGCCGACGAGGGAAGCTCGGCGCCGAGATCCCTCCAAGGAGGAGATCAGAGCAGATGACGGAGCCGAAAGGGAAGGTATCGGATCAGACGCACCGACAGTCATGGCTCCGACAAGCCCTGGCTCCGAACTCAAAGGAGTCGGAGGAGGAATATATTGGGGAACAGAAATAGCCACTGACTGCTGAGTCGGGCTATGCAGCATTTGGGCCAGTGCCTCGGACATGAGAAGTCTACTCACTACCCTTTGCAAATTGTGGTCAGATATCCTGGAAGACCGTGAGGAATGTGTTCTATGGCTCCGTTCAGAAAGAAGAGGGGATCCTGGCACCGAGTGCACGGAGCTGATAGAGGGGGATCTAGATCTCTTCCTAGAATGTTGCTCCGATAAGAGTATCGGAGCCAACGGAGTTTTATCAACCTCGGCTCCAGCCGTAGCCGAGGTAACAGTATGAGGCTTGGAAACATCGGCTCCGGCCGGAGCCGATGTCGAAGCAGACTTTACCTTTCCAGAAGTCGACTCAGAAACCGGAGCCGACTGTTTGGAAGTTTTAGAAGGCTTCCCCGACACAGACTGAGTCGGGGGGCCTTCAGGCTTTAATAAGCCACGCAAAATTAATTTATTCTTGCGTTCCTGCAGGACTCTAGGGCTAAAACCATGGCAAACAGCACAAGAGTCCTGCAGGTGCAAAGGTCCCAGGCAATACACACAAGAAGTGTGACCGTCTGTCAGAGACATTTTCTGACAGCACGAGTCACACTTCTTGAAGCCTGAGACCTTCGAATCCTTAGACATAATAAAAGGTCCAAGAAAAACACAGACACACACACACACACACACACACACACACACACACACACACACACACACACACACACACACACACAGGCCTTAATTAAAAATAAAATACCAGTCACACAAGGGGACTAGAAGGGGCCTAAGGCCTAAAACTAAAGGGAAATAAAAGAAGGAATTAAGGGCAACAAAGTTGTCGAACCAGGAAAAGGGGTATTTAAAACTAAAGGTTTTAGTGAAAGAGAGAGTACTAGGGGTCTAAGATTGAAAATTTTAGAATTAAATCTTTGACTAACCTGCCAGAGCCGGTAGAAAAGCACCTCGTCAGCTAAGCGGCACACGAGATCTGGGTAGTTACCGCCTAGCACTGTGGGATATAGGGGAGCCTCGAGCCGGTGGAATTAGCTCTCGAGCTTTAGTATTGGCCGAGTCGGAGCCGAGGATCGGCTCCGAACCCATCCAGCAAGAATGAAGGCGAGATAGACAACATCTTGGCATCTGTGTTGTCCAAGTTCATTCTTCCTCACGAATGGGTCCTAGGATCTGATCTCAGATCCAACTTGGCCACTTCACAAGATTTATGATCTCAGCCTTGAGCTCCTTCCTCTCCCATAATGTCTCACTTTTCCCCTAAATGCCAAGATTGAGTTTGCAACTTTACAGACAGTTATCTACAAGAAGAGATGGGTAGCAACATAACATTACCATAATCTGGAGCTCAAACCAGGAACCCATGGGTTCCTAAATTCCTCTACAAAGCTCTCAACAGTTTAGGATGGGGATGGATGGGTGGGATGTGAGGAAGAATTAAATTAGACAACACAGATGCCAAGTTATGGTAAGTACATAACTTCTAAATCTGATGTTGTCCATTTCATATTTCCTCACTGATGGGTCAGAGTCCCTAGCTACATTAATCTTGGGTGGTCCTCATAGAAAGATATGCCAGAGCACCACTGAGTGAAAGGATGCCATGTTCCTGGAGACAATATCCAGTTTACAATGTGATATAAATGTATGTGACTTGGACCAAGTCGCTGCTGCACAAATCTCATCAACAGACGTTCTTGCTGAAAAAGCAGAAGAGGTGGACATTAACCTAACAGAATGAGCTTTTGGTGGACAACATAGCTGCATGCCTTTCAAAGAGAAGACAGTAGAAATGCAATCAGTAATCCACTTTGCTAGTGTGATTTTGGACACTGCCTGGCCTAGTCAATCATGTGAAAAAGACAAAAACAGCTCGGATTTTCTATGTCCATTTGTCCTGTGTAGGTAGAAATGCAACCTTCTATGAACATCAAGCAAGCGTAACATATATTCCCCTTGTTGGAATGATTTGAGAAGAAAACTGGTAGATGAACGGACTGGGTAATATTTGCTTCCATGGCGACTTTAGGCATAAAGGTAATATTCTTTCTTAAAGAAACCCTATCTTTGAAAAAGGTGATACAAGGTGGTTTGGATGACAAAGCTTGTAGTTCAGACACTTGTTGCTGAAGTAGTGGCCACAAGAAAAATGGTTTTCCAAGATAGAAACTTCATGTCACAGGAATCAGCAGGTTCAAACGGCTTCCGAGTGAGACCATGAAGTACAATGGTGAGGCCCCAAGGAGAAGAAGGATTCTTTATAGGGGGTCTAAGTAGGAAAATCCTGTTCATAAAAGCCTTACATGTTGAAAGAGAGCAAGAAGAAGAATCTTTCCCTACATGAAAACTGGCAATCACTGCCAGTTGCAGCTTTATGGTGAAGAAACTGGAACCCTCTCGGAAAACCAAACTTAGGAACATAAGTATAGCTGAAATAGGAGCTGAAAAAGGATTGATATTCTCTTCCGCTGCCCAAATTGAGAATCTCTTCAACTTGCTATTATAAACCTTTTTTGTGGAAGGCTTCTGAGAAACAAGGATAATCTCTTGGACCGGGAAAGCTAGCCTGGACTTTCGTAGAATCATTGGAAATGGAGAAACCAAGCAATCAGTCTTAGGGATCTGAGACTGGAAACGTATCTGCTCTGACGAATGGGAAATTAGATCTTTTCTGGGATTTAACATCCATGGAGGATATTTGATGCAAGACCATAGGAAGGGGAATCACACCTGCTGAGGCCATTAGGGGGTGATGAAGATCATGGTACTCTTTAGCCTGTTGGCTTTCTGTAGTACTTTCAGAATCAGGGGTATTGGAGGGTAAGCATACAGGAGACCTGGAGGCCAATCGTGGACTACAGCATCCCTCGGTAACTCCCCAATCAGAGAGATCAGAATGAAGTACTTGCTGCACTTGTTGTTCAGGGGAGAGGTAAAGAGGCTGGAGCAGGGTTGACCCCATTGGCTGTATATTTGGTTTGCTAATGACTAATTCAAGGACCACTTGTGGGGACTCAGGATGGATCTGCTTAGCCTGTCGGCCAGTACGTTGGTCTCCCCAGGAATGTGCATTGCAAAGAGAAAGTGCCTTGAAGAGGTCACCCATTCCCACAATCTCATAGCCTCTCTGCACAATGGGTATGAATGAGTTCCCCCCGTTTTTGATGTACCAGACTACTGCCATGTTGTCTGTATGAATTACTATTGTTCCCTGAGGGAGGCAGTAGTGAAAGGCTTGCAACATCAGGAGAACCAGCCTCTTTTCTAGGGCATTTATGTGCAATTTGGTCTCTATAGCGGACCACATGCCTTGGACCAATCTCCCCTGATAATGCACCCAATGACAGGAACAGATAGGGGCTGGTACAAGATGGATCACTGGACCACTACAGTCCATTGTAGCAGTCGCATGAAGAACCTTGCCAATGGAACTAGAAGTATGGCAGCTGACATAGATCCTAGGGATCTCAGGACTAAATGTGTAGTAGAGTGGTCATATCCAATAACGCTTGCACTTGTTGTCTTAGACATATTAAATGCTGCAGAGGTAAATGCAGCTATCTGCACGATCGCATTCAGTTGCGTTCCTACAAACTCTTATGTTTTGCACTGTGGAGGGTTTTGACTTTGCTAAGTTTATTGCGAATCCCAGTTGACTGAAGGTTTGTAGCAGGTACTGAGTGGCTTGAAGCGGATGCCTTGTTGGTGCAGTTAGAAGCCAATCGTCCACATGTGGAAACACATGGAATTCTCGCAGTCTCAAGTGAACTGCCACCACTGACATGCATTTTGGTAAACAACCAGGGGGGCGGTGGTGAGTCCAAAGAGCAGTGCTCTGAATTGGTAATGATTGGCTCCCAACCAGAAGTCTGTCTGTCTCCTGAAGAGCTTGTTTATCTTGATATGATAGTATGCATAATGGACATCTATGGAGCACATCTAATAGTCTTTCCGCAACAGTGGTAGTATGGACTGAACCATAACCATGTGGAACTTCAACTTCTTAACAAATAGGTTCAGACTGCTCAGATCCAAGATTAGTCACATGTCCCCTGTCTTTTTTGCTACCAAAAAGAAGCATGAATAGGTTCTGCATTCTTGCTGTTCAGTCTGAACCTCCTGGATGGCATTCTCCCCCTCTGACTGGGTATTCAGGGAGATTCCTCTTGAGGCTTGCTGTCATTTAAGTTTGTGCAGGTATCTAGGTGCAGTGAAAATCTGCCCCTGACTGCCTCCAGAGTAGAACAGTCAGCCAACACTTCAGGAGTGCTGGTAGAACCTCTCAGAGAAAGGTTCCCCAAAGCCTTGAGTCTATGGACCCCCTCTGTCTCTAGGGTAGTGTCTGCCATTATGTCCTCTTCCTCTGTCCTTGGAAGAGGAATCTTCTTGGTACTCTGGGAAAGAACCTTGAAATTTTTCAGAACCACATCGTCTTCCCATTCTGTTAATTCCTGGAAAAGGTCAGCTGGGAGAAGAAAACGATCCCTACAGCAGATATGGTCTTTCTCTCCTGCTGCGAATAAGAGAGTTTCTTTAACCGATGACCCAAAAACAGAAGAACTGTCAAAGGGGGCATTGATGAAAGACACCTTAAAGGGTTCCTCCAAACCATAAAGCCTCATCCAAGCACATCTTCTGAGGGCTATGCCTGTACCGGCTGCTTGTGAGGTTCCCTCTGCAGCATTAGAGTTCAGGCTCATTGGAGGAATTAGATATGGAAGAAACAGTGACCAACTGGGGAGATACCTTCTTGAGGTCCTCCTCTGACAAGGACTCTGACAGAGTTGATAAGTGCCCTAACCAGATCTCTCTGTACACGTGTGAAGTGTGCCAAGTAATTCAATGCTCTCAGTGTAGCGGTAGCTGAGGCACAGACATGCTTCCCATGTCTGTCCAAAGCCCGTGACTCCTTATTTGGGGGGGTGGACAGTGGAGCTCTGTTCTGCTAGCTCCTTCATGGTTGCTGCTGCCTCCACAATGGTATCAAGTGAACTAGGGTGTGTACAGTGGAGCTCTGTTCTGCTAACTCCTTCATGGTTTCTGCTGACACCACAATGGCATCAACTGGAATACCCTTGCAGCAGTGTAAGGAAATCAGCAGGCGGGCTGAGGTACTTATCCGCATGCTTGGATATGGGCTCCACTATGGCTGGCTCTTTCCATGCCCAGCGGGAAATTAAACCAATAAGTTCATCCACAGCCCTGTCCCGACCGCCTTCAGAAAGACTGACAACTCAGAAGTAGGGGGTTGGGATGACCATCCACCCTTCTGTTTCAGGATCTCTAAAATATCCCGAAGGAGATGTCATAGAGTGGAGATAGGGGGCCTCCTTCATCGAAGTTGGTATTGTCTGTCAATGACGCCAAAAGGGAGTCCAAGTGCTTCCTCTTGCACGGTCTCTTCTGATAAACCTCCCCATAGGATGTTCAGGGGAGGAATTGGAGGACAGGGGGACCCCCTGCAGGGGATGGGCCTGAAGGCTCTCCTGGAGGGGCTGACTACAGACAGGATGAATGGGTCCAAAACTTGGATCAGCCGGTGAATGGGTAGGATCAGAGGGGAGAGGAGACGCATCTCGAACCATGCAGAAAGTGCTCTCTGCCACCCGAAAAGCAGACGCACCCAGGGAAACTCTACCCCTCCCCTCCGGCACCAAAGTCATCAAAGGAGGAAAAAGCAGAATCAACTCCACAGATGACACCTCCGCATAGCACCGGACTCAATTTGTCAAGGGCTGAAGCCCCAAGGGAAAGAGATGGATCCAACAAGATCAGAGATGAGACCAACCCTGCAGATTTGCTGCTGATGACTTGGATCCGGGACACACACTGCTCCGAAAGTATTGAAGCACAGCTGGTCTGAGACACTGACCCAGTCGAGGAAAGGTATATCTGTGGCTCCAAAGACAGCTCTGTTGGGTAAGCCAGATCCTGGAGTTCCGAAGTAACAGGTCAGAATGGAAGAGGAATTTGCACTGTGGGAGTTGGAGCTCTAATGGATCCAGTATAGGATGGAGACATGAGAATCCCCAAGTGTATCTGAGCCTTGATAAAACTCCACATCATCCTGTCCATATCTGTGTGGGACAGCTGAAAGGATCTAGAGGAGGCATAAGAGTGATTAGATTTTTGCAGGAGACTGACTGGTCCAAGCCACTGGAGCCGAGGACAGTGATTGGTTGTGAATTGGCATACGATTCTGAGACCACCAATCCAAGGGCTTTGGATCTAAGGAGGACTTGCTCAGAGATGGTGAGCTGTGTATACGTATAATGTCTGAGGGATCTGGAGGGGAGCTCACACCTGATGTATTAGGATTTGATAATGTCCGGATCCGGGGAATAGTCTTGGTTAGTTCCAGTTCCACTGTATCCAAGGAGCCTTTAGGATCCACTGACAGCTAGATGTCTGCAGGATCCGAAGCAGCTGGATCGACAACTTTGGCCTCTTCTCTGGTACAGAGGACGTAGCCCCCAGGGATTCAGAAGGAGTATGCCTCTTCACTTCCTTGGAAGAAGTAGATTTCACAGGGGCTTGGGCCCCAGAAGTCGGAAACAGATCCTTTAGAATAAGCTAGTTTCTACAGTCTGAAAGGCCACGTGAGTTAAAGGCTGCACAAATATTACAATCAACCTCTAAATGCCCCGGACCAAGACAACAGACACACCTCTTGTGGGCACCCGAATTCGTAATTTTGTGCCCAGAAGAGATTTAAACACTGTTTATTTTTCAGACAACTGACACACACACACACACACAAACACACACACAAACACACACACAAACACACACACAAACACACACACAAACACACACACACAAACTCTCTTAGAATTAAAAGCTACCTACAAAAGAAAGATACCAGGAAAGTTTTTTTTTTTGAGAAAAAGAGAAAGAAGAAGAAGAAAGATAACAACAGCCTTACAGGGGAAGAAAGTGTGTAGGGGGAAGGGGCAAAACCCAAACATCCGCAAAAAAACTAACTAACACAGAGGGAGGTTTAAATAAAGTAGGAAGGATTTAGAAGAAATTCAGCGAAACTGGATAGCAAAAGGGTGACCAAAAAAATAGAAACAGTTTACTTATCCACTCAAGGCAACAGAAATGCTTCTGTGCTGGAAGGCGGCAAATGAGATCTGAGGAGTTAGGGGAGAAGTAAGGCATTATGGAAGAGGGAGGAGCTTGAAGCTCAGATTACTGGTCTTGTGTTGCAGCCGAGTTGGATCTGGGAATGGATACTAGGACCCATAAATGCTGAAGAATAAAATGGATAACATCAAACTGGAACATTTAAACACAGCTCCAAATGTTGATTTGTGATTAGTGTATAAATTGCAATTAACGGATTGTAGGTGTGATTTGTAAACCAATGCTCAAATCATAACATATCCTTGTAAACCCATTAAAGGGTGGTGAAAAGTGATGGCAGAGGTAGGGTTTTGGCAGAATTCACTACTGCACCTGCTGGTGATACTACAGAGAGTACATACTACAGCAAACTCAACCCTTAAAAAAATCCAGTTAGAAGGTTATTGTTACACGTAACCATTATCACCAGGGGCAGGAAATATCAAATCACCAATAGTTTTCCTTGGTAAAACTGGGGTGATGTTTAATTTCTACCTATAAAATGCTTAA
>NC_056740.1:526248923-526307870 GCF_019279795.1 Protopterus annectens | reverse complement strand
TTTTCCCTTTTCTTGTGGGCCCTTAGGGTGGGATTTTTGGGGGCCACCTATATGGTAGCTTGGGGTTACCTTGTTTTCCCAAGGGTATGACTATACATTTTTGGCGTTTAACTTCAGGCCATGGCTCTGGCACCAGCTATCTGTTTCCGTGAGTCCCTTCTGAAGGATATCCGTGTCCGATGCACTTTCCACTATGGCTCAGTTTGCAGTGGAGTCTGCAAACTTTGTCAGCAAAGTCCTCCCATGTTGGCCTGTACTTCTGAGAAGTAAATGCCGAACAATAGGGGGCCAAGGACCCAGCACTATGGGACACCACTTGTGACCGGCTTGGAGTCTGACATAGCGCCAGCAACTCTAACCCTGTGGGTTCTGTCCTTAAGCCAGTTTGTAACCCATCTTGTGACATATGGGTTTACATTTAACCTGGTAAGTTTTTCTACAATACCCAGCGGTATTGTGTCAAAAGCCTTTGCAAGGTCAAGGTAGGCTGTATGGACTGCCTTTCCTCATCAATGGCCTTGGTGACTGTTTGAAGAAGTCGACCAAGTTCAAAAGGCATGATCTGCCCTTGAAGCCAAACTGGGTCGGGTCCAATGTCTGCAAGTCCCCTATATCTTTGTTTATGAGCTCCATTATGATCCTCTCCATAGCTTTACAGACTAGACTTGTTGCTTATGGGGCTAATTACCAGGGCCGTAGAGGCACCGCCTTTGTGGAGTGGGACCACAGTTGGCGTCACGCCACTCCTTGGGCACGTATCCTGTGGTAAGGCTGAGATTAAACAGCTGCCTTATGTGCGGGTTTAATTCCTCATTTAGCTCGTGTAGCACACAGCTGGGGACACCATCCGGTCCCATTGATGCTGTGTTTTTAGCTTTAGAGAGAGCAGCTTTCACCTGCATTTGAGATGTATGGGAGGCTACACTCGGCTGGGATAGTTATCTCTCCTTTAGGGGAGAGGGGTGAAGTTTGCACTGAACCTGTCTGCCAGTATGTTGGCAATGTCTGTGGGTTCAGTGATTTTTGTATCATTTTGGACTAATTCTGAGCATATCTGGGAGTTTCCACCCAGGTTCCTAACATAGCTGAAAAAGGCCTTATGATTGTCCTTTGAATCCATGGCAATTTTTCTCTCAAAATTGGCCTTAGTTGATTTTATGAGTGCTCATATATTTTTACTAATAATGATCAGGGGTGACTTCCCTTTTATGAATTTTGTTCTATCATGTAATAGCTTTCTCCTCTTATTGTAAAGTTTGTTAATGGCTGGGGTCCACCAGACTGGACGTTTGCCCTTTGTGGAAAGAGTCTTGGTTTTATTTGGGATTGCCTGATCCATGCAGTCCTGGAGGTGTTCATAGAAGGCATTTGTATGGGCTTCACAGCTTAGGTTGTGGTTTCCACTGGCTCAGGGGCCTTGAAGGATACCACACCAGTCTTGAGTAGTGTGAAGTTTTCTTTAGAGAAGTTCTCCACTGTGGTCTTTTTGTTTTGGGATGGGTGCGGTATGTGGATTTCCAGTGAGATTAGTTTATGATCAGATCTCACCAATGAGGGATATACTTCGATTGTGGAGCATTTTGTCCCCATGTTTGTGATAATGAGATCTAGTATATTTTCTCCTCGTGGGAACAGTGACTAGCTGTTCCATGGCATTTAAATTATGAACTCCAGGAACCGTTGGGCTAGAAAGTTAGGGCTTGAGTAATGTTCCCAGTCTATATTGGTAGTTGAAGTCACCCAATATGATGGTGTTTGAGATACATTTATACCCTCCAGTGTCTTCAGGAAGGCTGTGTGGGGTTCCTGAGTTTGAGAGGGTGGCCTGTAGCATGCTACAATTTGTAGAGCAGTTTTGTCTATGGTTAGTTGCACCTGGATGGTTTCCGAGCTTTTGCGTTGCCACCAACCTGGAGGTGTGGGTATCCTTTATGAATATGGATACACCTCCTTTTGTGGTGTGGTCGGGTTTTGGGGCGGAGCATGGTATGAGGTAAAACCTAATAGTGCCGGGTGCTCTCAGGAGCCTTGAACCAGGTTTCAGTTACAGCACAGACATCGATGTTCTCCATACTGAGAAGGGCCTCGAGTGCGTGCATTTTGAGATTTAGACTTCTGGCATTGAGCAGCATTACCCTCAGTTTCTTCCCATTTTTGTTTTCTAGGGTGGTAGGTTTAGAATTTGAGCCTTGCCTAAAAAAGGCACTATGGGGGTGGCAAGAGCCTTAGCCAATATCCAGAATCCCAGGGGTGACAGGTGCAAGCCGTCAGCGTGGCTTGTCAAGCATGTCATCCCAGGCAGACAGACACTGGATCCCCTTTGAATGACACCAGACATTAAGCCAATTGTTAAAGCTGATCATCTTGTCTCTATATTGTGGCATCATTCTTGGTGAAGGAAGGATACTGCTCAGGGTCAGGGTCATACCTGCCTGGGCTACATAATCAGAGAGCTCCTCTGTCTCTTTTCATGTAGTCCAGGGAGGTACATCTCAGGTCGTTCACAACAGCATGGACAATGCCTGTGTCATATTTGTACTTGCCGTGGAGTGACCCGAGTGCTTGTGTTATGTGACCCTCTCCTTGTTCAGCCTGGTGAGTGGGACGTCAGTGTGTCTGACTATGGAGTCACCTATGACAAGTATGTTTGGTGTTGTATTTGGCCTTAAGGGCTGTGACTGCTTTGCACACTGATTTTGTGGTTTATGTGTTGCTTGTGGGGTGTCTTGAGGTAGCAGTTGTTTGGGTGTCTGCTTTGGAGGCCTCTGCTGTTTAGGTAAATTTTTACTCAGAGCCTCAGAGTATGTCTTTGTGTGTTTATGTGTTTGATTCAGTGGTGTGGTAGCATTATGTGAGGCTGGTTTTGTGGTGTGTGTAGTTGCCTTCTCCTCCTGTCTGGTCTTGCCAGTCCTGAGTTGAGAGCTCAGCCTCCAGTTTGGCTAAATAGCTGCATCTCTTGCAAGTATTTGTGTTATGTGGGAGGAGGAGAGGGTTGTATGTGTGCATGAGGCAGTTATAACATTGCCTCAAGATTCCCAGATTCACCAGCTGGACCGGAGAGGAGATTGACAACTGACCTTTGGACATGCTAGAATAATATTGGGAATTCCTTAATAATTGAAAACAAGGGCCAGTGGGGAGTGAGGGTGTAGTGCTTTTAATTTTTAGTGCTGTCTTATATAATTGCTTTAGTGAGCAAGTGCCAGGTTATTCCCACTTGCTGGATCCCTCACCTTTTGTTCTCCACCTTGCTTCAGTGGACATTTATATGCTACATGGCCCCTCTGGTTACATTTAAAACATTTATCCCGTAATCCTGGCCATGTACCTGAAGTAGTGGCTTCCCCTATTACTGGTAGACTCTGTTGGGGTGATTTAGGCTGCCCACCATGGGTTCCTTTATATCCAATGTGCAGCACTGGGTATCCATTTCTTGTGCAGTGATGCCCTGCTTGCAAAGCAGAGATCCTCTTTTCTCCCCAGCTCATGTGCAGAATTACACTCCTGGTCTGCCAACCAGATTCTCATGTCTTCAGGCAAAGTACTGAGGGCTTGTTCCCTCACAAAAGGTTTGCCAGTCTTTCAAAAGTGGTGACCTAACACCCACCCACGTATGAAAGTAAGTGTTTAACTCAGTAATACAATCACATAAACTTTCATCTGCCTTGCGTCTATGCTCACAACTCTTTTTTCTGTAAGCTTCAGGCGTTAACTTATATAACAGTTCAATAAACATTGTTTTACTCTATCATAATTTAAATAATCAGTATCTGACAATTTAAAAACAGCAGTTACAGCTTTACCATTGAGTAAGAGGTTCAGGAACTGTACCCAAAGCTCATGTTCAACATTATACTGTTTTCATACTCTTTCAAATGTATGAATAAAACTAACAAAGTCACCCTCTGAAAACTGTGAAAGACATTTACTGACCCTTACTGCGTCTAAGGTCCAGTTATTCCCTTCCCCATTACCTCCATGATCCTGACGAAGGGTCAGCATTTCCCTCTCATGTTGTCACTGCTTCACTTTTTCTTCAGCCTCCAATCACTGGACTCTCATTTTCTTCAGTATCTCCAAACATTTGGCTTCCAGGTCATGCTGATGCTGCTTCTCCTTTTCTTCAGCCCCCAAACATCACAAACTCTCTTCAGTCTCCAAACATCGCAGTTCATGCTGATACTGCTTCTCCTTTTCTTCAGCCTCCAGTTCAAGTTTCTTTAACTCCAGAAGGATTTTTAAGTCCTCTGAGGAAAAGGTAAACTGTCCTGTTTCTGAAGGCTGCACATCGCCATCACCAGATTGGTTGGTCACTGGTCTGTGCTGCAGCTGTGATTACAGCTGAAATAATTTCCTCTTTAGTCTGGTTAGCATGCACCAGTCCTTTTGCTTTGCACACCTTGGCCAACAGGTTCTTTGTCAGCTTACTATAATCCTCTGTTGACAATTTTACTGCTTTCCCTGACTAAACTAACAAAAATAAACAAACATGTTGTGAAAATGAAACTGAATGTTTTACCTTGTGGCTGTTGACAACTGCCCACAGGCTACTGAACTTCAATTAATATCTCACCGCTATGACACCAATATGTGATGGCCTCTCTACCCTGGGCCAGTAATCAAAGAGCCTCAATCCTCACCACTGACACTGGTGAGAGAAGGTCACTAAAACATGAAGGGATTTACATAGTATTTTCAAATGCAGCTCTCTGCATCAAACACAATTTCCCCCAAGAACACACAAGGAACATGTTCCAGACCTGGGAGTGGACTATCTATCTCACCAGATCCCAAACAACACTCACTTTCAAGCATTGTGTCCCAGTTCCAAGTAGCTGACACACCCACACCTGGGTATTTGATTTTCACACACACGCACTCCTGGGAAAGGCTGGCACAGATTTCCTAGCTGTACCCCCCTTCTTCCCAGACCTATAAGGTAACTACACTACAGCCACTCAACCACTCTCAGGCTCTTACAAGGGGTATCCAAGTATACTGAGTAAAATCAATACTAACAAATGGTAGAGTGTAACCAAAGCAGCAAGTAATCACTAAAATAAGCACAAGTACTCTCAAGATGTCAAACGTATTCTCTAAAAAAAACAGCCATAATGAAAAGTATAAAAAATATTTAATAATAAATAAAAAATAGAAAACATCAGAATACTAAAATATCCGAGTACAATAAACACCAGAGTTTCAATCCCAGGAGAAATAACAATAACACAGTTGGACACATTCAAACAGATGCAAAAAAAAAGAAGTTATGTACCTACCACAACATTCCATGTTAGTTGTCTTCTTCTCGCCTTCTTTCTTGCTGGTTGGGTTCGGAGCCAATACTCGGCTCCAACTCGGCCATCTTTAAAAGCCCGAGAGCTGCTTACTGGCTCGAGGCCCCCCTATATCCCATGATGCCTGGCGCTAGATACCCAGATCTCGATTGGTAAGTCTAACTGCAGACATAATAATAAATGAATGTTATCCTAGAATGCATAATTCCTACTGGGGAGACTACTAAGCAGAAGGAAATAGCAAGAGAAGACTCAGCCAGTGCAAAAACAAGAGGAACTCTTCTCGGTCCACTAGGATAGGGGGATGGAGGGTGGGACGCAAGAAAGAAGGCGAGAAGAAGACAACTAACATGGAACGTTATGGTAGGTACATAACTTCTTTATGTTAAGTTGTGTATCTCGCCTTCATTCTTGCTGGTTGGGACAGCATCCCTAGCACCTAATATCCTGGGTGGCTCATCAGAAAAGACTCTTCAGAACAGTGGAACCAAAATCAGCTCTGCTCCTGGAAAACAAATCTAACTTGTAATGCGAAATGAAAGTATGTGGGTTGGCCCATGTAGCCACAGCGCAAATGGATTCCATGGGCAACCTAGCCTAAAAAGCCACTGAAGTGGCTAAAGCTCTGGTGGAGTGACCCTTCGGTTTGACCGGTAATTCTTTATTCCTGAGTTGGTATATGAACGTGATGATAGAAGACAACCACCTGGATAAGGTCACCTTGGAGACCGGAAGCCCCTGTTTACCTACTGCATAAGACAGGAACAGCTGATCTGATTTTCTAATGTCTTTGGTTCTATGTAAATAAAAGCGTAGTTGCCTGTGAACATCTAACTGATGCAACTTATACTCCTCCCTGTTGGAGTGGTTAGGGAAAAACACAGGAAGGTCTATGGACTGATTCAAGTTACCCTCTGAAGAGACCTTAGGAAGGAAGGAAGGAAGGATTAGTTCTCAGAGCAACCCTGTCATTGTGGAACACAAGGTATGGAGGTCGGATAGAAAGAGCCTGTAGTTCCGAAACTCTTCTGGCTGAAGTAATAGCTACCAGAAAAAGGGTTTTCCAAGATAAGAACTTCAGTGAACAAGAAGCTGCAGGTTCGAAAGGGGGCAAAATTAGCGAAGTTAAAATCAAATTTAGATCAAACGGTGGTGGAGGATCTCTCAATGGGGGCCTGAGCAGAGTGGTTCCTTTGAGAAAGGCTTTACAGAGCTTATGGGACATGATATTGTTTTCCGATAGGCCAATGTGAAAATTTGAAATTGCCGCTAACTGAACTCTAATTGTAGCGGAAGCGGACCCAGCATGGAAGAGCTCCGCAAGAAATTCCAAAATGGAGTGTACGGGGGCTGAAAAGGGGTCAATACTTTTTGCCTCTGCCCAGGAAGAGAAACGTTTCCACTTACTAACGTAAGTTTTTCTGGTCGTAGACTTGTGTGATGACAAAAGGATTCACGCACAGAGGGGGAGATATCTGGGAGCCTGGCTAAGGTTGGAAGTGGAGCTGCCACCCTGTGAGCTGGAGAGAGTGCAGGGATTGGTGCAGCCCACCTGATTGATGAATCAGGAGGTCTGGAACTAGGTCCAGAGTCCAAGGCTTTTAGAGAAGATAGTGATGCAGGAACGGAAATCATATTTGTTGAGGCCAGTAAGGGGCAATGAGGATAATTTTGCAACCCACAACAGTAACCTTCTGAATTAGTTTCGGTATGAGGGGGAAAGAAGGGAATGCATAAAGAAGTCCCTGAGGCCAATCCTGGACTACAGCATCTCTGGGGGAATGCCCGGGAAGTGGAAGGAGAGAGAAGAAATTGCTGCACTTGCTGTTGAAGGGAGTTGCAAAAAGGTTGCAGCAAGGTTGGCCCCATCTGCGAAAGATTTGATCCACAATTACCTGGTTCAGAGACCACTCGTGAGGCATGAGAATTGCTCTGCTCAGTCTGTCTGCTGTGACGTTGGACCTCCCAGGGATGTGCATTGCAATCAGAAACTGTTGGGAAGAGATCGCCTACTGCCAGAGTCTGAGTGCTTCTCGACATAGAGGGTAGGACCTGGTTCCGCCCTGCTTGTTGATGTACCATACTACGGACATATTGTCCGTTTGAACTGCAATGGTCCCGGTAGGAAGAGAGTCCTGAAGAGCCTGCAACGCTAAGAGCATGGCCCTCATCTCCAAGACATTTTTGTGCAGATGATACTCATGAGGTTGCCAGGTGCCTTGGACTGTTCTGCCGTGATAATGCCCCCCCCCCCCCACCCGATCAGGGAAGCATCCGTGGTCACTGTAGCCACTGGAGGGGGGAGAACAAATGGTCTGCCATGGAGCACTGATGTGGAGACCATCCACCACGCAAGATGCTTCTTGCATGCCTGAGTGATCATAATCATGTAAGACATGGGAAGTTGCTGAAAGGACCATTGGGTGAAAAGAAGCCACTGGAGGATCCTCATGTGAAAACAAGCTAGTTGGACAAGTACGATCGCTGCTGCCATGAGACCTAGTGTTTGAAGGACAAACCTGTCTTGAATCCTTTTGCATGCTAATAAAACCTTGACATGCTGACGAATCACTAACACCCTGTCTGGTGGGAGGCTCGCTAACATGTCGTTGGTATTTAAAGTTGTGCCTATAAAGGTGATAGATTGACAGGGCGACAATGCAGACTTTTCGAAATTTATTATGATACTTAGCCTGGAGCAAGTGTGGATGGTGCAGTCTCTGGCTCGCAGAAGGTGATGTCTGGTGGTAGCAGTGAGGAGCCAGTCGTTGAGATATGGAAACACCTGGAATCCTTGCCGTCTCAGGTGAGCGGTAACTACTGCCATACATTTGGTAAACACCCTGGGGGCTGTGGTGAGACCAAAGGGCAGAGCTCTGAATGGATAATGGCTGGCTCCCAGCCTGAAGCGAAGGAATCTTCGGGAGCATCTGTCCATTTTGATGTGATAGTACGCATCCTGAAGATGTATGGAGCACATCCAATTGTCCTGACCCAGAAAGGGTAAAATGGACTGAAGCATGACCATCCGGAACTTCGTTCTTTGTACAGACTTGTTTAGTCTGCTGAGATCCAAAATGGGTCTCCAGTCCCCTGTCTTTTTTGGTACCAAAAATAACCTTGAGTAAATTCCAGATCCTTGTTGGTCTGCTGGAACTTGCTGGATGGCCCTTTTTCTTAGCAGTTTTGAGACCTCTTGCACTGCTAGGTCCCTTAGATTGGGTGGAACATCTGGAAAGGACTTGTTTGACCTTAAGGGGGTGCGAACAAAGGGAATTCTGTAGCCTCCGGATATGATGGACTGTACCCATTTGTCTGGAGTTATGTCTTGCCAGGCTCTTGGGTACAGTGATAATCTTCCCCCGACTGCCTCCAGAGGTGAGCAGCCGGGCAACCCTTCAGGGATGCTGGAAGGGCTTATCAGAGAAAGATTCTCTGATGCCCTGGTTTTGCGGACCCCCTCTGCCACAAGGGCGGCGTCTGTTATTGTTCCCTCCTCTGCCCCTGGAGGGAAACTCACTATGTGTGTCCGGCAAGGCTCCTTGGGATTTCCGGAACCACATCTTTCCACTCTTCTGACCCTTAGGATATGGTCTGGAAGGAGTGGAAAAATGGACTCCTACGGCAGAGAGAGTCTTGCCTTCCTGCACACGCCTGGTAAGGGTATCTTTCACCTGTGATCCGAAGAGAGAGGAACCATCAAACGGGGTGTTGGTGAAAGACACTCTGAAAGGTTCCGCAAAGTTACACAGCCGCATCCAAGCATGCCTCCTTAGGGCCACACCTGTGCCTGCGGCTTTACTCGCACCATCGGCTGCATACGAAATGAGCTGCATGGAGTTTACCACTGAATTAAGAGTCGCTAGCTGGGAGGCTGCCTTAGCCTGGGCCCCCTCAGCTGATGGATCTTGGAGGGTATCTCCAAGCTCTTTCAGGAGATCCCTCTGAAGACGGGTAAAGTGGCACAGGTAATTCAGGGACTGCATGGAAAAGGTCGCTGAAGAGAACATCCGCTTCCCATATCTGTCCATCGTCCTGGACTCCTTGTTAGGGGGATGGACAGATGAAGAAGTTTCAGCCAACTCCTTTGTGGCCGCTGCTACCACCATGGCATCAACGGGGACACCCTTGGTCAAGATCTGTTTGTCCTGTGGGGCAGTAATGAACTTGGCAGGTCTTTTAGGGGGTCAGTTCCACTGTGTCTGGAGCCGTCCACGCCTTTCGAGCCACCAGAGACATCAGTGGGTCGAAAGGCGGAGACACCCAGGAGGTGGAAGGTCGGGATCCAAACGCATCCAGGAATACCGACTCATCCTCGGAAGGGCTTAGGGTAGTCCAGTTTCCCCTCTGCCTAAGCATCTCAAGGATGTCTGAGAAGGAGACATCTTCAGAGGGGGATCTTGGGGACCCTTCCGACTCCTCTAAGTCGGTATCCGATGTGACAGACTCGGGGGAGTCAACATGCTTTCTCTTGCATTTTCTCTTGCGAGGTGGCTCCTCTGAAAGATCAGGGGAGGCCGCGGAAGAGGAGGATACACCCAAAGGGGTGTCCTGGAGCGCTGGATCCCCACGCTTGGGGTCTGGAAGAGGGGCAGAGGCTGACGCAGGCACCCTAGGGGGAGGAGCCGATGGGGTCGATCGTGGGACTGACTCAGGGAACAGTACACTCCTCCTCATCACCTCGAAGGCATCCCTGCCCGGACGCAGAGAAGGCTCAGGGTCCGAAGAAACCAGAAGCCCTCCCCACACTGAGGGAGACGGCTCCGAGGCAGATGTGGGAGCAGAGCTCACCTGCGCCGAAGCACCGAGAGGGAGAGCGGGGTCAGACAAGGGTCCGATGCCACTCGCCCCCTCGGAGCCAACGAGGGAGTCTCGATGCCCAGATCCTTCCAGGGAAGGTACCATGGAAGGGACTGGAGCTGATGGAACCGAAAGAGAGGGTATCAGCACTGATGGTTCCACGACTCGAACCCCAATGAACTCCGGCTCCGAGCTCATAGGAAGAGTTGGAGGAGGAATATCTACAGCTGTGGACGGAGCCAACTCCTGATGAGGAGGGCTGGACAACATTTTGGCTAGGGCCTGCGATTTTAAGAGCCTACTGACCACTCTTTCCAAGTAATGGTCTGAAAGTCTAGAGGACCGAGAAGAGTGGGATGATCGGTGACTACACTCTGATTGGAGCAGGGGCGACTTCGGAGCCGAACGTATCGACTCCAAAGAAGGAGACCTGGATCTCTTTCGACTCTCAACCGGCTCCGAAGACCGTGTCGGAGCCGACTGGGAGGGAGGGACATCGGTTCCAGCAGGAGCCAAAATGGATTGTGTGGCTTCACCCGAAGACGGCTCCGAACTGGGAGCAGACGGTTTAGGTGGCCTGGAAGACTTTGCCGGCTGAGCCTTCGCCGGTGAATCTTGGGGTTTAAGCATACCCCTTAGAATCAATTTATTTTTGCGCTCCTGCAGGACTCTTGGACTGAAGGCATGACAGATAGAGCAAGAGTCCTGCAGGTGCACAGCGCCCAGACAATAAACACAAGAAGTGTGACCATCTGTCAGAGACATCTTCTGACAGCATGAGTCACACTTCTTGAATCTGGACGGTTTTGGATCCTTGGACATCATAGGGAGAAAGATCAAGGACAGGTTTCCACACAGATGGTTAAGGTAACCAACAGTAAAAAGTTAACACTCAACAGTTACCACAAACCACTACAAATACCACTACAACCAAAAAAAAATATCTAAAACTATCACTAAACACTAACAGTGATTAATTAGAAGAAAATTCTTTTTTTTTTTTTTTATTAAAGGGAGATAGAAAGAAAGGTTAACCTCTAACTTAAACAGAAAGAACCTTTCTGTGGAAAAGGGAGAGAAGGAGGGAGGGGAAACTCTCTAACTAAAATGAGTTTCTTAAGAAAGGGTAACACTTATCTAGAAGAAAAACTAGCTACAATACTAAAGTCTAACTAACGACTAATTCTACACTACCAATACAGATTTTTAACAAGGAAAAATACAATAATAATAGTAAAGCTTATACGGCCTGAGCCAGTAGAACAACCTCGTAGCAGAAGCGGCAAATGAGATCTGGGTATCTAGCGCCAGGCATCATGGGATATAGGGGGGCCTCGAGCCAGTAAGCAGCTTTTGAAGATGGCAGAGTCGGTGCCGAGGATCGGATCCGAACCCAACCAGCAAGAATGAAGGCGAGACAGACAACTTAACATCAATATTTAACTAAACTCACTGTATTTCCTGACTGTCTAAAGAATAACTGTTTCCTAGCAAACTTAATTAATACAACAGGGCAAGATTAGATGTTGAGATTCTTACTTCAACTAGGCAAGGTGATAAGCTTCTAACTAACACTGAACTACAACTGACTGTCATAGATTTTTTTATCAGGTTCCAAAGAAAAGAAAACAAAACAAGACAAGCTGCTGTGAGAGTTCCATTCTCTCATTGCTGGTTATAGAATAACATCACATTTGATCACCTGACTCTGGTACAATACACACTCAGAGCTTTGCTAAGATCTGCTGCAGTATCTTCTACTCTTCCCTTCCAGAATGACCCATTCTTCCTGGCACACATGACGATACCTCATATCATCACAGTCCCAACTGGATCTGCACTCTGATGAACTTTCTCATCATCCTATCCACTTCAGTTTCAGAAAGACTTGGGAGGACCTGACAGATGAGGTAGTGGACTGTGGTCTAGAGTGTTTCCTAGGAGTTTGCATGAGAGAAGAATGAAGCCGAGTTGGTATAAGTAGTATCAGAAGTCGGGTGCAATGGTTTTTAATCCATAGGTGTAGCAGTCAGACTGCCTGACATAACTACTTGATCTGAAGATTTAGAATCCAACTTTTTCTCTTTGGATCCGATGAAGTGGGATCCAAAGATCTTCATATTTTTTGTGGAGGCTCCAAGGAAAATGAAGTCTTCAGAGACATAGGTGGAAATTATTTTTTATGTTCTGATGCAGCCTTGGACTATTTGCTGGGGTCTGAGCCCCAGAGGAGGGGGAAGAAGGTGAAGGAGGTAATAACCCTTTGAGGACTGACTTATTCCTCCTATCTGCAACAACCCTCAAGTTGAAAGCAGCACAAATGGTACAGTTTATACCCAGATGTTCTGCTCCTAGACAATAAATGCACTCCCTATATGCATCCGAATTCAGAATTTTGTGCCCACAGGAAGTGCATTTGTTAAATCCTGTAGGCTTCTCAGCCATAGTAAGTTAAGAATAACTGAAAACTAGAAAAGATAACACACACATATATATATATATATATATATATATATAGATATAGATATATGTATACGTGTGCGTGTCTGTGTATGTATATATACATATATACATACCATATATATATGTATATACATACCTCTCCATCACAACTCCCTACAGCTGAAATCTTACCAACATGCTTACATATCAACACCCAAAAAACATTATCATAATAGCCATCTACCTCCCTCCTGCAAACAACCTCTCACATACTGAAAACATCCTAGAATGGGCATCCTCCAATTTTTCTCAAGAAACTATAATACTTGGTGATTTTAATCTTGACTGGCTTACCTGTTCCTCTTACACCCCTATCAACTTTATCAACCTATATGTCTTCACCAATCATTAGTAGACCGGAGTTCCGCTGTGGCGACCCCTAACTGGGAAAAGCCAAAAGAACAACAACAACATGCCTTCACCCAAAATATTTCTCAACCTACACGCATGACAAGGTTATCAACAAGCATTCTTTACTTGACTGGATCTTAACAAACAAATTCAAAAACAGTTATGACACAGGTTGCCTCCCCGATTCTCTAAGTGACAACTACCCAATCTATCTTATCAGAAAACATACACAGGGTATCAATAATGTTACATATTGATATGTACGCAATAAAAAAACAGTTCTCCCCCGCTTCATTCAATGCCCTTTTTACATGAATATGACTGGTCACCTCTAAAAACCCTAGAAGTGGATCTTGCAGTACAGTACTTCAATAATACTTTGTTGCAAATACTTAATGACCTTGCTTGAATCAAGAAAATTCGTACCAAGTCCAAACAACTTCCCTACCTATCTAAAGAAGCTATTCTTCTACTTAAACAACGGGACAAAGCATGGACTCTATCACAAAAACAGTATTGATTATGCCTTCTATCAACAACTCAGAATTCAGGCCAAAAAGCAAATTAAACATGACAAAAAAATTTACTTCCAAACATGCCAACTAAAATACCAAAATAACCCCCAAAGATTCTGGCAATCTATCAACCTCCACCTTAACCCCAGAAAACTGACCATGCCAGCCCCAACTAATAATTACTCTATTTATTATTTATTTATTTATTTATTTATTTATTTGCAGTTGGTTTACCAGGATAGTCCATTGGGCCAAGAGAACCCATTTTCAATGGAGTCCTGGGGAGAAAAGCTCCAATACAGACAAAATTAGGTGCATACAAAAGATTACAAAAATTACAAAAAGATTGTACAGAGTAAAACATAAAACATTTAAGCTCACAATTCAAAAGCATTCAAATCAATACAGTATGATGAGGATAAATGAGAGGTAAGAAAAAAGAAAGAGTAATGTGATATTCATCTAGAGGAGTTATTCAAGCAGACATCAAATAACCTTACAGAGTAGGTATATTGAGGGAACATTGGTTTGTTAGGTAGAGATACGTATCAAAAGTGTAAAGGATGATGAGATATAATAAATTTATGAGGGGAGGGAGCAAGAGCAATCCCATTGGGACCTCAGGTATGTATGGAGAGAGTTTTTAAATGTGTACCGGTTAGAGGTGGTACGAATGGTTGGTGGGAGTGAGTTCCAGAGGCGGGCAAGGTTGAAGGATAGTAAGTGTTTACCTGGGGGATGAGATGGTTTATGGACTTCTAATAGGTTTTGATTGTTAGACCTTAATACTCTGTTTGGTAGGTGCATTTTGAAGGCAGAAGACAGGGATGGACAAAGAGAAGGACTAAGAATGAGCTTGTGAGCGAAAGTCAGCTGTATATAAGTAAGATGATTAGGTAGTTCGAGCCAGTTTAGGGTTTGGAGAGAGGAACAGTGGTGGGTGGAGGACCTGTGTCCATTTGCGAATTTGGCGATTTTATTATAGCAGGAGGAAAGCTGTTTTTTTAGAGAGGACTGAAGATTGGTCAGTAGTGGGGCTCCATAGAGAAGGGAGGGGATGAGAAAAGAGGAAGCGAGTGTGATTTTGGAGGAGCTTGTAAGGTACTGATTATGACGGTAAAGCATACCTAGTTTTTGATGAGTTTTTTTTAATATTTAGTTGTAGATGGGAGTTGTAGCTAAGCCTATTATCAATTTGTACACCTAGTAGCTTAGTTTCAGTCACTAGTTCAAGGGGTAAGTTATTTTGGCTGGTAATTGAGAAAGAGTTTATATTGAAGGAAGTGGATTTGGAGGGGGTAAATACCATAAGTTTTGTTTTGGAGGCATTGAGTGCCAAGTGATTTATTCTCATCCACTATTCGTAATTAAAAAAAGCTTCCTGGGTAAGTGTTTGGAGCTGAGAGGAGGAGGTGGCAGAGCAGATAATGGTAGAATCATCTGCATATTGGATGATGTTTGCAAAAGGAATTGATTTATGAAAATCGTTTATAAATATATTAAAGAGGAGGGGACCAAGAATAGATCCTTGAGGAACTCCAGTGGGGGTACTAAGGAAAGGGGAAGTGGCCTTTTTCCATTTTACAGCTTGGTTTCTATTTGATAGATAGCTAGAGAACCAATTTATGGAAGAAGGAGAGAGGTTAAGTTTTGACAGTTTGGTTAAGAGCAGATTGTGTGAGATAGTGTCAAGGCCTTGGAGAGGTCAAGTAGGGTAGAGACTATGTGGCCGGAATCACGTGCAGTGTTAACAGTCTCAAGGAAGGATAAGAGGGCTGTCATAGTGCTGTGGTTTGGCCTGAATCCATGCTGTGTAGGAGTTATAAGGTTGTTGTCTAAGAGATGTGGCAAGAGTTGAAGGTGGACACATTTTTCCAGGAGTTTAGAAATAGGGGACAGGATAGCAATAGGACGGAAGTTGTTGATGCTACAATTGTTGCCTCCTTTATGTAGAGGGATGATGAATGCTTGCTTCCACAGTTGGGGCACAGTGCATTCATGAATAGAGCGGTTGATTAGAATGCTGATGGGATAAGCAATAGCATCTGCAGCTATGCTTAGGAAGTAGGAGGGAATGGTGTCAGGGGCATTAGTGCAAGGCTTCAGTTTCTGGAGAAGTTTCTTTATAGTGGAAGTGGGTGTAGGTTTTAGTGAGAATAGAGAGGAATGTGGAGAGAGAGAGTTTGAGGGGGGAGAGAGTGATGAGGCAGTTGGAGTAGTGGATATGGTGGAAGATAGGCAGTGTGAGGTGGAATTGGGGATAGGGTTGTGGGTGGGAGAAGGAGGGGGTGTATTAGATGGTGAGGTGGAGCATGTGAAGGAGGAGGTGAGTTTGCTAATGGAGTCGATGAAAAAGAAGTTAAACTGTGTAGCTAAATCTAAGTCGGGACTGTTTGGGTCTGGGGTTGGAGTGTGTGGTTTGCTGGGGTTAAGGAGGGTGGATATCCCCTTCCAAAATCTTTGAGGGTTGGTTTTATTATTGTTTTGGAGTGTGAAGAAGTATTTTTGTCTATCTGAGGTTATTAACTTTTTGACTTTATTTCGAAGGGTTTTGAATGCAATATGATGTTCTGGAGTCTTAGTTCTCAGATAGAGTCCCCAGGCTTTGTCTCTAAGTCGCATAGTTGATAGTGTGGTTTTGGTTAGCCAGGGGGCTGAATTTGTTTTGATTCTTTTGTTCTTAGAGGGGCATGGGAATCAAGTATTCTTAAGAAAGTGGAGTTAAAGTGAGCAACTGCTTCTTCTAATGGAAGTGTCTTTAGATTGTTCCAATTAATTGCTTTCAAGGAATCTACAAAGATTGATGGGTTGAAGCTTTTGTCGTTACAGTAGTAATGTAGTTGTGGGAGGTATGAGATACAGGGGAGTCGATGAGTAAAAGTAGGCAGATGATCACTAAGAGGGTCAGGAAGAGTACCGCTATCTGAAAAATAGTGGGGATGTGATACTAGAATCCAGTCAAGGATGGTGCCACAGGAGGGGTCTTTTTGATGGGTGTGTTATGGTATTGATTAGTTGGGTAAAGTTATATAGGTTGATGTTAAGAGGATTTGTTAGGGACTGGATGGAGGCCCAGTTAATATTTACATCTCCTAGCAGTATGGTTTCATTGCTAATGTTGTCAGAGAGCCAAGAGAGGATATTTTCAAGTGTGGAGATATTGTCCCCTTGGGGGAATGTAGATAGATGCAAGGCATATGTGTTTATGCTTATTAACTTGTAGGAGAGTGAGGAGTACTTCTGCGTTGTTAAATGTAGGAGTGGGTTTGTCGTAGGGGGTAACTATCAAGGAAGAGGAATATAGGAGGGCTGCACCGCCACCTTTCCTTTGGGTCCTGTCTTTTCTAATGATAGAATAGCTGGGTGGAGTAATTTCAGAATCTTTTATAGAGGGCTTTAACCATGTTTCTGAAATAGATAGTATGTCAGGTTTATTATTCATAAGCCATGCATGGAGGGTTGGGACTTTATTCATTATGCGTTGGGAGTTTAGAGAGGTAAAGTATATAGGCTTGTGTGAGGAGGAAAAGGAGGAGGGGCCAGGGTTGGGATGTATATCACCAGATAAAAGACTGGAAATGAGGTGAAAGATTGGGTTCAAAAGATGATTAAGTAGAGTGAAACGATGATTTGGGTCAGTTGTAATGATTATGGGGTGTTTGGTTGCTATGGGGAGAGAGTTTTTCTGAGAGGAGAAAACTTTGAATGAGAAGGTGAGCAGCTGTGTTATTGTGTAAAGATGGGGAGAGATAGGAGAGTGCAAGTGTGAGAGAGGGGAGTTCAAATGGTTGGTTGTATGAAAACATTGTGTATGGTATGAAGTATGGGGTCGGGTGAGGTAATAAAGGTATGATAGTTTAAGAGATAGTAAAAGAAGGATACAAATGGATGAAGGATTTAAAGGCATGTTGATAAGGCTGCTTAGTGTTATTTGTTATAGATGTCTTATATATGTTGTAAGGTAATTGTGCAGGGGGATGGAGAAAAAGCTTTGTAAGGATGGGTAGGATAAGGAGTAGTAAGTGAGGAGCTGGAGGGAGAGGTAGTTGAGTAGAGGAGTGTTTAGAAAGAGAAGAATGTATGTATTAGCTGTGGGAGTGGTTACAAATTGGATAATAGGCTGTTGGGGTGTGTCTAAGGTGAAGAGGGCTGATTGGTGTAGGGAGGAAGTGGGTGTGGAATTTGGAGGGATATAGGTAGAGGTACTGGGGGCGGGTGGGATTTGGGGGCAGGGTAGGGGAGCGGAGTGAGCCCAAGGGCTAACGGAGGAAGAAACCAGGAGAGGAGGATCGAGAGTCAATCAGAAGAGCATAGGATACAGGAGAGTAAGTTGTAGCTGGGTAAGTAAGGTTTTAATAATTAAATAGGTGAAGTGGGCAAGAGTATGGATGAGAAAGTGAGGGTAGCAATAATGGAAGAGAAAAGCAAGAAATGAGTGAAGAAAGGAAACAAAAGTAAAGTATAGTAGGGGGACGCCCTCTAGTGGCCAAATGCAGAAGTGCACTTGAGCAACTAGGAAGGTCTTAGGACTAGATAGGATGGAATATGGAGAAGCAGGGGCAGAACTCAGATAAAGATGGGAAGGGAATGGAAGGTGTTTAGGCTGCTAGCTGTCCTGGCAGGGAGATAGTTTACAATGTTAACAAGCAGGAGTTACAATGGTAGGAGCCCAAGAGACAACAGATGTACATACTTTCGCAGTGTCCTCTGGGAGACACTCTCTACTCTACAGACTATATAGCTACTCAATTCAATACCCACTTTATCACCTCTAATACCTCATTACTTAGTAATACTGCCAATTCCACACTTTCCATACCACCCTCCCCCACTAACTTCAATACTCCTCCTTTCTCTCTTAGACCAATCCAAACTAATTATATACAAAATCTCCTTACTAAAATAAAAGTTAGTACTGTTGCTGCAGCTCAGTTACCAGGTACATTTCTAAAACTTGCTGCTACATCCATCTCTTACACCATATCTAGTCTAATTAACTGCTCTATCTCTGAACAGTATGTTCCTCTTCTTTGGAAAATATCCCATATCATACCCCTTCACAAAGGAGGTTCCTCTACTGATCTTTCTAACTATAGACCTATAGCTATACTTTTACCACTTGCCAAATTCTTAGAAAAATGTCTACATTAACAGATATTACACTACCTCCTAAATAATAACCTATTATCTAATACTCAGCATGGCTTTCGCCCCAAACATAGTACTAACACCGCTTAGTTTCACTAATGCTGTAAACCACCTCAAAAAGAAAAAACACTTTGTCACTGCCACCTTCCTTGATATGTCAAAAGACTTTGACACTGTATTACATCAAATACTCCTTAACAAACTTGCCTCTCAATTTCAGCTCTGAAACCTTATGCTGGTTTTACAGTTATCTTTCCAACCATAAACAAGCGACTTTATGGGATAATAAACTTTCACTCCTTCTACCCTTCACTCTTGGTGTCCACAAGGCTCTATCCTGGGCCTACTTCTCTTTATTAGTATTACTAATGATCTTGATTCTGCAGCTAAACCTACCTCCATCATTCAATATGCAGATGATGCTTCCCTTATCTGCTCCACCCCCACCTTAAATGAACTCCAAGAAAAGACTCGACTGCACTTCATAACTCTGAAAAATACCCATCAGACCACCAACTCATTTTAAACCCAAACAAAACCAAACTTATGGTATTTTTCAATTCCTCCAGAAAAAAGCAAGCAAACACATCTCTCTATCTTCACCTCTAATGGCACAACAATTGAACCCGTAGAACAAATAACTCCTTGGTGTTACCCCAGACAGCCTAAAATTGGACAGGTATATTTCATTATCAATCAAAAAAGTCCATATAAAACTTGGTGCTCTGTATAGACACTTTGATGTGTTTATCGTAATTCCCAGAAAGTCTGACAGATTCAGGAAATAGTATCTGGCTGACAAAGCAGACGCTTGGTGAGAGCAGCAAGGAGCCAATAGTCCAGGTATGGAAAGACCTGTATTCCTTGAAGCCTCAGGTGAGCCGCTACTACTGCCATGACCTTGGTGAACACCCTCTGGGGGCTGTGGTGAGACCGAAGGGTAGGGCTCGAAACTGATAATGATTGGCTCCTAGCCAAAAGCAGAGGAACCTCCTAGAGCATCTGTGCATCTTTATATGGTAGTATGCATCCTGGAGATCTATGTTGCACATCCAGTCATTCTCCTGCAGGTACGGCAGGATGGATTGTAATGTGACCATCCGGAACATTTCTGACAGGTTCAGGGTGGAAAGAACCAGACTAGGTCTTAGGTCCCCCATCTTTTTTGGCACCAAAAAATACCTGGAGTAGATGCCCGATCCAGACTGATCTCAGGGGACAGACTGGATGACTTGTTTCCTTAGCAGCTTGTCTATTTCAAGCGCTACCTCCCATTGCACGGGTGGAACGTCTGGGAGGTGTTTTGGGAGAATAGGAGGAACCACAAAGGGGATGGTATAACCTCTGGATATAATGTGAAGCACCCAATGGTCTGTTGACATGGACTACCATGCCGTCAGGTGCAGCGAAAGACGACCCCCAACTGCCTCCAGAGCAGTCAGCAACCCCTCAGGGCTGCTGCACAGGCCTGTCCAAGAACAGTTCTCAAGACCTGAAATTTCTCAGACCCCTACTGCCTCTGGGCTGGCATCTGTTATGACCCCCTCTGCCTCTTGGGGAAGATGAGTCCAGAGTGTCCCAGGAATAGTGAGACTTCCGGAACCACATCTTCTTTTGCCCCCACTGATTCCTGGAAAAGGATCTTTGAGGGTTCAGGAAGTAGATCCCGACAGCAGACAGTGTCTTCCCATCCTTTTCATTCTGGACTAATGTCTCATGAACAGTCTTCCCAAACAAGAAAGATCCGCCATGAGGGGCATTCACAAAAGATGCCTTAAAGGGTTCCGTGAACTGACATAACCTGAGCCAGGCATGTCGCCTCATGGCAAAGCCGTACCCGGCCTCCCTTGCCGCTCCCTCGGTGGCATGTGACAGGAGGTGCATGGATGTATTAGGAACCGCTTTGAGAGTGGCCATTTGCATGGAGAATAAACGCTTATCCTCCAGTGACATGGTCTCAGGGGCCAACTCAGTTAGCTCCCTGACAAGGTCACGCTGCAGTCGAGTGACGTGGGCCAAATAATTCAACCCCCTTAAGGAAAAGGTGGTTGAAGCATACACCCGCTTTCCTAGATGATCCACCGTCCTGAACTCTCGGTCGAGGGGATGGACCATAGAACTTTCCTGAGCTAGTTCTTTCTTAGTAGCAGCTGCTACCACCATAGTGTCTAGGGGGGACCCCTTGTTCCAACTGGGCCTATCCACAGGAGGACTCAGAATCCTGTCCGGACTCTTCAGGATTGGCTCTAAATTGTCAGGCTCCTTCCATGCCCGGGTGGTAATAAGATCCACCAAGGGATCCATGGGGGGGGGGGGCACCCATGAAGTAGATGGGCCCATGCAGAAGAACTCCAGAAACACCGACTCATCTGAGGAAGGCTTAGGGGCAGACCAACCCTTCTGCTGGCGCAGGATTTCCATGATGTCTCCAAAGAAGACATGATCTGGTGGGTGATCTGGGGGAACCTTCCCCTTCTTCCAAATCGGTGTCCTCAGTGAAGGACTCTGGGGGAGGAGTCCAGGTGCCTCCTTTTGCACGTTCATTTGCGAGGAACCTCTTCAGTGGGGATCTCAGGAGAGGATTTGCAAACCACCTGTTGTTCCTCGAGGGGAGCAGTCTGGGGCACATCGAGCATGGGCTGTCTCTAAATAGGCAAAATGGCTGACGTCGCACCCAGAGTCGAGGGGGTAGAGGGAGAATCCGAGGAGATGATCAGGGGCCTTGATCCACTGGAGAGAACGCTTTCCAATACGTTGAAAGAAGAGGGAGAGCAAGCCTCCCGGGAAGCTAAGGAAGAAGCTGCTCTCCCAGGATCTGATGGGGGGATTGGAGCAGAGCCCGCCGGAGCCGAGATACTGAGGAGAGGGCCTTGACCCGACAAAGTCTGTGCCAACAGAGAAAAACCCAACCCCATGGATCCGACGCCCAGGCTTCAGCTCCAAGAGCCACTCGGGTCCGAACTAGTCGGGTTCAACGCAGTCAAGTTAACGGCCAGCAGCGAGGTACCCGGTACCATCGGCACCAACCCCCTGACACCAGGGCCTCTCAGATCAATAAACTCCAATACCGGGGGTCAGAGAAGGAATTATTGGGGTGAAAAAGGGAAGCAAGCTCCCCCCTCCAGAGGGAGAGGGGACTGGCAAGACCCCCATCTGAATCTGGGTGTGAATAAACCTTCGCAACATTTTGTCTATGTCTGCCTCACTCAAGCTTCTGGTGGAGCACGACGAGGCCACCAACCGGGAGATGTACAGAGGCCCTAGAAGAAGGTCTAGGCTCCTCCAGCTCCGGCGAGAATCTGAGCGAGCGGAGCCGAGGAGTGCCAGGTCTGGACATCATTTGTTGGTTCTGACGAGGACCACTGGATCCAACCGGTCTGGGGATCGCTTCCTCCCTTTGTCTTTTTCTTTCCTGTGCTCCCTATCCACAGACCTCTGAGCAGGAGGTTGAGTCCCAGCCTGGGAGGGAGGGGAAGAAAGTGTAGCAGAAGAAGAAGCAGCAATCACAGCCGTGACTGTAGCCAAAGTGGAAATAGCCGCCTCCGTAGCAGGAGAAGTCCCTTCAAGACTAATTTAGCCTTACAATCTTTCAGGGCCCTGGGGTTAAACCCCACGCAAATAGTGCAGGCAGAAGAAAGATTGGGAACCTCCAAACAAACCACACACAGAGTGTGGCCATCAGCCAGAGGCAATTTGTGGCCACACTCTGTGCACTTTTTAAATACCTGCTTCTGCTGATCAGCCATCACAAGGCACAAGGCCCTAACCTGCCCGACCACACACACTCACACCCAAACTGACTAACAAGGAGGGGGAAGGCACTACACTAACTAAAGTAAACTGAACTTTTTTTTTTGTTTGTTTTTATATAAACGCGATGCAACAGAGAAAGGGGAGGCCAAGAAGAGGAAGGAAACCTACCTGACACTACCAGAAAAGTACAAACACCCAAAAACTATCACTAAAACTACTCACCACGCCTGGAACACCGATACCGCAATGCTAGGCTAAGCTGCGGCAAACGAGATCTAGGGAAGGAAGGAGATGGAGGGGTTTTATGGGTAAGGGGAGGAGCTTGGAGCTCGGATCAGATGCTGATGAAGCTGCCGTCTCGGATCTGATCTGGATCCGAATACCCACAGGTTGATGATCAAATGAAGTCAACTACTTCAGATCAGAATATTTCTCAAATCACTGGTTATGCTCTTGGACTTCCTCTGGCTAAGCTAATTCCTACCCTGCTCTTCTGTCTCCTCTTACTCTCCTCTCACTTTTTGCTCTTACCAATATTACTCTTTTATCAGACGTATATTATTTATATATAAAAAAAACTATGACTTCAGATGATTAATTATGTTAAGTTTTTATCTCTATTGCAATTATGTGTATATTTTGACTTTTGTTCTTACTGTATCATGTTTTTATTACTCTTTAACTACTGTAACTTTACTTGGGAGCTTTTCTGCCCAGGTCTCCGATAAAAATGGGCTATTTGCCCAGTTGGACACTACCAGGTTATCAAATTTAAACAAATTAAAAAAAAAAAAAATATATATATATATATATATATATATATATATATATATATATATATATATATATATATGGATTCACTTCATAACATTGAAATATCAAAATACTGAAACTCAAAACACTGAAACCAAAATATTGAATGCTCAAAATATTGAAATTCAAAATACTTAAACAACATAATCATATTATCTAAACTCTACCTAACATAAATCATAACAATTTCTACCAAATATATGCGGGGGCAAGCCCCATTACCCCCCAATTAAATATATCACCAAGATTGCACATAAAAGCAACTTTGGCAGATATATAATTATCAGGGGTGGGGTAGCTTGCCCTGCATATATTTGGTAGAAATTGCTATGATTTATGTTGTTTAAGCTGAGTTTATGCATAATATGTGTTTTCAGTATTTTGAGTTTCAGTATTTTGAGTATTCAGTATTTTGAGCTTTCCGTATTTTGGTCTTCAGTATTATGAAGTTTTGTCATTTTCAGTATTATGAAATTTCAGTGTTATGAAGTGAATCCATATGTGTGTGTGTGTGTTTATGGGTCCTATTTGTATTGTCGAAAGTATGGTTCATCAAACTGTCCTTTATCCAACACACTTTAGCGAAAGTGCATTTTGTTGAAAACACACTTTCGCAAAAAACATCCAGTTTGCATGTACCATTAGTTGTACATCAATGTATACTGTGGATGTACAACTAAGGAAACTCCTGTTGAGATTGTGGTACAGTGGGGATAAGGGAATATTCCCTTTTCCTCACTGTAGTGCGATCTTGGAGTGAGAATAATAAAGTAGGGGGGTGTGGGGGGCTTGCCCCCCTGCATAATACTGTTTAGTTTCTATTTTTTTTTTATTTATTTTGTTCCGCGAAAGTGCATTTTCGATATAATGCACTTTCGCTGAAGTGTATTATTGGAAATACGGTCTATAATACAACGTAGACCCATATATATTTATATATATATATCTATATATATATATATATATATATATATATATATATACACATATATATATATATACACACACATATATAGGTAAAATAGTTCCTTAACTCACTAGCTGAATCACATATATATATATATATATATATATATATATATATATATATATAGGTAAAATAGTTCCTTAACTCACTAGCTGAATCACAGATAATGATATACTCCTCTTTACTACCCCTCTTGTTCGCACCATACCTCCTTACCTTGTATGAAAACCAGTTTCTCAAAGGATTTCAGGCCCCAAAAGGCCATACTATCACCCCAGCTATAAATCCTCCCACCTTCAACCATACTTACAGTACCAGGTCCTATCCAACATCTTGTTCAGTCTATCAACATCTCAACCCCAGGCACATTAGCTCTAGATCCAAACACTACCACAAACTAATAAACAAATTCCTGAAGTTCATCACCAAGCATAGACTTAACCTAATACTTGGTGGTGATATTCACCCCAACCCTGGCCCACCCACTTCAGATGCACATACCCCCTCTACTTGCAATCTAAGCTACAAACCTACAATTAATAGGCCAACTAACTCTCCTAGCCTGTCATCTCAATATTAGAAGCATTAATAACAAGGTACATGAATTGCATGCACTTCTGGATGTCCACTCCCCTGAGATTCTCTGTTTATCTGAAACCTGGTTAAAACCTAACACTACAGACAATGAAGTGTTACCACCTGGGTACAACATACACAGGTTGGATCTTGCTTCGAGGAAGGGGGGGGGGGGGTAGCTGTACTCTATAAATCTGAGTTGAATGTCACCATAGATGTAATACAACCACCTCAGATTAATAACTCGGAGATTCTTGCCACCAAATTGCAACTTAATAAAAATAAATGCATTAATATCATCTGTATGTACATACCCCCAGGTAACAATATATCTACACTTGAAGATATCCTGCACTGGCTATCATGTCACTACCCCCAAAAAACCCTACTACTTGGAGACTTTAACATAGACTGGGGCACCTGTTCCTCAGAATCCCCAACCACCCATATTAACCTGCATGCATTTAGACAAATCATATCCACCCCTACCAGGATAGGTAAACCCAACCAAAAAGAAAGCATACTTGACTGGGTACTCATAAATAGTCACCTCCAACTGTACTCCTCTGGTACCCTCCCTGATGGCCTAAGTGATCACCTTCTCACATATGTAATTAAGCACAAAGCCATTAATTCCCAACAACCCTTACTCAGAAAGGTTAGAAACAATATAAACTTTGACCCTGTCAAATTCCAACAAGAACTAAACTCATGTAATTGGTCTATTTTAAAACACCTCCCCTTAGAGGAAACAGTAGCATACTTTAACAACAAATTCCTTGAGATCCTTGATTTGCATGCACCTGTTCGTTCAAAGAGAACAAAGGCAAAAACTGCGCCATGGCTTTCTAAAAAGAGTCTAAACTCAAAATTACCCTTAGAAACAAAGCATGGGCTTTATGGCATTCTTCCATAGACCCCCAAGATCACATTAAATACAGGCAATCCAGGAATGAAACTAAAAAATCCATTTTACAACACAAAAAACAATACTACTGTAATTTACAGGCAGTAAATCAAAATAACCCTCAGAAGTTTTGGGCAGGTTTAAATAATCTACTACATCCTGGACAAACTTCAACCCCAATCCCTGCTGCTACTATTGATAAAACCCCTGAAGATGTTTCTGACAGTTTTAACCGATTCTTTATGAGACAATTCAAGTCCTAGCTAGCCAACTACCTCCTAGCTCCCCTGGTCCTGAAAGCAGCACCCCTAGAAACCTACTTGCATTCAGCTTCCAACCAGTTGCCACTTCATTTATCCGTACCTTGATCAAAAAATTAAAACCCACTACACTTTCTGCTGATCCACTCCCTGCCGAGTACCTACAAAAATCAGCTGATGCTATTGCTTACCCCGTCTCAATACTAATCAATTGAACCATAGTAGAAGCTAAAATTCCCACCATCTGGAAAATATCCTATGTAACCCCACTTTACAAAGGAGGCAGCTCTACTGAATTCTCCAATTATAGGCCAATAGCTATACTCTCTCCACTTGCAAAGATTATGGAAAAATGTATTCACAGACAACTCATGCACTCTGATATCCTTAGATTAACTGTTTATCTGAAACCTGGTTAAAACCTATCCCTACATCAAGCACTCCTTTCCCTACCAACACCATACATAATGAACTAATTATAGGAATCCTCAGCCCTTCTTGATAAATCCAAGTTGAATGTCACCATAGATGTAATACAACCCCCTCAAAAACTTGCTTCTAGCCACTAGAGCAACTTAAAATGGTTTAATATCATCTGTACACAGGCCCCGGAGAACATATCTCTTAAGATTCCCCACTCTAACATGTCACTACCAAAAAACCCTATACTTGGACTTTTCCATTACTGGGGCACCTGTTTTCCCCGAATCCCAAACCACCCTATTAAACCCATATGCTTTAGCAAATCATATCCACCTACCAGGATAGGTAAACCAACCCCGAGCATACTTGAATTACTCATAAAAACTGCCCAACTGAACTCCTCTGGTAACTCCAACCTAAAATGTCACTTCTCACATATTAATAGGCAACCATTACCTTTACAACCTTTCAGAAAGGTTAGAAACAATATACTTTGACCCTCAAATTAAATAGAACTAATCATGTAATTGGTCTATTCCTACATAACCAAAAGAAACATCATAATAACTAGAATTCCTTGAATAAAAGCTTGCATGCACCTTTTCAGCTAAAAAGGCCAAAACCTCTTCATGGCTTTCTTAAGACTCTAAACTCAAAATTAAACCAAGAACGTGGCTTATATCATTTTCCACAACCCCCAAGATTCATAAATGGATGCAATCCAGGACAATCTTAAATCAATCTTTTTCAAGAAAAACAATAACTTTAAATTACAGACAGTAGATCAAAATTATCCTCAGAAGTCCTTCTTTTTTAATCTACTACATCCTGGACAAAATTCAACCCCAAACAATCCTGCTACTATCTAAAAACCTAATTTTTAGACAGTTTTAAAATTTTTCTACAGCGGATTCTTGCAAACCTTAGCTAGATCCCGAACTTCTTCGCTGATTACCTACTTTCCACCTTAGGCAATTTAAAACTAACTCAAACATTTTCACTTACGCTATGTCACTTTCAACTGGCTAACTCTCTTTAGAATTTAAAAAACTTTAAAACCCGCTACTGTTTTTAAATTAATCCTGACTTACCGGGTTAACTCAACATGTGATGCTATTGCTTACTTGTAATACTTTTGAATAGTGAGCGTATTATAATGCTCATCCTTCTGGAATTCTCGGCCTCCACTAAATGGACATCACCATGAATCAACACAGTAAAATTAAGCAATATATAATTTAATTAAAATTATGGAAAATGATTACAGACAGCTTATGCACCATCTTAATCATAATCACCTTATGGCATACACTAAGCATTATCCTTCTCAACTGCATAGAAAAGCTTAGCCTGTATACAAACCATAAACCATAACACAACAATAATTAAGAATCTGCTCTTGGATCTAGGATTCAATGTTACACAACTAACCAACTGCAAAATTCTGTTAGATACTAAAGCCTTCAAGGTTAAACTACGATGGTTCCAGGCTGTCCTCTGGCAAACAAACTCTCTAACCTTCTACTTAAATTGAGAGGCTCTATACTAGGGCCCTTGCTGTTCTCCATCTTCATTAACTTTTAGTTATGTACTTACCATAACTTCGGATGTATGGGATCCATCTCGCCTACATCGGCTCCGACTCGGCAACTAATACACTAGCACGAAGTCTCTCATTGGCTGGGCTACTCCCTATCCCAGGATGCACTACACCTGCTTCCCCAGATCTTGTTTGTTCGCTTTCATACATCCATGCAAACACAGAAAAACTAGTAGTCACTATAACCAACTAAAGTTCTTCAAGAAAGATCACCAAGAAAAAGGGACTACAGCTCCTCTAAATCCGAATGGAAGGGGGAAGGAGGGTGGGTACTTATGAATGTAGGCGAGATGGATCCCATACATCCGAAGTTATGGTAAGTACATAACTAAAAGATGTAATGGGATCCTATCCTACATTCATAACAGATGGGACAGCGTCCCTAGCACCTACATCCCGGGTGGCTCATTGGAAAACACTCCTGAGAACTGTGGAACCAAAGGAAGCTCTGCCTCGAGAAACCACATCCAATTTGTAATGAGAAATGAAAGTGTGCGGAGAATTCCAGGTTGCCGCAGCACAAATATCATCTATTGATAACTTGGAGTGAAAAGCTACAGAAGTAGCCATTGCCCTGGTAGAATGAGCCTTGACTGGAAAGGGAAGCTCTTTGTTAGCCTGTGAATAAATAAAAATGATACAATCTTTAATCCATTTAGATATGGAGGTTTTTGTTACTGGTTGACCCAATTTGTTCATTGCAAAGGAAACAAACAATTGATTTGATTTCCGCGTGTGAGCGGTTCTATTCAAGTAAAAGCAGTTGTCTATGCGTCCAATTGATGCAAGGTATATTCTGCGTTATTAGAGAATTCTGGGAAAAACACAGGGAGTTCTATAGTTTGTTGAATACAGAAAGAGGAGGCCACCTTTGGTATAAATGCAGGGTTTAATTTCAATGAAACTCTATGCTTGTGAAAAATCAAATAGGGAGGATCAGAACAAAGAGCTTGAAGTTCTGAAACTCGCCTGGCAGAAGTTATGGCTACTAAAAAGGCCGTTTTCCAAGACAGAAATTTTAAATCACAGGTAGCAGCTGGTTCGAAAGGACGGGCAGTTAGGGCAGCAAGAACCATATTCAAATCCCAAGGGGGGACAGGATGAGATAATGGAGGCCTAAGGAGCCAAGCCCCTTTAAGGAAAGCCTTACAAAGTTTGTGAGACATCAATGAAGGTTCAAATGAGGCATGAAAATTAGAGATCGCTAGCTGAACCTTAATGGTAGAAACTGAAGAGCCCAACTGAAAAAGGGAGGCCAGAAAATTCAGAACCTCCGATACTGGTGCAGTGAGAGGATCTATACCCCGTTCTTGAGCCCAGAAGGCAAACCTTTTCCATTTACTGGAATAAAGTTTGATAGTGGAAGGTTTATGAGAAGAAGACAATATGTGGACCACGTCGAAAGAGGGATTGTCTCGGACTAAGGATGGAAGTGGAGTAACCATGCTGCCAACTTCAAGGACCTGAGAGACGGATGAAGCCGTCCTGACTGATGAGTCAGCAGGTCTGGCACCGGATCCAGAAACCATGGACCTTCTATCGCATGCCTCTGTAGGAAAGGGAACCAAACTTGGAGGCCAGGGGCAATCAAAATCATCTCGCTCTCCAGGTAAATGGCCTTCTGTATCACCCTCGGTAGGAGGGGAACGGGGAAGGGAGAAGACCGGGGCCAAATGTGGGTCAGAGCGCCCTGGGACTCTGTGCCTGAGAAGGGAACACCGTGAAGAACTCTCTGCATTTTCCATTGTGAGGGCTGGCAAACAGGTCGCAGCAAGGAAGACCCCATCTGTCAAGATTTTCGCAGTTCTCTGGTTGAGGGACCACTCGTGGGGTAAAAGAATGGTCCTGCTTAATCTGTCCGCAATCACATTGGACTTCCCCGGTATGTGCGTTGCCATTAGAAAGCGGTTGGTAGCTACCGCCCAGTGCCAAAGTCTCATGGCTTCTCTGCACAGTGGGTAAGACCTGGTTCCACCTTGCTTGTTTATGTACCACACCACCGACATGTTGTCAGATAGGATAGTGATCGGGCCTTGTGGGAGAGCGTGATGGAGAGCTTGGAGTACCAATAGTACCGCTCTCATTTCCATGACATTGATATGCAAATGCGTTTCCTGGATCTGCCATGTGCCTTGGACTGACCTGTCCAGGTAATGACCCCCCCACCCTACCTGGGAGGCGTCCGTAGTCACAGTGGCAACGGGACGTTGAGGTATAAAGGGTCGCCCCTGGTCGAGATTGGATTGGAGAAGCCACCAACGCAGATCTCGACGGCAACTTTCCGTGATCATGATTAAATGGTTCAAGGGAAGTTCCTGATAAGACCATTGAACCGACAGTAGCCATTGTAAAATTCGCATGTGAAGTCTGGCCAAGGGAACTAAAAGTATGGTTGATCGAGCCCAACAGTTGTAGATCCGATCGGGGGGCTCTTGTAGGGAGACAGGATTTGACTTGATCTTGTAGACCTGAATTCTTGCTGCCGGTAAAAGGGCGCATTCTTTCTGTCAAGTTCCCTTAAAAATGGTCTGAATGCCTGAATTGCCAGTTTACTGCCACATTACTTTTGATTTATGTGTAGGTGCAGCTGGTCTTGAGTCCATAAGCCTTGTATGCACTTGTCCAGCATGTGCCCCAACCGAGGTCTGAGGCTGTTGTGATGGTCTGGCTTGGTTGAGTGCTGTGGAAGGGCAGTCCCTTGTTTGATTGACAGGCCTGAGCCCACCATTGGAATTCTTGTTTCAGGCATGGAATTATTGGAATCTGGGTTTCTAGGCTGTGTTGTGCTGAGACCATAAATTCCTTAGGTACCACTGTAACTTTCATATGTAGTCTGGCATGTGGAATCAATATTATGCAGGATGCCATGCCAGGGCTTGCAGGATTTTTCTTGCCGTTAGCCGGTCCTGCTTTGTTCATGCCATGAAGTAGAGAGTGAGTTGCTCCTGTTTTTCTACTGTCTGGAATGCCATTTGTTTTGTGTCCAATCTGCACCCAAGAAGGTTATCCTTTGGGATGGTATCAGCCTTGACTTTTATATTGACTGTGTATCCCAGGGCTTGTAGATGCATGACCCTTTCCAAATCTTTGTTAATTTGTTTTGTTGTCCGCTTGTAACAGGCAGTCCAGGTAAAAAATTTGAATTCCTGAAGCCTGCAATGAGCAATTACTGATGCCAGGCATTTGTGAATACTCGGGAGTAGATAAGCCAAGGGCAATGCTGAGAATTGATAATGCTCTGATCCTGCAAGAAATCTGAGGTATCTTCTGCAATTTGTCGATGGGGCGTGCAGGTATGCCTCCTTGAGATCTAGAGTTACCAGCCAAGACTCCTTGCCCAGCATGGGAAGAAGCTGCTGTAGGGTCAGCATTTTGAATTTTGGAACAATGAGGTATGTGTTTAAAGCGGGGTCGAGAATAGGTCTCCATTGGTTTTTTTTGGTACCAGGAAGAGTCTGGAGTAAAATCCTTGTCCTTGTTCCATAGATGGTACCTTTCTATAGCTCTCATCCTTAGTAAGTGAGTTATTTGTTCTAGAGCTTCTCTTCTGATTTGGAGGTAGGTTTGGCATTCCTCTTCCTTGGTAGAGTATGGAAGTGAAACCTGTAACCTTGGGTCTATTGTCTGTAAAATCCATTTGTCTCCTGTGATGTAATGCCAGTTTACTGAAAATAAGGCTAGCTTCCTAGGGCTTCTAGTTGTTCCTGGTAGGTGCCAGAGCCAAGTCACTGTGATTGTCCTGTGGAAGTGGTGGTGGCTGGATCTGTGGCTGTACCGCTGGTTGTTAGCCTGCCACTGCGCCCTGTAGGCACCTCTGGATTGACCCTGCCTCTTGGCCTATTCCTGCCTCTGAGCTCTGGAGGTGTCTGGAAAGGACCAATTCTTGGAAGGCCAGTTCCTGCTAAACCTTGGAGGCTGGACCTACAAGAAATCCTTGACTGTCTGACAGATTTTGTTTTTTCCACCTTCTTCAGCACCTGCTGCAGGAGCCAAACAAATTGAGCTTATCCATGATCTGGAGGTATGGCGTAAGGAGCCAGTCTTCTGATATGTAACACTGGAAGCCTCAGTGCATCATGCCACATTGTGAAGCGACCTGCTGTGGTCTTGACAAGCGGCATGCCGAGGAAAATGTCTAACTAAAGTTCCTGATCTGACATGGAATTGAAGTAAGGTCCGAGAATCATAGGCCCTGATCTTTTAGAAAGGAAGAATAGATTGGAGTGACCATTGAATTTGGACTTTTACAAAAGATTCAATGAACTGAGGTCCAAAATGGGCCTGAAGTCCCCTGTCTTTTGGTACCTAAAATAATCTTGAGTAAGTTCCTGATCCGATCTGGTCGATGGGGACAGGCTGGATGGCTCTTTTCTAGCAGCTTTGAAACCTCTAATGCTGCCTGATCCCGCTGACTGGGTGGTACGTCCGGGATTTCCTTAAAGAAGGGGGTTTGTTGAAGGGATGAGTATCCTCCGGATAATGCGAAGCACCCACTGATCGCTTTTTTTTTTTTTTTTTTTTTTTTTTTTTTTTTTTTTTTTTTTTTGTTTTTTTTTTTTTTTTTTTTTTTTTTTTTTTTTTTTTTTTTTTTTTTTTTTTTTTTTTTTTTTTTTTTTTGTGTTTTTTTATTTTTTTTTTTTTTTTTTTGTTTTTTTTTTTTTTTTTTTTTTTTTTTTTTTTTTTTTTTTCTTCCTTGGGGGTTCGTAAGCAGTTGGACGGACCTGGAAGAAGGAACCGAGGTCTCGGTGGGCTATCCTCTTACAGGCAATTCTTCCTTGGGGTTCCCGCTGGGCCGAAGCAGATTCTGCCCCCCCATATGAAATGAGCCTCATGGGCGAGTTAACAATAGAAAAGAGGGTAGTCATCTGAAGCCAACAGTCGGGCCAGCCTCAGGTAGATTACCAACAAAGGAGTCATTTAGCTCTTTGAAGTCCCTTTGGAGCCTCGTAAAATGACATAAGTAGTTCAGCGACCGTGAGCAAAGGCCGCTGAAGAAGAATAGTTCCGTACCTATCCATGCTCCTGGAATCCTTATTAGGAGGATGAACAGGCGTCGCCTCTGCCACGTCCTGCTGTGTGGCAGAAGCCACCACCAAAGCATCTACAGGCACACCCTTTGTGAGAAATTCCTTCTGGGGGCTGACAAAACTTATTGGGCCTCGCGGGCACCGGTTCCACAGAATCAGGGTGTTCCCGCCCTTGAGAAACCAAATCAAGGAGTTCATGGGCGGAGACACCCAGGAGGCGGAAGAGCTGGGCCCCAAAGGCCTTGAGGAAGACTGACTCTCCTACTCAGCTGAAGGGGTTTTGGCTTGCCAGTCACCTCTCTGTCTCAGAATCTCCAAGATGTCTGAGAAGGAGATATCATCCGAAGATGATTTGGGAGACCCTTCTGCGTCATCGAGGTCAGTATCCGATGTAACAGACTCATCTTGGGAGTCTACGTGCTTCCTCTTACACAATTTCTTCCTTGGGGGTTCGTCCGAAGCAGATTCGGACGGACCACCTGGAAGAAGGGAACCGCCGATGGGGGTATACTCAGGCCCCGAGGCCCCGCTGCCGGTAGCTGCAACACAACAGAGGCACCAGTCTCCAAATCTAGGGACGGTGAGGTAGAATCTTGCTGAACCGGCAAAGGCATGGCCAGCGCGCTCCTCATGGCCTCAAAGGCCGGACCACCAGAATCCAAGGAGGTCACTGGTCTAGAGGCCACGATGGCACCGGGAATTCCAGCAGCCGATGCTCCGAGAGGAAGACTAGGTACCGAAGCACCCAAACCCAAAGTGTTCCCCTCGGCCCCGGCTGAAGAGGTCGCGAGTACCAAACCCTGAACCGAGGACAGGGTAGGAAGCACAATCGGAACCGAGGCCTCGAAGGGGTCTCTGCTCCGACCGTATGGTCCGCTTTGCTCCACCACCACCGACTCCAACGGCTCGAGGAGGTTGGAGGAGGAATCGAATGTGTTGAGGGGATCGGCTCGAAGCTAACTGTGCTGGAGCCGAGACCAGACGTAAAAACTGGAGGTGGAATAGCCTCTGTATAACCCTATCCAGGTCGAATCAGAAAGTCTCGATGATTTAGAGGAGGTAGACAATCGAGAAGACTTTCCTCTCGGCTCCAAGAGAGAAGGGACGGCTCCAAGCGGCTCCAACGCTATCGGCGCCGTCTCCACCACAGCATGGACCACCATCGGCGCCGAAGGAGCTTTCTTCGGAGCCGAGGGGGGAGAGTCTGAGCTGCACACCTCCACCGGCTCAAGCCATTGGAACCGATGGAGGTGATTCACCCTCGATACTCCAACCTGCGGCTCGAAAGCAATGGAGCCGAGGCAGGAGGTATCGAGGCAGACTATGACCCTCGACCCCAAGTCAGTGGAGCCGAGGAAGAAGTCAATTTTGGCTTTTAGTAACGGCTCAGCCGGACTTGTCGGAGCCGACGATCTTTTCTTTTTGGAAGCAACAGGTGGATCTAAGGCTTCCTCAAAAGAAGGTTTAATAAGCCCTTTCAAAATTAGCTTGTTCTTGCGTTCTTGAAGAACTCTAGAGGAGAACGCATGACAGACGCTACAAGTCTCTTGCAGATGTTTCGGTCCCAAACAATAAACACAGACTGAATGACTGTCCGTAATGGACATTTTATAACTGCACCGAGTGCATTTTTTAAAACCTGACTTTTGTTCCTTAGACATGATACAGGCCTCAACAAGTAAAATTCTATGGAAATCCTGACTCTATCACAACAATTATAGCACTATAAACAATTGCGCCAACTGAAAAGCGCGAGACACACTGGCGCGAGTACTGATGAAAAAGTTTACCTCACAACAAACAGTAATAGAGAAAACAAGTTAAACGGCCCAAAGCCCTCTAATTTAAACGGGCTTGGCCACAATTAACCAAAAATTAATTAAAGCTTGATAGCACTCAAAGGTAGGGCAAAGGCCCTCTAACTTAAACGGGCCTTGCCCGACTGAATAAAATAAATTTTTAGAAGACACTCAAGCACACAAAATAATAAGGAATAGCTGTTAAAACAGCTGTTTGGTTAATATAGACAAAAAAAACCCAGGTCAAAGACCAATAAAGGTAAAAAGAACCACTTAGCTCCAGCCAAGTCGAGACCACGTCCAGCTTGTTAAGCGGCAAACGAGATCTGGGGAAGCAGGTGTAGTGCATCCTGGGATAGGGAGTAGCCCAGCCAATGAGAGACTTCGTGCTAGTGTATTAGTTGCCGAGTCGGAGCCGATGGATCGGCTCCGAACCCATCTGTTATGAATGTAGGCGAGATAGGATCCCATTACATCAACCTTTATACTGTCATCCCAAACGTCAGCTGTATCCAATATGCTGATGACTCTACTCTGATTTGCTCGGCCACATCTCCAATAGAATTATGTTCAGCTACCCAGACCACCTTTAATACAATAGAAAACTGGCGTTCTGAACGTCGTCTTATCCTAAATCCCAAAAAAACTAAAATGCTGTTATTTTCACCAACACGTAGGTCTACCGCTTTCACCTTTACCATAAATTTAAATGATGGCACAATAATCTCCCCTGACCCCTCTACAAAACTATTAGGTGTCATCACAGATAATAATCTAAAATTCGATCTACATGTTAACCAAACTATCAAAACCATCAATAAAAAACTAGGGTCACTTTACAGAATAAAAGCCTTCCTAACCCCTCCAGCTAAAATTGCCATAGCTCGCTCTCACCTTCTTTCAACCCTTCTGTACGCATCCCCTCTACTCTCAAATTTAAACAAGACCGTCCTTAACAAACTCCCAATTTGCTACAACCACATTGCCAGGTTTGCCACTGGGCTGCCATTTAGGACACATCATTGCATCAATCTAAACCAGCTTGGGTGGCTTGAACTACCCAGCCAAATCCAGTATAACCAACTGATTATGACCTATAAAATCCTCTATAATCCGGACAATACTCCTGCACTTAAAAATATTATCACCCCCTATAACAATCCTAGACCGCTTCGATCCTCTAACAAACTACTAATTCAGATTAGCAAAATTAATAACACAGCCAGTGACTCTCTCTTTGCAAACCCTGTAAGTAGATCCTGGAACTTTCTTCCAGCTGATATTACCTTACTTTCCACCTTAGGTCAATTTAAAATAGACTCAAACAACATTTGTCATTTAACTGGCTATGTCACTGTATCAAGCCTGGCTAACTCTCTCTAGAATGTGTAAAAATTTGTTAACCAGTTTACTGTGTAATTTAATTTAATCCAGACTTGCACTCAGGATTAACTCTAACCTGTGGAACTTGTTTAACTTGCTTACTTATGTAATCTCTGTAAATAGTCTGTTTGTAATATGTAATTCTGGTATTATGTAATGCTGTATCTGCTTACCCTTGGGGCTTTTCTCCCCGGGCCTCCACTGAAAATGGACATGCATCCAGTCGGACTATCCCGATCAACAAAAGTAAAATAAAAAAAAATATATATATATATATATATATATATATATATATATATATATATATATATATATATATACACACACACACACACACATTATACATACATATATATATATATATATATATATATATATATACACATTTTTTAAAGGACTATGAATACCTTGTCAAACTGAATAAGAAAAGGGATAGATAAGAAAAAGGTATCAACAATGGTATGTAAGAAATGACCTTACTGACGTAGAGTAGATTAATAAACGAAAACCAGAAAACTAAGAGGGAAGAAAGTATAGTTGTACAAAATCTTACCATAACTTTAGATGTCCTTTTCTTCTATATGCTGCTGTATCTATAACATGAGGGGGTCTGCCTCCGGTTGACTCTCGTATGTGTGGCCATTATACAAAAGTTAGCTGCTACTGCGAAGATACATGCATCGGCCCTCACCACTCACCGTATGTCGGTTATAAACAGACGTCTGGTATAAAGCGGACGTCAGCACGCACCTACCTCAGAACTGGATGCCGCCAGAACCAGCGACTATGGAGTGGGTACTCAGGAGTCAGGCAAGCATCAAAGGGAAGTCAGGGTGGGAAAGTATACAGCAGCATATAGAAGAGAAAGACGTCTAAGTTATGGTAAGATTTTACACAACTATGCTATGTCCTTCTATTCATATGCTGCTGTAACCATAACATGAGGGAGAGTGCAAAAGCTCATGCTAACTGACAATTGGGTGGAGGGACAGAGACATTCTCCACAAAGCCATGGAGGATGGCCCTGGCAAGTCCTGCTCTGGATCTGCAAATGATGTCCAACTTGTAGTCGTTGGTGAAAGTGTGGACAGATGTCCAAGTAGCTTCCTCCAAAATGGCAGCTGTATCCAAACCGTTAAAGAAGGCACCAGAGGAGGACACAGCCCTAGTGGGAAGGGAAGCCTTTTGCCATTGGCTGTGTAGCAAAAGGAAATAGTTTTACTTATCTATAAGGAAATGGTTTGTTTAGAAACAGTGTCCCAGGGCTCTAGGGTGATAGGACACAAACAGCCTATCAGACTTACGGATGGATTTGGTCTTGGCCAAATAGTATCTGTGTTGTCTATTTACATCCAAGGAGTGAAGGATCTTTCAGTCCAGGTTTGAGGCAAGGGGAAGAAGGTAGGAAGATTGATGGCCTGATTCAGGGAAAGTTCATTAACTGCTTTGGGCATGAAGGATGAGTTAGTGCGTAAGTAAACCCTGTCCTTGTGGAAAACTGTGAAACTAAATTTCCACAAGACAAACTCAGCGACGACCACAGATATAGTATGGACCTTCAAACACCACTCCAAACTTTGCAAAAAGACACAAATTTATTGTAAAGCGCTTTTCGTCTCTGTTCTTACAGACACTTCCTCAGACAAATTTAAAAAAAGAACTTCAGAATATTTAAATCAAACTTTAAAAATTCACATGGCTCCCAAAACACCTATCATTCACCGGAATGCATTCAAATAGTTAATTAGGCTCATTGATGAGTTTGTTCTCAATTAAGGGCGAAGCTTTCTTATTCAGGTATTGAACACTGCCCACATGCTACTATGTAATCGCATCACTATTCCTCAAAACAACTTACATAATTCAACACAATATTACAAAATGAAGTATGCAAAAACATATAACCTTAATATTTATATAACCTTACTGATTGTATAAGATAAAATTCTAAAAATACATGACCAAAGAACAAAATAGCTTTTTAAGACAATTCTTAAAAATTTCTAAAAATAAATAACAAATAGGAAATAAGAACACCCATCCAAAAGTACATTCGGACTTTATAACAGTTACTTAATATGCCCTGGTTGTGAAGCTACAGTATTATTACAAAATCTAACAAATAAAATATATACTACAATAAGTTACTTTGATCCCTAGTCCTAGAACATAAAAAAGTTACACTAGCAGGGCTATGAGGACGAATATACAATAAAAATTAATATAATAAATAAATGAAAACCAAGAAACAGTTTCCACCACATACTACAAATAGTGGTGAAGTGTGGCACGTATAATAATAATAGCGCCATCATAAAACTTTTTCTACAGACACAATAAATAATAAATGTAGAAAAATAAAGAAAGAAAAATGAATAAATAAACGAGGGGAGCCTCACTACAAAGTATGTTGATCTATCTAAGTAAGCTCTTCAATTTTAAAATGCACTTTATTGAATAGGGGCTTGCAGTTCAGAGACCCGTCTGGCTGAAGTAATGGCCACCAGAAGGATAGTTTTCCATGTGCAGTGTTGGAGAGAGCAGTCCTTGGCAGCTTCAAATGGTGAAGATCCCAAGTGGGGGGTGGGCTTCCTTGGAGGTCTAATGTGAAGTATCCCCTTTAAAAAGAGCTTAACTTCCAGTCTGGAAGCCAGAGGAGGGGCTAGAGGTAGGCATGCTGAGACGGCAGATAGGTGAGCTTTAATAGAGGAGTAAGACAAGCCAGAGTTAATCAGTTCACACAGGTAAGACAAAACCACTGGAGGTTCTACAGTCAAGTGGTTGGATATTTTGTTTCAGACACCAGACAGTAAACCTTTTCCACTTGAATAGAAAGGATTTTCTGGTAGTAGGTTTTCTGGCCTCCTGCAGAACCTGAAGCACATCCTTGATGTAAAGGTATCTGAAGGGAATCAATGCCCTATCATCCACACTGTAGGGTTCAGGGTGGATATTTGGGGGTGTATGAGAGTTCCCTTCTCCTGTGTGAGTAGGTCATTCCTGTATGGTAACCTGTGGTGATTGCCTTGGCTAGATGATGTAGTAGGGGGAACCACTGCTGTCTTAGTCAAAAGGGGGTCACCAACAAGATTTGAGGTTGTTCTCTGAATCTTCAGCAGAACTTTTTGTAAGAGAAGGAAGGGGGGGGGGTGCATAAGCGAACATCCCCTTCCAAGGAAAGAAAGAGCAGCCACCCTCCATGCCCCGGGAGAGGGTATCCTGGTGCAGAAAGCTGGGAGTTGTCTGTTCATGGGGGAGGCAAAAAGGTCAACCTGAGGTATACCTCATCGATAGACAAAGTCCAGAAACAAATCCCTGTTTAGTATCCATTTGTGACATTGAGTCATGGGCCTGCTTAGAGTATCTGCCATCACATTTTCTGCAGAAGGCATGTATATGGCTAGGAGGTTTACATGACTTTGTTGGGCGATTTCTCACGCCTGTAGAGCCAATCTGCATAGGAGGTAGGACTTCACCCCCCCCCCCCCCCCCATTTGTTGATGCACCACAGCACAGTGGTGTTGTCTATGTACCATCTTAGCACATCTGGGAGAATCTGATCCTTGAATATTTGGAGGGCCAATATCAAGGCTCTCATTTCCTTGATATTGATGTGTTCCCTCTGTTGGCCCATGGTCCAAGTGTCTCTCACTCTCCATTCCGCTAAGGTTGTGCCCCAAGCTGAGTCTGAGGCATCTGTGTAGAGATCTTCTTTGGAGGGAAGGGGTTGTAAGGGAACCCCTGGACTGGCAGAGATCTGAGCAATCCACCATTTTCGCTCCCTGGCAAGGCAAGGAAGCAGGGGTACCATAAACCCCCGAGGGTGTAGGTGTTGTTTCCAGATTGTCCTTAAGTACCATTGGAATTTCCTCGTGTGTAGCTGTGGTAAGGGTATCATGGGAATGGTGGAGGCCATGAATACCAGGAGCCTGAGAAAGTCTCTGCCCGACAGGGCTTGCAGAAGGAAAATCTCCCGGAAATAGGATGTGAGGGACAGAATCTTGTCTGGAGGGAAGCAGGCCATCATTTGTCCTGTTAGGATCCTGCATACTAAGAACACATGAGCCCAACAGGGAGTCGGAGGATTTGTGAAGGTTTATGGTGAACCCCAGGCATCTCAAGAGGGAGATGGTGAAGTCTAGATGTTGCAGGAGCAACTGTGGAGATGCTGCATGGATGAGGATATCATCCAGGTAGGGGAAGAGTTGGATCCGCTGCATTCTGGCAAAGGCAATGACTAGGACTAGGCACTTTGTGAACACTCTTGGGGCCATAGAGAGACCAAATGGCAAAGCACAAAACTGAAAATGCGCAGAACCCACTAAGAAACAAAGGGATTTCCTGAAAACAGGATGGACTGGAATATGTAAGTAGGCATCCTTTATATCCAAGGACACCATAAAGGCCTGAGGGAGGATCAGGGGAAGGAGAGTAGGAAGGGTTAGCATCCGAAAGGAGGGGAACTTAAGGAAAATGTTTAGATGGGACAAATCCAAGATGGGTCTCCAGGGACCTTCTTTCCTGGGGACCAGGAACATCCTGGAGTGGAATCCTTTCCCTCTTGATTGTGGGGGCATGTCTTGAATTGTGCCTTGAGAAAGTAGGGTCTGCAGAACTCGGGGGGAAAATAAGCCATTTGGTCTTGAGAGGGTTGAGGAATGCCTCTGAAGGTAGGTCTTGTTTCCCACACCATGAAGGTAACCTAGTTTTATGATTGAGAGGACCCAAGAGTCCCGGGTAACCTGTTTCCAAGCAAGGAAAGAAGGACAGGGACAGGCGCGAGTTTAAGGCCTGAAAAGGTTGTTTCTGAACTGGAGAAGAAGGTGAAGACCTAGCAGGGGTCTGCTTCCTCAAATCTTTTTTTCCCTTTGGGTGGTATGTGCCTGGAAGGCCTTCTCACAAAGGTAATTTTAGCTGAATAGTTCCTCTGGAAGTGGGGAACCGGGGAAACAAAAATGTGTCTGAGGTCCTGCAGCTCTTTACCTTCACCTGAAGGGCCTTAAAATGTTCAGCAGCCACTGACCCAAACAAAGCCTTGTTATCCAAGGGAACGTCCATGATTTTTGACTTAATGTCATCGGGCAGAGGCTGTAGCCTAAGCCAGGAAAATCATCTGATGACAGAACCTAAAGCTGCAGACCTAGATGAAGCCTCCACTGCATCATAACTGCACTTAATGGAGTGTCTAGTTACTTGACTGCAGGAATTTAAAAGACTAGAGACCTTAGCTTTAATAGGGGAATCAGGAAGGTCACCAAATAGTTTAATACCATCAGTAATAAGGTCCAAGGAATATGGCCATATGAGTTTGGTAGTAATGGCTCTCAGAGCTAAAGTGGCAGAGGTATATACTTTTTTTGCCTAGTCTTTCCATAATTCTACTTTCTTCTGAAGGAAGGAGGGAAGTGGAGGGGAAAAGTTTGGAAGTTTTACCTGTGGCCACAGAAACTTTGGATAGGTCTGCAGAAGGGGCCTTGAAGAGAAATTTTGCATCTTCTGGGACTTTATAAAACCTGTCTGGGCACTTAGATGCATGGGGTTGAGAATCTGGGGCATTAGAGGCAGGCATGAAAGCATCCAAAGAGGCAGGGTTCACAGGAGGAACTGCAGACAGATTAGGGGACTCCATTTGTGAGAGGTCATAATGCCTCTTTTGAGTCTCAGGAACCTGACTGCATTCCCACTTAAAAAAGTCTTTAATTTGCACTATGGTTTCCCCAAAGGTAATGTCTTCCCCTGGGGAATCTGTACCATTAAACTCCTCCTCTGGAGAAGCATACCTCAGAGGGGAGGCAATTTGAGATGTGCAAATCAGGGATTCGTCCCCTGAAGAATCCTCTTCTTCAGAGGAAACATCAGCAACTAGTTTGCCCTTAGGGGTAGAGACTGTAGGGGCCTGGGTAGGGACAAAGGCATGGTGTAAAGCAAGGGAGGCATTAAGTAGGCCCTTGTCCGTTGGTACAGAAGGTTGAGAAGGAACAATATGTTTAGATTTTTGCTTTTTCTTTTTTAGGGGCATCTGATATAGACATGTCTGTTATGTGGTGCAGGGAAGGAGGGTTGGATGCCAGTTAGCACTCCACAATATCAGAGACAATATCTTTGTATATGACAATTTGGGAAATCTCATGTGGGCCCTTGGAAATTATGAGCCTTGGTTCCCTGCCGGTGCCACAGTAGGATGCTTTCAACTCCCCCCAATACGTGTTAGCAGCTTCTTTGACAGCTTCCACCTGGGTACCCATCAGTGGAGAGTCCACGAATTCTGACTTTGACCCTTCACTGGCCTCAAGAGGTACGGTCAGAACAGAGGACGCAGCAGTAGGATCAGGCCAAGATTTCTTGGCCTTTTCAGCAGAAGGCTCTTCCGAGGTTCCCGCCGTCTGGTCCATTTCCTTGGCTAAGCGTTTCAAATGCTGATTCTCTAGATATAATTTTAATGTGGCAAGACGGCTCCTAAGTGTTTTGGGAACAAAGGCCTGACAGATTTCACAAGAGGTGTGGCTGTGGTATTGGCCTAAACAGAACAGGCAGTGCTTGTGCGAGACTTTATGTGGCATCTGCCTTCCACACCAACACTTGCCCTTTCTACGTGACATTAACCCACAACGCAGTAGAAAAAAGGTAATCAAAACCCCTTATGGGATACTTATCTGAACACTGACAAGCACAAAATCACTTCTCCAAGCGAGCGATGACTGGAGCTGGCAGTCACACACAGGCAAAAGAGAAGCTCTGAGGTAGGTGCATGCTGATGTTTGCTTTATACACAGCATCCGTTTATGACCGATGTATGCTGAGTGGTGAGGGCCGACGCACGTACCTTTGCAGTAGCATCTAACTTTTGTATAATGGCCGGATGGATGTACGAGAGTCAACAGGAGGCAGACTCCCTCACGTTATGGATACAGCAGCATATGAACAGAAGGCTATCTATGTAATACAATCATAAAGTAGAAAGAAAGAGGTTTTTCTAAGAAAACACACTTACTATACCCCGAAAAGTTTTAAAATATGCTTAGAGAGAGCATCCATGTCTGTGCGAGATGGTGGCAAATGAGATCTGAGATATTGGGGCTGGACTAGGGCATGATGGATAGAGGAAAGAGCTTGAGAGTTGGATGAGAAGTCTGTAAAATGTGGCCAAGTTGGATGAGAGGTCAGATCCCTAATCCATACGTTTAAGAAGAATGAAAAGGACAACATCAGATACATTTTTACTTCTTGCATCTTGCTATTCATATCCATAGACAAGAGCTTCCAGCTTCTCAGTTTTTGTATTATCTTTTTAGTCTCTTCCCACATATCCTTAGCTGTCACAACAGAATCCTTTTTAACCCATACTCCTAAATACTTAATTTTAGCGTGCAGGATTAGTCTAAGAGCTAAATACGGCAATATGGCCATCGTGCGATCCAGGAACGAGCTCCCGAGACGTGCACATGAGCTCTTAGACTAATCCTGCAAGGACCAAGCTCCTGTATGCAAATTACCCTCATTTGCAGGTGAAAACCTTGCAAATGAGGGTAATATGTGATCCAGGAAGCTGGCAGCAGTCCGTGCAGGACGAGTGCAGTCTGCAGAAATGTACTCGGTTAGTAACTGAGTACATTTCTGCAAACTACAAAATGGAACTATGACAGCTCCAAATAAAGGCTGCATATCATTGAGGAAGCATTCCAATGGCCAAGTGGAAGGCCACTGGCATTGCAAACTGTTTAAAAAATTTAAAAGAAAAACTTCTTTTTTAAGCATAGGGCAGTGGCGCGCAAACAGGATCAGGGGGAAAATAATAAAATAAACCTAAAATAAGCATCCTAACTAAAAGCAGTATTCTGTCATGCAAGTCAATGACAGGCAGAATACAATCTAGCCAGTGAGTAATGGTTGCTAAGAAGGGAGGCTCAGTGTGGGACATGTAACTATGCATTAGCAGGCAATCCTATGCAAATGAGGGGAAGGACAGTGAATCCCAGTTTTCCCCAGGGTGTGAGGCAGGTCCCAAGAGTGTAAGAGTATAAATAGCTGAGTGCAAGACTAGGATATAGGTGACATCATATGGGGGGGGGGGTGTCAAGCATACTGTAAGTGGACTGGAGCCCTGTGGCTCGGGATTGCTCCTAGCTTAGCACAGCTAAGCTAGGGGTATGTCTAAACCTGCCTAGCACTCTTTACAAAGTGTAAGCGGGTGTGCGTGCTGCGCACCGGGTCTTACAGGAAGAAAAAAAGAAGTTAAACTAAGAAATAGCAGCTCTCTGCACATTTGAGCAATGTGTTTGTGCGGCGCGCCCACGGGCTTAAACAGGGAGGCAATGGGAACGGAAAACAGCAGTACGAAGGTAATTAAGGAGAACTAGCTTAGCTGACATGTGAAATGTATCAGAATCAGCCAATTACACAGGCAGCAGACCAGCCCAGCCCAGCACACCACTATAAATTATGCAAACACCCGTCCCCCTTGTTTTTCCCAAAAGCTCTGCACCACCGATGTATATGAACAGGGAAATTTTACAAAACGAAAGCAAGAGAAAAAATGTTAGGGGCTGCTTTTGCTATCATAAACCAGCATGTGCAAGAGGCTGAGGGCGGTGAGGATGTGAATGCTGCTGAGCAACCCACAGTGAGGACACGGAGAAGAGTGTACAGACCCAGGGTAACCTACCAAGGGCTACATAAGCTGGAGATAGTGGAGCGCTTTGGGATGGACAGGGACCTCCTACAGCAAATTGTTGAGGTGTGCCAGCCACACCTCACACACAGAACTAACAGAGAGGAACCCATCCCAGTGGATACACCAAGGTATGTATAGGCCTAAGAATACTAGCTACAGGTACCTTCCAAAGGCCAACTGGGTATATGATGGGGATTTCACAGGTATCAGCATTCAGAGTACACCACCAGTTCCTGGATGCCATGTCAGCATATGTTGGTGAGCACATATATTTCCCCATCACCCGTGAAGCGATGGCTAGCAATATGTGTCTCTTCCACCAAATAGTAGAATACCTGAGGTAGTGGGTGCAACAGACTATATGCAAATACGCATCAAAGCACCACCTGGTGAGTGGGGTAGGGTCTACATCAACCGCAAGGGTTTCCCCTCCAACTGCCAGGTCGTGTGCGATGCCCAGGGCATAATAATGAATGTGTGCCCTGGCTGCCCTGGAAGCTACCACAATTCCCACATCTGGCATCTGACGCAGCTGTACCAGACATTTGCCAATGGGGACATCTAACACGGTCACCTAGTGGGGGATGCTGGATATGCACTGGAGCCATGGCTGATGACACCCATCACAAATGCACACACACTCGAACAAGAACTCCATAATGAGGCACACACACAAACATGACCACTGTGAAAAACTTTTCAAAAGCAAACTTCACACTTCTCAAGACTGAGGTGGAAAGTTTCAAAGCCCCCTTGCTAAAGGATAATGCTGCCCAAACCCCAGAATCCTTTACAAATGCATTCTATGAGCACCTACAGGAATGCATGGACTGAGCCATCCCAAGTAAACCAAGACTCACTCCTCCAAAAAGAGGAAACCAGTCTGGTGGTCCCCGGCCATAAATAAGCTAAACAACAGGAGGAGGAAACTATTACATGATAGAGCAAAATCCCAAAAAGGAAAGGCATCCCTGATCAGTATTAGCAAGAAACTATAATCCCTCATAAAATCATCCAAGGCCAGTTTCGAAAGAAAAATTGCCAAACACACTAAAGATAATCACAAAGCCTTCCTTAGCTATGTCAAGAATCTAGGTGGCAACTCTCAGATCTGCTCTGAGCTAAGTGCAAAATGGCAAAAAATACACTGAAGCAACTGACATTGCCAACATCCTGGCTGACAGGTTCAGTGCAAACTTTACTCCCCCTCACCCCCAAAAGGGCCCGTGTCCATCCCAGAAGAATGTAGAGCCCTAGATATCACAGACACACAGGTGAAAACAGCCCTCTCTAAAGTCAAAAACACAGCATCAATGGGACCGGATGGTATCCCAGGCTGCGTCTTACATGAGCTCCAAAAGGAACTAAACCCTCACCTAAATTCACTGTTCAAACTCAGCCTTACCACAGGCTATGTACCCAAAGAATGGCATACAGCAACAGTTATCCCACTCCACAAAGGTGGTGCCACAACAGATCCTGGGAACTATCGCCCTATAAGCCTGACTAGCCTGGTCTGCAAAGCTATGGAGTGCATCATCATGGAATTTATTAACAGAGACATTGGGAACCTCCAGACACTGGACCCTACCCAATTCGGCTTTGTTAAAGGCAGATACTGCCTCCTAAACCTAGTTGACTTCTTTGAAATAGTTACCAAGGCCATAGATGAGGGAAAGGTAGTCCACACAGCCTACCTGGACCTCGCTAAGGCCTTCAACACCATTCCCCACTCTGGCATTATAGATAAGCTTACCAGCTTGAACATTAACCCCTATGTCACGAGATGGGTTGCCAACTGGCTCAGAGATAGAACTCACATGGTCAGAGTTGCGGGTGCCATGTCCAACTCTAAACCGGTTACAAGTGGTGTCCCATAGGGCTCAGTCCTGGGACCCCTCCTGTTCGGTATATACTTCTCTGAGGTACAGGCAAGCACGGGAGGACTATGGCTGACCAAGTTCGCAGATGATTGCAAACTGGGGGCCATAATCGACTCTCCGGCTGACACAGACATCCTCCAGAAGGGTCTCACGGAGACGAATACCTGGTGTCAGCAACATGGCCTCAAGCTAAATGCCAAAAAGTGCATAGTCATCCCCTTTAGGAAAAACAAAGTGCCCACGAACTATCACATAGGTGGTAATCCACTAAGTACGGAAGATGTAATTAGGGATCTGGGGACCCAGGTAGATAGCAACCTCTCCTTTGATAATCACATTGCCAAAGTGGTTAGAAACTCCTTCTATGTAGCCCAACTAATCACAAAAGGGTTCACATCTAGATCAAGAGAGGTCATTGTGCCCCTCTACTCATCACTCATCAGGCCCATAATAGAGTACAATGCCCCATTTGGAATGTACCTTACTCGACACCTGCAACAGCTGGAAAGACCACAGAAATACCTCACCAAAAGGATCATGGGCCTCAAACAGATGCCCTATGCAGCTCAACTAAAGAAACTCCAGCTCTACTCAGTTGCTTACCGCCTACTCAGAGGTGATCTCTGCCTGACGTAAAAGGCCATGTCCAACCTGGAATTAATGGGCATGCACCAGCTCAAGAAAACCAAATCTCTTAGAGCCACATGCTCCAGGGATTTAAACCTCAGCACAACAATAAACAGGACATGCTGGAGGGATAGATTCCTGTCCCATGGACTTCCCTCGCTCTGGAATAGAATACCAATTTATGTTAGTCAAAGCCCCTCACGGACTCTCTTCAAGAGAAATCTTGACGAGTGGATGGGAAATCATAAATTTAACCCTGGGATCACTTCAATGGCCCTACTGGACAGAGGCCCAGGAAACTAATCTAAAAGGAAGGTGAAAGCCAACACATTCTGGCTAGGCTTATAAATGCCCTTGGGCAGATGGCCTAGTACCTACCTATGAACCTATAATACAGCATGTGTTTGGGATGCTCAAGTCACGGTTCCGGTGGAGCCTTGTAGTACTCACCAACTACATGTACCCAAATTGTCCTTGTATGTGCCATGCTACACAATATGATCCTGTGGAAACAGCTGCAGCAGGAACAGCATGGGGCAGGGCCACACAACCCCACACCATTGCCAAGGCCTGCATACGCACAGAATGACTCGGAGGAGAAACAACCTAAGCCTGCCCCAGTAAGCAGAAGGAGGCATGCCCAGTATGCCCTGACCTTGGCAAAGAGGCAACGCATAGCACATGCACTGACACAGTAGGGACCCAGGGAATGACACCTCTCTCTGACTTGCACATACAATAAAAGGGATGCCAAACATGACACTACCTTTGCTCAACCATGTATAGGGTGTGTACAATGTGCATCCGACATAGGCAGCCCTGCAGCACCAACCTCAATACTGGGACACCCACAAGATAAGTGACTCACACATGCTAGTTGGGGGGTCACATACCCAACAACAGTTACAGCCAGCAGGATAGGTGTAGACAAACACAAACAAATGCTGTACTATAGTCTCTGATTGAGCCCTATGGGTAACCCCACCCCCAGGCCTACACAGACAGACAACAGCAGGCAGTTGGATGTAAGTTGTGAAGGCCAGGAAGTCAGAAACTAATATGTACATAATTACAGCTAAGATCTGTAGTACACTGGTATGCCTCTAGCCAGCACGACAGATAAGACTACAGACTGAAATGGAGTACCCGACATACCAGTACAGTCCTAGCAAATGTGTACAAGTGTCAGGTGTGCCCCCTCCATCCTACGTACACTTATAATAACAGTCAGGTGTGCCCCCCCACTCCTGTGTAGAGATGTAGGAACAGTCAGGTGCCCCCCTCCGCTACACAGAAATGTAGCAACAGTCAATACCAAATGACCGATGAATACCCTGCAGACACAGCATGCTACCTGTCAGTGTACAACACAAAGGTCAGCACCGCAGTATAAACTACCTGGACTTGATCCACACATGCAATACACATGGCCATACTGGGCATGCTCATAAACTTAGAGGAATGAAGGCAATGTCAGTCGACAACATACTGAAAGGTCATAATGGGCATGCTTACACACTCAAACACATGAAGGCCATGTCTGCCAACACCAGTGGACCAGACATATCTGGCAGTCGCAGTTCTTAGTGCAGACACATATCAGTATGCACCCCTCCTGCCTTGCACACGCAGTGGATAGGAATACAGACATATATGTAAGGACAACACACTATAATAAGCCAAAGGTAGACAGACATAGATGTGTGGAAGAGGGTGACCATGACAAGGAGCCATCTGGGCCTGTCCCACCCAGCACACAGCCAAAGGGCCCCAAACACATGAGGTGCCGATGTCATTCACTGCAGATATTAGCCACCAGTATCTGTCAGCATGACAGACTATGTGGTGCACATGTCAGCTGTGCAACATGACTGTACAAGGAAGTAGTCATCTAGTAGCTGTATACATGTACCTGTGACATATGACCCCGTGTGTGCCCACATGTGGCATGTCAACCCCTACATGAATGGGTTATGACCCATGCACACACCGCCCTCCCCATAGCAGTATTATGACAAGCCTGCTGAGGTCATCCAATGTGAAATACACCTTTGGGAGAACTGCAGCTCAGTAATCTCCATGGCGCGTCCCATAACTAAGTACTGCTGTAGTGATAAACTAGTTGGGTAGCAGTTCTAGCCCCAGACTTGGCAACTGTGTGAGTGTGTGTTTGTGTGCGTGTCTGTCTGTCTCTGACTGTGTAGACAGAAATGCTTTTTAGGCTACTCACACTCCGTACAATTCATATACTCAACTTTGGCAAGGCTGCTGATGTCACTCACCTAGAAATACACGTCTGGGAAAGTCATAACCCAGTAATTTCTGTAGCGCATCCTGTAACTGCGTACTGCTGTAGTGTGATAAAGTAGTTAGGTAGGTGTTCTAACCCCAGACTTGGCAACTGTGTGTGAAAGTGTGTGTGTTTGTCTGACTGAGTAGAGAGCAATGCTTTTTATGCTACTCACATTTCGTACAATTCATATACTCAACTTTGGCAAGACTGCTGATGTCACTCACCTAGAAATACACCTCTGGGAAAGTCATAACCCAGTAATCTCCGTAGCACGTCCTGTAACTGCGTACTGCTGTAGTGTGATAATGTAGTTAGATAAATGTTCCAACCCCAGACCTGGCAACTGTGTGTGTGTGTGTGTGTGTGTGTGTGTGTGTGTGTGTGTGTGTGTGTGTGTGTCTGTGTGTCTCTGTCTGTCAATGACTGAGTAAAGAACAATGCTTTTTAGGGTACTCACACTCCTTAGAATTCATATACTCAACTTTGGCAAGGCTGCTGATGGCACGTAGCGCATCCTGTAACTGCATACTGCTGTAGTGTGATTTAAAACTGTGGTACCACCCATGGCAATTCTGGATGTTTTGTGTGTGTTTCAATGTCTGTGTATGGAGCAATGCATTATAGGCTACTCACTCGCAGTACATTTCAAATGCCCTACTTTGGCAATCCTGCTGATGTCATTCATTGTGAAATAAAACTTTGGGGAGAAAGTTCTTTAGTAATCCCTGTGGTGCAACTTATAACTGCTCCATGTTGTAGTGTGATATAGGCCTTGGTCAGGGGTTCTATACCCACACGTTGGTTGTGGATGTTTTGTTTGTGTCTCACTGTTTGTGTAGGGAGCAATGCATTTTAGGCTAGTCACTTGCATACAGTTGAAATGCCCTTCTTTGGTAATCCTGCTGATGTCATTCATTGTGAAATACACCTTTGCAGAAGGATTTCTCTAGCAATCCTTGTGGTACGTCCTATAACAGCTCCATGCTGTAGTGTGATATAGACCTCGGTCAGGGGTTCTATACCCACACATGTTTTGTGTGTCTCACTGTCTGTGTAGGGAGCAACGCATTTTAGGCTAGTCACTCGCAGTACAGTTGAAATGCCCTAGTTTTGTTATCCTGCTGATGTCATTCATTGTGAAATACACCCTTGGGGAAGAAGTACTCCAGTAATGTCCGTGGCACGTACTATAACTGCATAGTGCTGTAGTGTAATAAACTAGTTAGATAGGGGGTCTACTCCCAGACATGACAGGTGTGTGTGAATGTGTGACACCAGTGGGCAATGTGGAGGGGGGTTTGCTTATTTCTTTTATGGTGGCCCATATATCACAATGTCAACCATACAGAGATAACAGATTAAATTAGCTGAGAGGATGGGGTGCAAAGCCATACCCATACATGTGACATCGAGGCCAGCCAATCACAGTTAGCAACCCCACTATTACCCACAGCACACACTCAACCCATGTGTCATACGCACACACATGCCTAGGCAACAGCCAAATATGTGGGTAGTACACTGCATATTGGCCACTGATAGTAACTATGCAGTGATAGTGGGCTACAGAGGGCATGTCACCATGCCCATCTGTCCAATATGCATGTACATGCAGACAGTGCACCTCCATGTTCCCCAATGGACACCTGCACCACCTGTGGTGCCTTCACATGTGACTCACAAAGGACATACCATGCCTGAAAACATACCCTGTATGGACAGATGACATTGACATCAGGGAATGCTGTTAGCATGCTATCAATGTAGGTGCAGGGTAAACCTGCTGCCCATTACCAGTTCCTGCCAAAGGTGGGCAAGACTGGCACATCTGATGATAATCTGTGTTCACAACATGGGCCAGACACCCCAGGTACAGTTCCACATGCCACTGCACATGCATGTGGGAGGTGTGGACATCCCAGACACCATCCACGTTATGGACTAGGGAACACATACATGGCAAGTGATGCACAGCATTGGCCACACACAGTAGTCACCCAGGTGACTGGATGGGTGATGCAATACCCACCTGTGTGGGCAAATGCAGACACTACAGGCCTGAGCCACAATGCAGACCACTGTCATGTGGCCTGATGTCAAGGTATACCCATCGTCTACCCCTGTACAGCCTGCTGGCACAGTTGACCACCACACACCCATGCAGACATGCACCCATGCATGTCAGAACTGGCACCTTATGTGTTTGTGTGTGTGTTGTATGGTGCGTATGTCCACATCCACACTCACTACAACCCCCCAGGGCATACTGAAGCATGCAGTCTGATGTCTGACTCCTCCTCATACTCTGTGCCCATACAACCTCCGTATGACCCGTGTGGTGCATGTGATACCTGCACATTGATGTGTTGTGGTAATCCCATTAATGATGAGTTGCACTCCTGGCCCTGCCAAGTGTGTCAATGTGTGTGAATCCCAGTGTGTGTGTGCCTGTGTTGATGCTGAAACCTGTTCATGCAGACAGGCACTTGTACGTCACCTACTGTATATCTACCGTATCCCTGCTGCAGATGTCACTCACCATCACATATATGTTCTGAGTGCTCCACAGCAGGTAACCCATGTGGTGCATACAATAACTGCATCGAACTGTGATAGCACGACATAGTCATCAGGGGTTTGATACCCTGTGCTGGTAGGTGTGTGACATAAACATGCTTCAGTTTTAGTCTCCCACCCTTCCCTGACATGTATTTGCCTCTGTCCGTCTCCCCCACTCCCTCTCTAGTGGATGTGGAGACCCACACCTGCTTTGCTTAGGCAGCAGCATGTGTATTTTAAGTGATGCTCATGATCAGCTGATGGCCTCTGCACGAATTGCAGCCCTCCCCTAGCTGACTGCATGTGGAACAGCTGTAGTAACATTCCCATAGCCAATTGCATGGAAACACACTACAATACCTAGGAACATCATGGTGGTGTTGGCCCCTTTCAGTCACTGTGAGCAGGAACTAGATCTGTTGTTTGGCAAACAGCATCTCAGATGGCTTGGGAATTTACCTCTAAACATACACTGTGGAAAGAGGTCAACAAACAGGAGGGGGATGTGCCTGACCTGACTAGAAACTGTAAGTGCTGCTATACTGCATTTGCAGCAATGTTGGTTTAACAGTGTTTGTCTGGATATGTCTGTCGTACATGTCGCAATACCTGCCATGTCGGTTCCATGTATATGAGGAATCCCCATCTGCAGGGTCATCTACAGACTGGGCAGTGTTGTGCCTTTGGTTTCATGTGTTAGCCACGGTGCATCTATCTGTGGAATGCAGAAGGTAGTGTGAGGATTGCAGTCTGTAGATGGTGAAGGCCATGACAGTAACTGACTTCATATCCCTCATAGGACATATGTTGCAACAAACCCCTTTAAATGGTAAATTTATGAGGTTACAACAGCGACATGTCTATACTGGCCCTGTGTATGTGCTGTCAGCCACACCTCTGTCAACCTTTGTACATATGTCTTGCATGAAGTGGTGCGTATGTGCTGTACACCATAAATAGTGTCATCATATCTGATAACAAGCCACTGATATATCAGACTGCTACACATGTCATGTACAGTAGGGGTTATATTTCATGACATAACCTGGACATTCTGTGGATGTTTGTACAGTACTGAGGTCTGTGCAGTGATGGTGAATGTCGGCAGTGTGTGTATTGTTAATATGTACTTTAGCATGTGTACAGACTGTGGTAGATGTCATTGTTCTAGCTCCCCTTCTATCTAATGTTACATGCTGCCCCACTATGTTACCATTTTGCCGAACATGTTTGTAGGGACATCTACACACGTCCCATACCACAGACAGCCATCAGACCAAACTGTGTAGCAGCCCAGTATATGTAGGGTCATTCTGTGAGTGGCACATATGAGAATGGTGTAGAACAGACAGTCCATGTACTGTAATAGTATGCAAGCTTACCATATGTGGCTGTGTTCACAATGGTTGTGGCTATGCACCTTCACACAGGTGTATCTTACCCTGTGCTGTGCAGGTACATGTGCATTCCTCCATAGGAGATGTAGGCCAGTGTTGAGCCAGTCTGCCTGTAGCCTGCACAGTGCATTGTTACATGCCTAGCAGCTTAGTGTACTTACCCAATGAGATGTCATGTGCATATACTTGCCAGATGTACCGCTGCTGGGCCTCCTTTAAAAGTCGTGTATGTCAGACAGAGTAGTGGGATGCTGTACAGATGTATGTCAATATCTAGTGGGTAGCATGTGTCCATGGCACCCCTGTACCAGCAGTCATTATGTGTCAGGCCAGACAGGAGTGTGTGAATCCAAAACCTATGGTGGCATATGTATATCAGTCGTTATGCGTTATACCCATCTACATGGCTGTCTACATCTATATTGTCAGGCCTGGTACACATGTTGTGCACTAAGGGATTATGTGTATACCTCTGGACTGTACAGTGTGTGTCCGAAGTTCCACATATATTGGCCAATATATGTGCTGCACTTCACAGGGGCATTACATGTTAGCGGCGGTACTTTACAATGATTTCCTTAGGATGTCTGTCAGTAGCCAATGACACACATGTCATAAGCAGATGTGACCTTCCACACACACCATGTCTGTGAAGACAATCCCAATGACAGTAGCAATAGTCTTGTAATATACTTGCTATACATACCTGACATCCCCTTGCACTATGATTTTGGGACTATAGGGACTGGGGTAGGGCTACACTCCATGTCCAGGACATATGGTGGAAATATATGTACATATACTTATCCATATATATATATATATATATATATATATATATATATATATATATATATATATGATTAAACATGTGTAGTACTTCCAATTACCACTGTCATGGCAACCACCCACTATGAATCCCTACATCATGTGGGCGTGGTCTCTTTACATTTCCTATGTGATGGACATCCTTCCTGTGTGTGGGCATCAGTGTTGCAGACAGCAGGTAGCAATACCTCTTAGAGGAGAACATGCACACTCAGGGCAGCCACATATTTGTAGGAGGATCAGGAGCTACAGACACACTGTGAGTAGAGTTGTGATATGCTTTGTACAGTACTGGTGTTACAGGGTGTGTGTGTGTGTGTGTGTGTGTGTGTGTGTGTGTGTGTGTGTGTGTGTGTGTGTGTGTGTGTGTGTGTGTGTGTGTACATACTAGTTTACCTTGGAATGCAGTCTGCCTGCATAGCTCACTACTGTGGGCCTATCCTCTTCCTGGAAAGAAGTATGCCTATCATGTGTTGTCCGTCCACCACACAGGTCCTGTGTCAGATATTACACTGGCAGTGTGTGTGTTGTGTGCTATCAGTACATGGCTACAACCATTTCTGTTTCTAACCTCAATTCCCTGACTAAAGGTACATTGCAGACTATCCTGTAACACCAGCACCTTGCTTAGTGTATGGCAACAGTGTTCCACATTTGTGCCTGTGTTCCAGCCTCTGTCCTCCATCTACATACCAAGCTTTGCATGTATGTCATGCTGTTGGGGGTTGTTCTGTACTGGGCTGTGAGTATATCACACTGCCATTGCTGCCATTAGTGCACTGCTGTTGTATCCCCCACACATACAGTGGGGCTGGGGCCATATATGTGTGGGCGTCACCTACACAATACATGTGTGCCCTTATGCACTCCAGAGGCCAGTGTATGTAACATGGTATATGGGCCTGATTTATTGAGTCTAGGTGGGGAGCATCATAAATGACCTAGGCTGTTACAAAATGCGGGGGTATCAGAGGTGAGCTGCGGTATCTGGATGTACAGTACCGTATACTTCACCTATATTTACATTACTTACATGAAATGGGGTACTGCAAGCCTACTGCCTCCTGCCATACAGACTGTTCTGTTTGTCGGTGTGCTCGTGATGGTGTCAGTTATGCCTTGTGATGTGCCAGTTACAAGCCATTTGAACACATAACGTCTTTACCACTTACTGAGTTTGTACAGAGTGTAGACTGAGGCTGCTGAACTACACTCCTGCAGTACATACTGTTGATTCTTTGGTATCCTGTGGCCCAGTCTGTCTTCACTAATGTACACTTTTAAGGGGGTAGCCTGGACAGCAACAGTTGTGAACCTTTCCAGACTACTGTATTAGTGTAACTGTTTCACAGTTGCAGTACTCTGTTTATATGGTTGTCAGTGTCTGAACAGCTATATGACATGGCATACAGAACTGTAATAGGACACAATTAAAGGTTTCACATTTCTGCAAACCTGTGTGCGTCGTCTTTCCTATGACCTTTCTATGGCTATATGTTGCAGGCAACGATTGACATTTGTATGGGTGGCCCATACAGTGTCCAGTTGTTCAGGTGTTAAACTGTAGGCAGAGTGGCTGTTCCATATTGTGTGCACCTTCTACATGTGTATCACACTGTACATATATCTATGTGTGTATGTGTAGTCACATGTAATATATATATATATATCTGCATCTCTGTGTCTGTGTATCTGTATCCTAGGGATGTTGACTGCTTCCACATATTATATGACCTATGGGAGGCAGACTGTACTTGGTAGTGTATTGCAGGGTGCACGTGTTTGGCTGTGGGGGGGGGGGGATGCCTATACATACGAGATGTATAGTGTGTGGGGCCTCTCAACCCCATTAACGGTGCATGTGGACATATGTGTATTTGTTAATCTGCCATTGCTATCTACAGATCTATGGCCATATATACCTATATAGATACATCTGCTAACATATATATAACTATGTCCGTATATACCTACATAGATATATATCTGCGCACAAATATGTAACGTGCTGTGTATATGTCGACATATAGGTGTAGACACACATATGTGTTGATTTAGGCATATGCATGTATATATGTGCATATATTGACATATATGCATATAGTGTTAGAAATATATATATATATATATATATATATATATATATATATATATACATATAGATATATAGTATAGATATATATATATACACACACACACAGTATATATATATATATATATATATATATATATATATATATATATATATATATACATATACACATACGTATATACACATATATATTTATACATATATAGATATATTGTATCTGTTTAGGTATTAATGTAGTTACACACACAGGCATCTAGGTGTTGGTAAACATTTTCTGTACTGTTGCATGACAGGACTGGATGATATGTTTCTGAAAACATTGATTTTCTTTGTATCTGTCACGGCTTAGTGGTAAATCACTTTGTGTATGGAGTGCAGGGTCCTGGGTTCGAGCCTTGAAGAGGTAGTTTATTTTGTTGCTGGGCAGAACACAGGCCATTGTATACAGAGTGATTAAGGCACTTTAAAGCAGTTGTACGCGGATTTGTGCGGAGGTAAGCACTGCTAACCTCCCGGTACAGTTTCTTACACTCAGTTAGCTTCTACTTTGCTTAATCTGTGTAGACAATGCTTACCCCCGCGCAAACACACTTTAAACACGCTTACTAGTGCTTATATATGCTTACTACTGCTTATTTGTGCTTAAACCTGCTTAGTAGTGCCTTATTCATTATGACACTGACACTTCACATGTGCATTTAATGCAGTAGATAGTAAAAGGTGACTAACATCAATTTAGGTTCAGTATACTTGACATTATTGATAGAGATCCAAGAGGTGGTGATTTTAAAAGTTTAGTAGCATATAAAGAAACATGGTGGCAAATATGTTTAGATGCCACCACTCCACCAGGTTTAAATGATTTTATTTCTATTAAATCATTATTGTGTTTATAAATTTAAGTTATTTTATAATATATATTTTATAATACGTTTTAAATATATTAGAGGTTAAGTTTGTATATTAATTGAACACTAGATAATTTTATGAAAGCACTGATTTTAGGTATTTGATAGAGGAAAATATTAACTATCATTGTCTTATTGATCTCCCTGTCCCAATTATTACTTACTTATATATTTAACTTATAAGGATATTTAGAAGTCAGAAATGAATAATTTCACATGATTATATGAATTTACACACATTCTACTTTACACATTTTATAATTCATTCACTATTTATTTATATATTTTTTATTAAGTATGTATTTTTGTATTATGTATATATATCATATTTATATATTTACATACAACTATCAACCTATTAGAGTTTAAGTAATATTTATTCATCCATAGTTTTTTACAAGTTGAAAGAAGTATGAAAAAGAAAAGTTACAAGGTCTTGGCGGTAGAAACACTTTTAACATTTTAATACTTTAATATATTACTATTTTAATAGCAATTAATTAAATAACTAAAGTATTTTTTAAAAAAGTATGGTTTCACAACAATCTAATGTGTATATATTTGTTTGCATATTTTAATGGCATTATTAAGAATATTATACGTCAATATTTGGTCTATGTAACTTTAAGGAATGATGATGAGTAGTTTGGCGCCACAACACTTATTTGAAACAGTTAGGAACAGTTATCACGCTTCTGGTTCTGATGAAGACCAGCTGATTTGGTTGAAAGCGCTTAACTCTGTTACCGCTTTTGTTTTTATGTTTGTGTATTCAGTTTTGTCGTATCAGTCCGTGTTTTTGGTTATAATAAAATGTGGATATACAGCTTATTTTGGCAGTCATTGGGCACTTATTGGGTGGAAACCGAGGAGATTATTTTAAAATAATTTCCACCCATGGCCTGATTGAGACCACTTTCGTGTGAGGAGCATTAGGATTGCTCTGATCGAGAAACGCCCACTTACTATCACGTTGGACTTCCCCAGAGATAATAGTTGCGATTAGAAAGCTGGGAAGAAACTGCCCATTGCCATACTCTTAGGGCTTCTCGACAAAGGAGGTAAGATCTGGTTCCCTCTGCTTGTTTATGTACCCAAAAGCCACAGAACCATATTGTCTGATTGGATTGCAATAGTCCCTAGAGGGAAGAGTCTTGAAGTGCTTCCAGCATGAAAGAGCACTGCTCATCATCTCTAGAACATTTATATGGAAGTGAGCCTCATGTTCCTGCCATGTACCTTAGACTGTTCTTCCCAGATAATGCCCCCCCACCCTATCTGGGAAGTGTCCATGGTCACTGTAGCTATTGGATGAAGTGGAACAAAGGGTCTGCCCATTTGCCACATGAGTGGAGTGTATCTACCATCTCAAAGTCGATTCTTGAAAGATTCCATTATTCTGATCCCAGATGAAGGACACACTGAGAAGCTCATGAAGTGACCACTGGGAGAATAATAGCCATTGAAAGAATCCTCATGCATTCTGGCAAAGAGGGAACCAGTGTAATCGGTGGAGGCCATTGTTCCTAATAAGCATTGGGAATTATCTTTGCTTTCACTTTGTTCTT
>NC_056740.1:526231304-526248423 GCF_019279795.1 Protopterus annectens | reverse complement strand
ACAGTAGATCATCTGCCTAAAGGAACTACAAGAAGGGAGGCTGCCATCAAGCCTCAGCACTCTTAATATTTGTCATGCAGGGACTCTCTTGTTGTGAAGAAGGAGCAAATTTGATGCCTGAGGTCTGATACTTGGTGGGGAGAGTAACTTGAGCCAGGGAAGTGTCTAGCTGTGCTCCTATAAATAAGATACAGCCAGACGGCGATAAGACAGATTTTCCAAAATTCACCGTTATGCCTAGTGAAGAGCAAAGACTGTTGGTGTAGTCCCTGGCTTGTAGAAGACGATACCGGTGGTGGCGGATAGGAGCCAGTCGTCTCAGATAAGGAAACACCGGAACTGCTTGCCTCAAGTGAGACGCTACTACTGCCATGCATTTGGTGAACACCCTGGGGGCTGAGGTGAGACCAAAGGGCAGAGCACGAAACTGGAAATGACTGGCTCCCAGCCGGAAGCGCAAGTGATCTCTGGACGCCCTGGCCATCTTGATATGGTAGTATGAGTCTTTGAGATCTATAGAGCACATCCAGTCGCCCTTCTGCAGAAAAGGGAGGATTGACTGAAGCATGACCATCCGGAACTTTTCCTTTTTCACAAAGGTATTTAACTTGCTGAGGTCTAAAATTGGCCTCCAGTCCCCTGTTTTCTTTGGAACTAAAAAGAACCTTGAGTAAGTTCCGGATCCTATTTGGTCCACTGGGACTGGTTGGATGACTCTGTTTTCAAGCAACCTTCCTATCTCTATGGTTGCTTGGTCTCACAGACTGGGTGGAACGTCTGAGAGTTTTTTGAGATGGGTGGCATTTTTATGAAGGGGATGTTGTAGCCTCTGGTAACTATGCTTTTTACCCAGTAATCTGATGTAAGATTTAGCCAGGTCTCTGGGTATAAATCCAAGCTACCCCCGACTGCCTCCAGAGTAGGACAGCCGGGCTTGCACTCAGGAGTGCTGGAAGGGCTTTCCAGAGAAGGTCTCTCTGTCGCCCTGATTTTGTGGACCCCCTCTGCTGGCTGGGTGGCGTCTTCCGTTTCTTCCCCCTCCTCTACCTCTGGAGGGGGCGTCACTTTGGGTGTGCTGAAAAGATCCCTGAGCCTTTCGGAACCACATTTTTCCTCCTCGTTGCCCTTTAGGGTAGGGTCTAGATGGAACGGAAAAATGGACCCCTACGGCAGACAGGGTCTTCCCTTCTTGTTCACACCTCGTGAGAGTCTCCTTTACTTTGGGCCCAAACAAGGAGGCACCATCAAAGGGGGCGTTGGCAAAGGAAGACTTAAAGGCTTCCGCAAAGGAGCATAAGCGCAACCAGGATTATCTTCTCAGGGCGATCGCTGAAGCTGCCGCTCTACTCGACCCTTCGGCTGCGTATGAAATCAGCCTCATGGATAAGTTGGCTATGGAATTTAGGGTGTTAAGTTGCGCTGTCACTTTCTCAGCGACAGCAGCATCTGTGTGTCCCTGGAGAGTATCTCCTAGTTCCTTAATGAGATCTCTCTGTAAACGCGTGAAATGCGTAAGGTAGTTGAGCGATCGGATGGAAAAAGTCGCCGAACTAAATATGTGCTTCCCATATCTGTCCATTGTCCTAGAATCCTTATTAGGAGGATGGACAGAGGAAGATGATTCAGACATCTCTTTCTTAGTGGCAGCCGCCACCACCATAGTATCTACGGGAACTCCTTTTGTAAGATAGGATTTATCTTGGGGAGCCGTCATGTATTTGTTTGGTTTACGGGGGACTGGTTCCACTGTATCAGGTGTTTCCCAAGCCCTCCGAGCTATAAGATCCATGAGATCGTCAAAGGGTGGAGTCACCCAGGAGGTAGAAGGTTGAGCCCCAAATGCCTAGACCGATTCATCCACAGAAGGGGTAAGGGTTTGCCAGTCCCCTCTTTGCTTCAGGATTTCCAAAATGTCTGCAAATGAGACATCCTCAGAGGTGGACCGTGGGGACCCTTCTGTTTCATCTAAATCAGTATCAGATGTGAGAGATTCCTGAGGGGAATCTATGTGCCTCCTCTTGCACAGTCGTTTCCTAGGAACATCCTCAGTGGGAGCTTCTGGGGATGCATCTGAGGAACCAGAGTCACCCTGTGGGGACTTCTGAGGCATTGGGTCTCGACGCTTGGTAGGTACCGAAGGCACAGAAGCAGAACGTGGACATTTTGGGGAAGGAGATGAAGATACCGATGAAGTATGTGTCTGATCAGACAAGACCTTCCTCATGATGTCAAAAGCACCGGTGCTCCGACCCGAAGATCCGACCCGATCCGAAGAAGGGGTAGTTTCTCCGGAATCGGAACCACAGGCTCCGACACCGAGGACGGATCCGACCTGATCTGAGCCGAGGCACCGAGGGGAAGAGTAGGAACCGATATCTCAGTTCGACTATCCCCCCCGGAACCCAGGAAAGATCTTCGGCTCCGAGACTCTCTGGCTGGTTCCGAAGGAGTCGAGGTCAACGGAGCTGATAGCACTACTGGAGGCTTCAGCACCGAGGGCTCTACAATCATCGGTTCTTTGACTCCTAACACCGATGACTCGACGGGTCTCGGAGGAGGAAGTGTTGAGGGAACTGGAATAGCTTCGAGTTTCGAAACCAGCTGGGACGAAACCTCGATTAATTTGGACAAAGCCGAGTTCTCCATAAGCTTCTGTACCACTCGGTCCACATCAGAGTCGGAAAGTGGCCTCGAAGAACGGGTCGAAGGGATCGCCGTCACCGGCGAAGATAGCCGAAGGTGGTACCTCTGATACCGGCTCCAAGACCTGAGCCTCGTGCACAAATAAAGTCTCGACACCCGGCACCGAAGTCATAGGAGCCGGTGTCCGAATCTGAAAAGAGGTGCTCGGAGCCGATGACTTGGGCTCCTACACTCTTGAAGACTTCGACCCCTTCGAAGACTTTGAAACCTGTTCAGCCTTGTCCAGGGCCGCCTGAAACTTGGGTTTAAGCAACCCTCTGTCAACCAACTTCCTGCGTCTTTCCAGCATGACCCTCCCACTAAAGGAATGACAGATGGAACAGTCTTCCTGCAAGTGGAGAGGGCCAAGACAGTAGACGCAGGATGAGTGGTTGTCAGTAATGGACATCTTCTGTCCACACTGACACCTTTTAAAACCACTTTTGGTCTTTTCTGACATTTTTACAGTAAGGAAAAAGAAAATCCAAGAAAAAGTACACCACTCTTAAGAAAAATTTTCTATAATATATTTTAAATGTAATATATATCTGAACTGTAAAACACTCACACAGCACACTATGATATATATATATATATATATATACACATATATATATATATATATATATATATATATATATATATATGAAAAATAGAAAAGGTTAAAGGCAAAAAACTATTTTTTTTTTTTTTTTTTTTTTTTTTTTTAAGTACTGTAAATTCTTACAGAAAAACAGCCTAAGGCCCTTACTAAGAATTTTGAAGTAACAACCTAACTAAACTAACGTTAAACAACAACTAAATAATAAACCTATCAAACACTATAAAGAAGAGTATAAAATGTAAAAATTTAAAAGTAAATAGCAAGAAATATATAGAAAAAATTCTACTGGCCCGAGCCTCTCGATGTGATCTGCTGCTAGCGGCAAACTAGATCTGGGGGTTAGCACCTGAGGATCATGGGATATTACTGTGCCTCGAGCTTTCTCGAAGATGCTGAGCTGGTGATGCGGCCGACTCGGAGCCGAGGATCGGCTCCGAACCCGTGTGTAAGAACAATTTCACATCAGGTAATTCTGGTACTGTTTGTTTTGAAAATATGCAGAAGGTCCACCAGGGTGGGGTCTAACAATGCCTTGCATGCCAGGCATAGATCTCCCTCAACAGCCGGTAGGAGACAGGATACAGAGAAAGGGGCTTGAGGCAGTCAGCATAGGGCATGTTACTTACTTTTGTATTCTTTTACTTTGGAACTTCTGTGGATGTTCCAGTTGTTGGATATATGTGATTAGGTACATACCAAATGGAGCATTGTACTCAGTGATAGGTCTGATGAATGTCGGATACATTGGAACAAAGACTTCCTTGAACCTAGATGCCATAGTTTTGGTTATAAGTTGCACAACACTGAATAATTTCCTCACTACTACAGACATGTGATGGTCAAAGGCTAGATTACTATGTCTGTTCCTTAGTCCCTGACTACTGGGTCAACTCTTGGGGGTGCATTGTTAATATGATAGTTACCAGCAGTGGATGACTTCCCAAGTTATCAGTAGGAAGAGAAAAAGTAGAGGGGCCTGCTGCTGTATTTTTATAGAGAAACGTAAAAAGTCTGGTACCTCATAAAACCTGCCCCACTTCAAGGGTGCTGGAGACTGGAAATCAGAAGTAGGAATAGCCCTAGAGCCTTTTTAAGCCTTGCCATTCATGCCCTGATTTTCCCAGTTATCAATGCCCTTTTTAAGCCTTGCCATTTATGCCCTGATTTTCCCAGTTATCAATGCCCATAGGCTAGAATGGCTTTGGCATATACCTATACATTAAGAGAATCTACAACCTGTCCCTGTCCATAAGGGCCACAGACTACAAGTCATGGGTGAATTTGTGATTTCCCATCCATTGGTCCAAACTGTGTTTGAATAGGCTTAGGGAAATTAGTGTTGGTGGGTTTTTATATGTACCCAAGTTACCACCTACTCAGACAGATGGGACATTGATTTAACACCATAATTGAAAGACAGCATACTCAGGAGTTAAGGACCCCCTTATGCTGTACTGCAGCATCAGTAATAGCAAATGAATCCAACCACCCGAGTGAGAAGAAAACTCACAAGTTTTGTTCTTCCAACATCAAGGACAAGTATACTATATGTTGACACTGAAGCAGGCCTCCACATCTGGAGGGACAGGGGAAGATGTGGGAGCCCCTACCTCCAAGCAAGTATTAGATCTTTTTTGTACATCAGACACCTGCTTGGTTTCCCAAAGTTCTGCATCATTTTAGTTAAAGTTTCCCAAAAGGAGAATTCCTCAGTGGGACAGTCAGAGGACAAAGTAGCCTCATCATCAGAGGCAAGCTCACCTGCGGAATAGACATATGATGAATATGCTAAGGAATCTTAATCAGAATCAGATTCCTTCTCAAATGAAAATTCATTCTTTCTCTTTTGAAGGGGAGGAAAAGTTCATAGGTTCATACTAGGCTATCTGCCCTAGGGCATTTATAAGCCTAGCCAGAGTGTTCATAGGTTCATAGGTTTATACTAGGCTATCTGCCCTAAGGCATTTATAAGCCTAGCCCAAATTTTTGTGGCTTACGCCACCCCTTATATGAAAAAATACTGTGCCCATTAGTTTGTTGTGCCTCTGTCCAGCAGTGACACAGAGATGATTCCCGGGGTAAACCTACGATCTCCCATCCACAGGTCTAGATTTCTCTTGAACAGAGTCAGCGAGGTGCTCTGCCTCACATGGACCGGGATTCTATTCCACAGCATAGGGAGTCTCTGAGTGATAAATCTATCCCTCCAGCACGTCCTATTTATATTCGTGCTAAGGTTTAAGTCGCTTGCTCTAGCATTTTGGTGGATTTGGATTTTTTGAGGTGGAGCATGTCCATTAATTCCGGGTTGGACATGGCCTTGTATGTCAGGCACATGTCACCTCTGAGCAGACGGTATGCGACTGAATAGAGCTGGAGTTTCTTCAATCTGGCAGCATATGACAGATTTTGGAGTCCCTTTATCCTTTTGGTGAGGAACTTTTGGGGTCTCTCCAATTGCTGCAGATGTCGGGTGAGATACATCCCGAATGGGGCATTGTACTCGATCATTGGTCTGATAAGTGAAGAGTACAGGGGAACAATGACCTCACTAGATCTGGATGTGAATCCCTTCATGATCAGGTGGGCAATGTAGAAGGTCTTTCTAACCACTTTAGCAACGTGAGTGTCAAAAGAAAGGCCACTGTCAACCTGGGTCCCCAGGTCCCTGATAACCTCTTCTGTGCTTAGTGGATTGCCACCTATATGGTAGCTTGGGGTTACCTTGTTTTTCAAGGGTATGACTATACATTTTGGCGTTTAACTTCAGGCCATGGCTCTGGCACCAGCTATCTGTTTCCGTGAGTCCTTCTGAAGGATATCCGTGTCCGATGCACTTTCCACTATGGCCCAGTTTGCAGTCGTCTGCAAACTTTGTCAGCCAAAGTCCTCCCATGTTGGCCTGTACTTCTGAGAAGTAGATGCCAAACAATAGGGGCCAAGGACCCGAGCCTGTGGGACACCACTTGTGACCGGCTTGGAGTCTGACATAGCCAGCAACTCTAACCCTGTGGGTTCTGTCCTTAAGCCAGTTTGCACCCCATCTTGTGACATATGGGTTTACATTTAAGCTGGTAAGTTTTCTACAATACCCGAGTGGGTATTGTGTAAAGCCTTTGCAAGGTCAAGGTAGGCTGTATGGACTGCCTTTCCTCATCAATGGCCTTGGTGACTGTTTCAAGAAGTCGACCAAGTTCAAAAGGCATGATCTTCCCTTGACAAAGCTAAACTGGGTCGGGTCCAATGTCTGCAAGTCCCTATATCTTTGTTTATGAGCTCCATTATGATCCTCTCCATAGCTTTGCAGACTAGACTTGTTAAGCTTATGGGCGGTAATACCAGGGTCTGTAGAGGCGCCCGCTTTGTGGAGTGGGACCACAGTTGCCATACGCCACCCTTGGGCATGTATCCTGTGGTAAGGCTGAGATTAAACAGCTGCCTTATGCGCGGTTTAATTCCTCATTTAGCTCGGTAGCACACAGCGGGGACACCATCCGTCCCATTGATGCTGTGTTTTAGCTTTAGAGAGAGCAGCTTTCACCTGCGCATTTGAGATGTCCGGGAGGCTACACTCGGCTGGGATAGTTATCTCTCCTTTAGGGGAGAGGTGAAGTTTGCACTGAACCTGTCTGCCAGTATGTTGGCAATGTCTGTGGGTTCAGTGATTTTTGTATCATTTTGGACTAATTCTGAGCATATCTGGGAGTTTCCACCCAGGTTCCTAACATAGCTGAAAAAGGCCTTATGATTGTCCTTTGAATCCATGGCAATTTTTCTCTAAAATTGGCCTTAGTTGATTTTATGAGTGCTCGTATTTTTACTAATAATGATCAGGGGTGACTTCCTTTTTATGGATTTTGTTCTATCATGTAATAGCTTTCTCCTCTTATTGTAAAGTTTGTTAATGGCTGGGGTCCACCAGACTGGACGTTTGCCCTTTGTGGAAAGAGTCTTGGTTTTATTTGGGATTGCCTGATCCATGCAGTCCTGGAGGTGTTCATAGAAGGCATTTGTAAGGGCTTCCGCAGCTTGGGTTGTGGTTTCCACTGGCTCAGGGGCCTTGAAGGATACCACACCAGTCTTGAGTAGTGTGAAGTTTGCTTTAGAGAAGTTCTTCACTATGGTCTTTTTTGTTTGGGGTGGGATGTGGAGTTCCAGTGAGTTTAGTTTATGATCAGATCTCACCAATGAGGGATATACTTCCGGTGTGGAGCATTTTGTCCCCATGTTTGTGACATGGAGATCTAGTATATTTTCTCCTCTCGTGGGAACAGTGACTAGCTGTTCCATGGCATTTGAATTTATGAACTCCAGGAACCGTTGGGCTAGAAAGTTAGGGCTTGAGTAATATTCCCAGTCTATATTCGGGTAGTTGAAGTCACCCAATATGATGGTGTTTGGAGATACATTTATACCCTCCAGTGTCTTCAGGAAGGCTGTGTGGGGTTCCTGAGTTTGAGAGGGTGGCCTGTAGCATGCTACAATTTGTAGAGCAGTTTTGCCTATGGTTAGTTGCACCTGGATGGTTTCGAAGCTTCATGCGTTGCCACCAACCTGGAGGTGTGGGTATCCTTTATGAATATGGATACACCCCCTCCTTTTGTGGTGTGGTCCGGGTTTTGGGGCCGGAACGCATGATATGAGGTAAAACCTAATAGTGCCGGGGTGCTCTCAGGAGCCTTGAACCAGGTTTCAGTTACAGCACAGACATCGATGTTCTCCATACTGAGAAGGGCCTCGAGTGCGTGCATTTTGAGATTTAGACTTCTGGCATTGAGCAGCATTACCCTCAGTTTCTTCCCATTTTTGTTTTCTAGGGTGGTAGGTGTGTTTGGCTTTTGCCACCCATTTTAAATGAATTTTGCTATGCCCTTTTTCGAGGTTAGTATATTGTGCCTCTGTCTAACAGTGACACAGAAGTGATACCCAGGGTAAACCTATGATCTCCCATCCACACATCAAGATTCCTCTTGAAGAGAGTCAATGAGGGACTCTGCCTAACCTGGACTGGGATTTTATTCCAGAGTGAAGGGAGCCTCTGGGTTATGAATCTGTCCCTCCAGCATGTCCTATTTATTTCAGTGCTGAGGTTCAAGTCTCTCGAGTGCGTAGCTCGATGGGATTTGGATTTTTTGAGGTGCAGCATGTCCATTAATTCTGCTTTGGACATGGCTTTATACGTCAGGCACAGATTGCCTCTGAGCAGGTGGTATGCCACTGAGTAGAGCTGGAGTTTCTTTAACCGGGCAGCATATGGCATCTGTTTGAGCCCTTTGATCCTCTTGGTAAGGTACTTTTGGGGTCTTTCCAGTTGCTGCAGGTGTCTGGTAAGGTACATCCCAAAAGGGGCATTGTACTCAATTATGGGCCTGATGAGTAAAGAAACACGATGACCTCCCCTGATCTAGATGTGAATCCCTTCATGATTAGGTGGGCTGTATAAAATGTTTTTCTAACCACTTTGGCCACGTGGTTTTCAAATGAGAGATTGCTATCAACTTGGGTCCCCAGGTCCCTAATTACTTCTTCTGTACTTAATGGATTACCACCTATGTGGTAATTTGTGGGCACTTTGTTTTTGCCAAAGGGGATGACTATACACTTTTTGGCGTTTAGCTTGAGGCCATGGCTCTGGCACCAGTTGTCTGTTTCTGTGAGGCCCTTTTGTAGGATGCTTGTGTCAGCTGGAGAGTCGATTATGGCGCCTAGTTTGCAGTCATCTGCGAACTTGGTCAGCCACAGTCCTTCCATGTTAGCCTGTACCTCCGAGAAATATATACCGAACAAGAGAGGTCCCAGGACTGAGCCTTGTGGGACGCCACTTGTAACTGGTTTGGAGTCTGACATGGCTCCAGCAATTCTAACCATGTGGGTTCTGTCCTTGAGCCAGTTTGTAACCCATCTAGTGACATAGGGGTTTATATTTAAGCTGGTGAGCTTATCTATAATGCCCAAGTGGGGTATTGTATCAAAGGCTTTTTGCGAGGTCCGGCAGGCTGTGTGGACCACCTTCCCTCCAATGGCCTTGGTGACTGTTTCAAAAATCGACCAGGTTTAAGAGGCAGGATCTGCCCTTAACAAAGCTGAACTGGGTAGGATCCAGTGTCTGTAGGTCCCCAATATCTTTATTTATGAGGTCCATGATGATCCTTTCCATAGCTTTGCAGACCAAGCTAGTCAGGCTTATGGGGCAATAGTTTCCAGGATCCGTTGACTCACCACCTTTGTGGAGAGGGACCACTGTTGCTGTACGCCACTTTTTGGGTACATATCCTGTAGTAAGGCTGAGATTGAACAGTAGTTTTATGTTTGGGTTTAGCTCTTCTTGGAGTTCATGTAGGATGCAGCCCGGGACACCGTGTGGTCCCATTGATGCTGTGTTTTTTGCTTTGGAGAGGGCGGCTCTAACCTGAGCATCTGAGATGTCAGGGGGGCAACACTCTGCTTGGATAGATATTTGCCCTTTTGGTGGGGAGGGGGGGTAGTTTGCACTGAACCTGTCAGCTAGGATGTTGGCAATGTCTGTGGGTTCGGTGTATTTTTTTGTCATTTTGGACTAATTCTGAGCATATCTAAGAATTCCCACCCAGGTTCCTAACATAACTAAAGAAAGTCTTGTGATTATCCTTAGTGTCCTGTGCAATTTTTCTCTCAAAGCTGGCCTTAGACGATTTTATGAGTGCCCATAGTTTTTTGCTAATACTGATCAGAGATGCCTTCCCTTTTTGGGATTTTGCTCTATCATGTAGTAGCTTCCTCCTTCTATTGTATAGTTTGTTTATGGCTGGGGTCCACCAGACAGGATGTCTGCCTTTGGAGGATTGGGTCTTGGTTTTATTTGGGATTGCATGATCCATGCATTCCTGAAGGTGTTCATAGAATGCGTTTATAAAGGATTCTGCGGTCTGGGCCGTATTTTCCACAGGCCCGGGGGCTTTGAAGGATTCCACCTCAGCTTTGAGGAGTGTGAAATTTGCTTTAGAGAAGTTTTTCACTGTGGTTTTCTGGGAAGGGGGTGGGGTCGGGATGTGAATATCCAGTAAGATTAGTTTATGGTCTGATCTTACCAGTGTGGGATACACTTCTGGTCTGGAGCATAGAGCCCCCATGTTGGTGATGATCAGGTCCAGTATGTTTTCCCGTCTTGTGGGAGTGGTAACAAGTTGTTCCATAGCATTTGAGTTTATAAATTCTAGGAACCTTTGGGCTAGGGTGTTGGAGCTAGAGTAATGCTCCCAGTCTATGTTTGGGTAGTTGAAGTCACCCAATATAATGGTGTTTGGAGAGACCTTCATATTTTCCAGTGTTCTCAGGAAGGCCAAGTGGGGTTCCTGGGTTTGGGAGGGTGGTCTGTAGCAGGCTATAAACTGGAAGGCAGTTTTACCCACTGTTAGTTGCACATGGATAGTCTCTGATGCTTCGTGCTGTGCCATCAACCTGGAGGTGTGGGTATCTTTGACGAATATTGATACTCCCCCTCCTTTTGGGGTTCGGTCTGAGTTTTGGGGCCAAAAAGCATGGTATGAGGTATAACCTGGTAGTGCTGGGGTGCTCTCGGGAGCCTTGAACCAGCTTTCTGTTACTTCACAGATACCGATGTTCTCCATGCTAAGGAGAGTTTAGAGAGTGTGCATCTTGAGGTTTAGACTTCTGGCATTGAGTAGCATTACTCTTAGTTTCTTATCCCTTGTGATACCTATGGAGGTGGGTTTTTCTTTTGAGCCTTGCCTAAAAAAGGCACTATGGGGGTGGCAAGAGCCTTTGCCAATATCTGAATGCCCAGGGGTGACAGGTGCAAGCCATCCCTAGCGAAGCATTGTGGCTTGTCGAGCATGTCATCCCAGGCTGACAGGCATTGGATCCCCTTTGAATTACACCAATACTTAAGCCAATTGTTGACATTGATCATCTTGTCTTCATATTGTGGCATCATTCTTGGTGAGGGTAAGATGCTACTCAAGGTCAGGGTCATACCGGCCTGGGCTACATGCTCAGAGAGCTCCTCTATGTCTCTTTTCATGTAGTCCAGGGAGGTACGTCTCAGGTCATTCACACCAGCATGGACAATGACTGAGTCATATTTGTACTTGCCTTGGAGGGACCTGAGTGCTTGTGTTATGTGGCGGATCCTAGCACCCGACAGGCAGCTCACCATGACCTTCTCCTTGTTCAGCCTGGTGAGCGGGACGCCAGTGTGCCTGACGATAGAGTCACCTATTACAACTGTATCAGGTGTGTTGTTTAGCCTTAAGGGCTGTGACTGTTCGGCACACTGGCTTTGTGAGCTATGTGTTGCATGTGTTTTGTTTTGGGGTAGCGGTTGCTTGGGTGTCTGCTTTGGACATCTCTGCTGCTTAGGCAGATTTTTATTTAGAGCCTCCGAGTATGTTTTTGTGCGTTTATGTGTTTGGTTTGCTGTCATGGTAGGTCTATGTGAGACTGGAATTATAGTGAGTGTGGTTTCCTTCTCCTCCTGACTGGTTACGCCAGTACTGAGTTGAGAGAGCTTAGCCTCCAGTTTGGCTATATGGTTGCATCTCTCACGTATGTTGGAATTTGTTGGGAGGAGGAGAGGGTTGTTTGTGTACATGAGGCAGTTGTAACATTGCCTCAAAATTCCCAGATTCACCAGCTGGACCGGAGAGGAGATTGACAACTGACCTTTGGACATGCTAGAATAGTATTGGGAATTCCTTTATAATTGAAAAAAGGGCCAATGGGGAACAAGGTACTCAAGGGAAGTTTGTGAGGGTGTAGTGCTTTTAATTTTTTAGTGCTGACTTATATAATTGCTTTAGTGAGCAAGTGTCAGGCTTTAGAGTAGGAATAGGGTGTTTATTATGAGAACTAGATCAGTTCTAAGGGAAAAAGTAAAGAGCAAACTTTGTGGAGCTGAGAATGGTTTAAACCCAATTAAGTGGAGCTGCCCAATGCTGTGCTATGCGCAAAATCGTGCAAAGCCGCGCTAAAGCGGGTTTTATACAGGGGGACTTGAAAGAGCTAGAAATTGGCCCAAAATGGCCAATAGACTACCAGATTCTTGAGCTGGGAACACTCCTCCAGGGATAGATAGGCTGCTCTAAGCTCCCCACTGCCACTGGTGAACAAAGAAGCCTCCCTTTATCCAAGAAAGGAAATGGGCAACACAGGAACTTTCCAAAAGTCCAGAATACAGCAAAGCCTGTATTTGGACTACTCGAGGTCAGGAAAGATGGGAAACAAGGATATTTTTTTTTTCTTTTTTTGCAACAAACAGCAGGAAAATGCAATAAATATGTAACACAGGCTAGTGCACTTGAGTGTGTAGCCTCAACAGGTAAATGCAACAAACAGGACAAACTTTAAAAGTGCAGGTGCAAAAACAACTTTAAACATTTTAAAACAGTTCAAGAAGCAGAAATACTTGCAGTTTAGCTAGATCGGACAGTCGCCCAGGTAGTAGCAGGAAAAAAAACACTTTTATCAGGTTAGCAGTCGCTCTTTTAGCCTCTCTGCTGCTAGCACCACTCTGCAGGACCACGAGGAGCTTGGCTGAGTAGTAACAAGTGCAAAAACCGCGCCAAAGTGGGATGTTCATTGTGCATACAGCTGCAGTAATCACAGATGGGTTTTCTGCCGTCAGGCAGGTCCTCGGTCGGCCGAATTCCAAAGTCTAGGTCCGGCGTCGGTAGTTGTCGCTTTCTTTCCTGACGTCATAGCGACAGGGGTATATAAAACACAGCCAATGCCATTTTCTTCAGTCTTTTTTGCCGTGCGGTGCCCGAAGCAGAAGCAGTTCGCAAGTGCCGGTCGGCCAGCTCCTGAAATTACGAAAATTTGGAAACCGAAGTCTTCTTTAAAGCTAAGTACCCGTTGAAACTTTTCTTGCCTCAGACCGATGTCAGACAAAGTTAACAATTGTATTTCTTGTGGGAAGCAAATACCGCATAAGGATTTCCATTCCCTCTGCATACCTTGTTTAGGCCCAGACCACGATGTCTCGGGCTGTCGCTTTTGCGCTACTTTCAATAAATGCACTATTAAGCGTCGGGTGGAGTTCGCCCAGCACTTTTTTGGTAAAGCCTTTGATTATAAAATGTTGTCGGAGACTCCAACTACCGTTTTGTCCAAAAAATGCAAGGACAAAGACCGACACGGGAGGTCCGCGGTCTCCACCGACACCTCGCCAAAACTGGCTACACGTGGTCCGGTTCTCAGCGAGGCACCTACGCAGCGCCTGACTACCGATGACACTTCTTTGGCGGTGTCTTCTGTAACCGAGACCGCAGGTGCCTCGGCCCATACCCAGACTACAACCACCGAAGCCACTGTGAGTGTTGAGCCTCCTAATGTGGACAGGTCCGCTTCCACCCATGGTGTCTTTAGACCCTCATCCTTCTTTTCCATAAAGGCCTTTACTAAGTCCAAATCAGCCATGCATCCCAAGAGGCCTGTTGCACAAGGCCCATCTCCAGGCCCCATGCCTAAAAAGCAGATGCTAAAAATGGCTGAAGATTTAATTACTCTTATCAGGGGTTCCCAACCCCCTCCAGACAAGAGACCCAGAGTGGAGGAAGATTCTCCCTCTTCTGACCAGGGCTCCATTTTTTTTCAGAGCATTCTGATGAAGAGGAACACTCGTACTCCCCTTTTGAAGATTCTGATGCAGAGCAGTCCATTCCTTCTGTATCTCCCCCAGAGGATTTTTCTTTTGGGGAAACCTTGCACACCTTGAGGGAACACTTCCATTGGGAAGGCCAAGACTTTTCTGATTCCAAGAAAAGACTTAGGGAATTTCTTTTGTTACCTCAGCACAGACCTCTGGCGATACCTCCTGTCTTGGACATACTTGATGATGTTTACACGGAGGCTTGCCTTAATCCGGATTCCCTGCCTCCTGCCCCAGTCAAGCCTGATAGGTACTACAGAATTCCTAACTTGCACCAATTTCTTAACAAAAGCCATAATGCTGACCCTGAAACCATTTCTCAAGGCCCCAAGGGAATGAAGGCCTCTACTGCTAAGAATCCACTACCTTCCGAAAGAGAGTCTAGATCCATAGAAAGGTGGGGAAAAAAGGTATATACCTCGGCCACCCTAGCCATGAGGGCCTTAAATTGTCAGTTCCATATGCTTAAATATCAGCAGTTTCTGTTATCACAATTAAGAAATAAAATGTCACAACCTGAATAACCAGATTTGAAGGAGTTGCAGAATATGATGCATAGTGCAGAACAAGTGGGTAAACACACCTTACAATGTGGCTATGATGCCTTAGAGGCCTCAAGTAGAGCTGCTGTTACAGGATCAGTCATTCGTAGACATGCCTGGCTTAGGGAACAAACCTTGCCTGATCATGTTAAAGCTAAACTACTAGATGCCCCTTTACAAAAGGATGTACTATTTGGTACTAATGCTGAGGAGATACTACGGAAAATGGAAGAAAAAGCTAAATCTATGCAAACTGTCAAAGCTTTTCTATAGGTTCAATCACCACGTTTTAGCAGAAATTGGCCTTCAAAAAACTGGTCCTTTCCCAGGCCACGGACAAGCCCCAAAGAGGTAGATACAGGCGCATTAAGGGGCAGAGGACAATCTCAAGGATCATATAGAGGCAGACAATGGTAAACTCCAGCACCAAGAGGTGGCAAGACAGTGCACAACAATACAGGAAACAAACCCAATGACTTCCCCCTTTTCATGCCAAGCAAGTCTCAGCTGGCAGCACCCTTGGGAGGAAAGTTGGCATTATTTACAAGAAATTGGCATATTATCACAACAGACAAATGGATCCTGGACATTATAAACAGAGGCTACAGATTTCATTTTCACACTCTTCCAAAAATGAGAGGCATGCCAAACCTGCCACACAATCAAAGGGCAGAGGCACAAATACAAATTTCAAAGCTCATGGACATGAAAGCTATTTAAGAGGTACCTACTCATGAACAAGGTCAAGGTTTTTATTCCAGACTATTTCTGGTACCAAGGAAAGGAACCGACTGGAGACCCATTTTGGACTTATCCATCCTAAACACATTTCTACTCGTACCAAAATTCAAGATGCTCACATTACAGCAGCTTCTTCCCATGCTGGGCAAGGAGTTTTGGCTGGTAACATTGGACCTCAAGGAGGCATACTTGCATGTCCCAATCAGACAAAGCTGCAGAAGATACCTCAGATTTCTTGCAGGTTCAATCCACTATCAATTCTCTGCATTGCCCTTTGGCTTATCTACTGCACCCAGAGTATTCACGAAATGCCTGGCATCAGTAATTGCCTACTGCAGACTTCAAGGGATACAAATTTACCCTTATTTGGATGACTGCCTGATCCAAGCGGACAGCAAACACATACTTCTGGAACATCTGGCTTTATGTAACACGGTTATTGAATTCTCTGGGATACACAGTCAACAAAGAGAAATCCAGGCTAACACCATCTCAGAAAATAACTTTCCTGGGTGCCAACTTGGACACAAACACCCAGATGGCTCATCTTACGCCAGAAAAACAGGGGCAACTAACTCAGTACTTCAAAATACTAGCAAATTGTACCAGGCTCACTGCAAGGAAAATCCTGCAGGCTCTGGGCTTCATGGCATCTTGCATTCTTTTAATCCCATGTGCAAAGTTGCATATGAGGAAACTTCAATGGTACCTAAAACTATGGTCTCAACACACAGCCACAGTTTGGAAACAATAATACCAATAATCCCATGTTTGCAAAAGGAATTTCTATGGTGGGCCCAAGCATGCCAAACAAACACAGGTCTTCCATTCTGCAAGCCTCAAGCAAATCAATCATTACAACAGATGCCTCAGACTACACCTGGGGGGCGCACATGACAGACAGGTGCATTCAGGGCAAATGGTCCCAAAAGGAAAAGCACCTTCACATCAATCAAAAAGAAATGCTAGCAGTGATAAATGCAATTACAGCTTTCAAGGACCTCCTGCATCCAGGGCAATTATTGATAAGAACAGACAACACCACAGTAATGTGGTACATAAACAAACAAGAAGGAACACATTCATACCCCCTGTGCAGGCTAGCCATATCACTTTGGAACTTGGCTCTGGAATGGCAAATCGAACTTCAAGCACAGTACTTGCCAGGATTGGAAAACACGCTGGCAGACAATCTAAGCAGAAATATGACAGACCCACACGAATGGAAGTTGCATCCTCAAGTGTTTACAAAGATAATCCAAGCGTGGGGAAGGCCAGACATAGATCTTCGCCTCCCACAGGAATCATCAATTGAAAAGTTCTGTTCAAGGACCTTTCATCCAAAGGCCTGGAGAGTGGACACCCTTTCTTTCAGTTGGGCAGCATGGACAGTTTATGCTTCCACCTTTGCCTCTTCTGGCCAAGGTGGGTGCTCTTAAGCAAGAGCAGACAGACCGAAGATGATACTGATTGCTCCAGACTACAAGACAACACTGGTACCCACTCCTGAGGAGCCTAACATACTCCTCCCTGACCCTACTCTAATACCTCTTTTCTTCTGACTCAGCACAGCTACAAAACTTCACAGTCAGCTGAAAACACTCAATCTGGCTGCATGGAAAATTCCTTAACACCACAACAGACCCTACTCTCCAAAGAGGTGCAGGATGTCATTTGGAGGCCAGAAGGCCATCTACTAGAAAGACTTACTCCCAAAAATGGAAACGGTTTTGCGCTTGGAATGAGAAAAAAGGCCAGGATCCTAGAAACTGAATTTGCCTCAGATATTACAGTATCTAGCTGAGCTGTTGAACAGTGGACTTCATTTTCCTCCATCAAAATTCATGCCTCAGCCATTTATGCAGAATACAACACTGATCCACCCTTATTCCTCCCACCCAC
>NC_056740.1:526211934-526230804 GCF_019279795.1 Protopterus annectens | reverse complement strand
TTCTGTATTACAAGCTGCTAGCCATTCTTTTGGTTGCTGAGAGGGAGTTTCGTAAAATCAGTGTATCTCACTATGGGCACTGCAGTGACTAGAATGTTGGATTCTGTGGTGGCTTGCCATATGGGGTTAGAAGTAGAGGCAATCTGTGTGGGTTGATGTGGCTGGTGTTTGAAAAGTGTGCATTCATGGTTGCTGAGGGAGTTTGTTATGTGTATTTCACCCAGGATGTCTTTGGGGTTTAGATAGGTTTGCACATTTAGCAAATGCCTCGCCATATATGGGTCTATGTTTGCTGCTTTTAATTGTGTGATCTTGGTATGTGTATACTACTGACAACCCTCATTGACATTAGGAGTGCTTTTATGTGACAGTTTTGGCTCCAGGACATTGTGTAAAATATATCTGTCATGCATACCAAATCAGTTTGTTTAATAATTAATTGAGTTGTTATTAAAAATGAGGCACTTTCTACCTGCCTTAGGATGTCCATATCCACAAGTTGGTAAACAGAGGTAGTGGAGAAAGTCTATGTTCTAAGTGCTGAGATCCTGTGGAACACCAGTAGTAACAGGCCTATTTGTGAGGAGACTGCCCCCAACCCCAACTTCATGTGTCCCATCCAGAGCCATTTGACTATCCATTGGGTTACATAGGAAGTTGTGTCTAAATTCTTGAGTTTGTGTTTAATACCCAAGTGAGATAGTATGTTGAATGGCTTTACCAGGTCAATGCAACTATTTCAGACATGAGCAATAATGCAATTCTTGACTGCAAAGCTGTAGTTATAGTTTGACTTCATTTCCACTTCTTATATTTTTTCGACTATCATCTTGCTTGAGTTCCACTTCTGCATTTTGCCCGGTTGACATTCCTACTGAAAGTGGTATAATTACTTATTCTATTTACAATTTTCTGTTTGTGTGTTGCACCATGGAGTTCAGGTTGTGACTCAAAAGGGTCTGTCAGCCTTCCACTTACATGGTTATCAAGCTGAAATTAGTAAGTACACAAACAAACAAACAGCTGAATAAAGAAATAAGGGGAAAATAAATGACTTCAAACTGAGGTTAAGAATAATTTAATGGTACCTTGGAGAGTTCAGTGAACATCAGTTTGCTGTTTCATTACATATTGAAATAAACAATTCAGTGTTTGTTTGCAGGTACTTTGTTATGTGTGTATACTTGGTACTGTTACAGGACATAAAAGACAGTAGGAGGTGTTCAGAAAGGAGAAATAGCACAGTTTATAAAGCTAAACTATGCAGCCAGTGTTGACATGCATGGCATGTGCATTTCAGAGATATCTGTAGCACAATCATGGTAGTATGGAAATTGGTGTGGTCAGTAGTATATATTAATGACCATATAATGACATTCAAATGAGGTGGCTTATAGAAATACAATCATCAATAAACTGATGTTTTGTGTGCATTTATATTCTATATGCAGCATGCACATTTGTAAGATACTTGATAATTGTACATTAGGTTGATAAGTTCATAGGTATATACTAGGCATGCAGCTCAAAAGCCCATTGATAAGCATAGCCAACTAAGCCCAAGCACTTTTGATTGAGTTAAGCTCCATGGCCAAGAAGCACCATACTATATACCCCAAAGAGGATTTATGATTTGCAGACCATTCATTCAGAATATTACTGAATACAGACCAGGGGTAGTATTGCTTGACATGTATAGGAAGTTTATTCGATATGTATAGGATTCCTTGGGATAGAAATCTGTGTCAGCCATGTTCTATTTCTGTGTCTATAAACAATTACAGTCTTTGTCATGGGTGTTCATGGTTGTGTGCATTTTACATAGTTGTAAGTGGTCAAGCAGGGTAAAATGAGCCATGTACCCTAATGATGGACAGCACCTGGTCTGATGAAGAATGGCCTACAGATAAAGAACTGCAGATATCAAAAATGCCACTTGAAGCCTAGATATAAGTATCACCACAAATAATAGGCAACAGTAAGGATAGTGGAAGGGTCTACAGCTCAGCAAACTCTGTGGCCTCAGTGTAAATATCATTTGGGCATTAACACAAATTTTACATGTTATACCTTTGGTACCACAATACATTACAGGTAATGTCAGCATGTTCCAGGTGGTGATATATAAGACAGGGGTTTCCATTCACATGAAAGAGCACCAGTAAGGTACCAGGCAATCAAACACGCATAAAACTCCAGTCAACAAAACTATTGTTGTAATGTGCAATGCGTGTCTTGCAGGTAACACCCACTTTCTGCAAATAAGAGACAACAATGTTAGATGTGGTATAAGAGGTTATTTTTCGGCTATCTTTCATAAGCGTTGTACTTCCATCTTCGTAATTTCTTGATGGGCTCCCATGGTGTCCTTGCCCACTGTCCATGAGAAGCTGTCACTATGCTAAATGAGCATGGAATCTAACTGAGTGTGGGGTATATGTTTGGGGTCCAAACTTCATCACTCCACTGTTTTCTTCAATACAGCCCTCACCTGAAGCTGGGTAAGCAGGGTACCTTTCTCATGACAGTAAACTGCTCCTTGTTAAGTGCTAGTTTATGATGAAACAGTGTGAGTGGGCTTCTATGTTGTAGGCAGTGTTTGGTAATGTTGTAGGCATTGTACTACATTCCATTCTGTGGTCCCTGAGGCTGGAGCCAGCCACTGGTTCTTCACCTCCTGACCAGTCATAGGTTGATCCTATTTGTCCTTTGGATACTCTTATTTTAACCAGATAAATTCTCCACATATTTATTTACTTAAAACAGCTTTTAAACTTACTTTCATACATACATACATACATAAATAAGTAATTTCATACATACATACATAAATAAGTAAACGGACACACATTACATGTGGAATTGTGATTTTATTTCTTTAAAAAATAAATAAACAAGCAGACACACAGGTCTCATGTGAAGTCATTGTTTTATTTATTTGACTATTTTGCAGTTAATGACTTATTTAGGCATACATTGGTATTTTTGATATAATGTAACAGTTGTACAGAGAAACAGTGTAAATTGCAATGGAGCAAATGTGATATTTTGTTGCAAACATACAATTTGCTGACCAACCATGTAAATTCAAGATATCTGTAATATACACTCATTAGCTTAAAGAATACAATTATGCCTAAAAATATAACATACATAAAAATGGAGGCATCCTTGGATATGTAACATAGCCACTTGATTAAACACCTTATTTATATTTATTTATATTTTCACATTTTATATGCATGTACATACATACAAATATTTTAGGCATGGGCGATAATGCCCTTGTAAATGTACCCAAACAGTCATTTCCATATAAGTGAAGAAACGCATTCTTAAATTGTGAAGTAGTGCTTGCTTTAATATAATTAGAAATGTTATCCATGTATCAGCTACTCTTACAGAGTTCCAGTTACATTTCTCATTCCTACATCATTGCCTACACAGATTATCTGATTCTTTATTACTCCTTGATAACTCTAAACATTCCTAGAGGTAGTTGTCTTTAATTATTCTACTTAAATATCAAAATGAGATGGAGTAAAAAGTTCAATATTTTAAACTGTTGTAATAGTTTAAACTTTCAGATCCACAAATGCCCTTGGTATATTTTCTATGTGCTCTTTCCAATGTAATTAAGCTAATTTTTATAATAAGATTTCTAAATTATTATTCCATACTCTACTTTGGGTATAATGTAACTTACAATCCATCATTTCATCATTTCTGATTTCCTAGACTTAATATAAATATTTTCTTTACAGCCTATAGATTTAAAAATGACAGTTAACCAATTTGTTGATATGATCAGACAAAAAAAAACCTCAAGAAGGAGTTACCCATGTACCCTGCTTCTTGAATGAATCCACATTTTAAATCACCATGTGCTGTATTAAGTACTCATCCTTTAATCTAGCTTTCTCAAATCTCATAGGCTTTGCTGTTGATAAATTTATCAGCATATTATTCTCCTGTTCCCAAATGGTTTGAAGTACTCAAGTCGTGAACGGTTTAAGAAACCCAGCGTTTGTGTTCCAGGTGTTCCACCCTTAGTGGATGTCTTTAGTAAATTGGTTGAGAATGATTTATATAAAATGAAATCTAATGGCAAGCAATATAGGACCAAAGGAAATTTAACTTCTGGCCAGAGGAGAGCTTTAGCAGGGTTGAAGAATGGTCATTGCATCGTCATTAGACCTGCTGATAAAGGAGGGAGTCTAGTAGTGATGGACTCTGAGTTTTATGATCAGACGATGAAATGGATGTTGGGGGATGAGAAATTCTACTGTGTCATAGAGCAAGATACAATTAGGACACACACACATATATATATATATAGGATATGTGGCATGTTGGATGATCTTTTTAAGAGTCATGATATCACTGAAGAACTATTTGAGTATCTGTTTGTCAGTGACCCCCTCATACCTGTAATTCAAGGCCTTCCCAAGATCCATAAGGATGGCCGTGTTCCTCCTATGAGGCCCATAGTTGCAGGTAGGGGGTGGTCTATTGAGCCCTTTTCTATATATGTTGAGAGGTTCTTGCACCCAGTTGTAGATGCCAACCCTCATATATTAAAGGATACCAAACAGTTTTTGTTGGATCTATATGAGTGTATGAAAGCAGTACCTGTTGACCTTCCCTTCATAATGGTCACTTTGGATGTCCATTTGTTATTCAGTGTGATTCCGAATGAGGAAGGGGTGCAGAAGGTTCATGACTATTTGAAATGCAATACTAAGCTTAGTAGCTCTAGAATGGACCTTTTGGTTTTGTTCTTGGAGGTTGTGCTAGAAAACAACATCTTCTGCTTTGATTCATAGAGTTATCTGCAGAGGGATGGTATGGCTATGGGCACTTCATGTGCCAATAGCTATGCCAACCTATTTATGGCTGCATGGGAGTTGGAACATTTGTTTAAACTGGAGGAGTTTTCCCTCAATGTCCTTTTCTACAGACATTTTGTGGATGGCCTCTTCCTCATTTGGAGAGGTACTGTTGAGGAATTGGTTCTATTTATTGACAAAGTCAATGGGTTGTCTCCATACTTAAAGTTTAGTCATGAATTTTCTGACAAATGGATATCATTCCTTGATGTTTATATTGAAAGGTTGGCAAATGGTTTATTGAATACAGGGGTGTACAGGAAATCTGGTCACCGGAATGCTCTCCTACATAGGCACAGCATGTATCCAGGGTATACATTTAGGAATATTGTGAAGGGTCAAGTCATGAGGGTCTCACGGTATAATCCCTCAGATGAAGGATTTGCCATTGCACTTAATGACCTATGCAACAGATTCAGGGCGAGAGCTTATAAGAATGATGACATAGAGAAAGGCATGTTGACCTTTCTGCCCTAAGAGTTGGCAGAGCTACCCCTTATTTTTCAGATTCAGTGGGAGCCGTGACTGAAAATGATCATCATGAGTCTCCAGCTGATTGAGCTAGTAAGATTAGAATACCCTTATTTTATACCCAGGATGTGGGGAACATCAAGGATGTGATTAGACTGCATTGGGAGGTATTGACAGTAGATCCTGATATTAAAGAAGTAATAGGGGATGTTCCGCAGTTTTGTGTATAAGAAAAAACCTGATTTAAAGAAGTTACTGTGTCATTCCAGGCACAGAAATGGTGATTATGACAGGTCAGGGACCCTTCCCTGTAACTAATGCAATTTTTGTAGATACATTGACTCCACCTCCACCTTTATACACCCCACTAGTAGCATTAGGTATGATTTGAAGGTCTCTGCCAATTGTATGTCAGAACATGTAGTCTATCTTGCATCCTGTTCTGGATGCAGGGCATTCTATGTTGGCAAAACGGATAGGAAGTTTAGGGACAGAATAAGGGAACATCTTTATCAGATTAGGATTGGATCCATGGTCAATGGCCTATCCGAACATGTCCATTGCACTGATGATACACATGGGTTTAGCTTTAGGGTTATTGAAGTGGTACCCATCCATTCTAGAGGTGGGGATATAAGGAATCGGACTGAGACACAAGAAGCGAAGGGGATCATTAGGTTGAGGGTGGATGCCCTCCCAGGTTTAAATGACAAGACACCACTGAAGCCCTTCTTCAAGTCTAGAGGACTCAGATAGTAGTTCTGTAGGTCATTTTTATACATCTATAATGGTATACTTGGGTCCTGTGGACTGTTTTGTGGACTAGATGTAGATACTAGTTTTCAGCACGTCCCTTCTAGATATGTTCCAGTTTCCCTATCGTTACACATATGTAGTCATGTTTATATATTGTTATGAGATTATATTTATGTGCACAGTATGTTTCTATGCTCTAATAGGCATAGAAGATACTTTTAAGAAGTATAGATATACATTTTTATACATCTCCATATATTAACATTTTATATTCATGCATTTGTATTTTATATTTCGTTTTTAAAGGAAGCTGTTACTTTAATAGTTAGAATGTATCATTTGTTTTTACTTTGGCGCCTTTTTTTCTTTTATAATGATGAACAGCTGTAAATATTTGTATATGGTCTGAGGAAGCCCTGTCAGGGTGAAAGTGCTTACTACTCTTCCTGCTCTTGAATAAACTTATTTGCTGTGGATGATATTGTTCTGACTTAATATTGGATGTTCTTGCGTATCTGCAGCCTTTGTTTGCTCCGGCACCTTACTATTTTTGTTATACTGTTTACCTATTTAGTTAACTGCATGCAAACAATAGAGCACTAGAAATTAAAAAGAGAGATCAGAACGACATAAGGCAAAGAGGTATGAGCCCAAGTGATAGGACACACTGACTGTAACCTAGATATTCACCTGTCCAGTTAATGTGCCTTTGCCATGTCCTATTTGTAAGCCATGCAGCTACCCATCTTATCAAAATTACATCAGTAAATAGTTGTTCTAATGTAATGATCATAGTTTTGTGTATGATCTTATCAATGTCTGACATTAAGCCCATATAAGTTACAACACAATACAACATGCCATTTATAACTGTTATTGCATTATTACAGAGCATCATGTTGCAGGTAGTTATATATCTATTTTCAGCACATGCATGCTTATATAGAGTTTCAAGCCCTAGTATTTTCAAAGCCAATGATTCATTATGTAAAATAACCTTCTCCATTTATTTTCCATAGAAACAAAGTAAAGTTATGGGTCTATGTGTCTCTGGGGTTGTCCTGTTCCCCTTTCCCTTAAACATGGGTGGAACAATTACACGCCTCCAGTCCTGAGGAATCTCCTCATACTTTAATAACCTGGTGAATAACAAATACAATGATTCTGTAAGTTCATGCTGAAGTGTTCTCAGGTCATTGTTACTAATTCAATTTCATCCCCGTTCTTTACATCCAATGTGTGCATATTTATGTTTCAATATAATGTAATGTAATTAAATTTCAGTATCTGAAGTTAACGGGATGTTAACATGGAATTGTGATTTGAACATCCAGAAGTTTCAATGTCGAAAGTCTGTGTTACTGGTAAAGTTTTTGCAGGGAGCCAAGCCCTCCTGCACCCCCCCACACACCCTACATATTTTATATTCAACTTCGAGATGACACTACAGTGAAAAAAGGGTACATGTCCCGATCCCCACTGTAGTATGATCAGTTATGAGAACTTTGATTCCACATTAGCAAATGCACAGTACCATTCGCTACTGTGGATTCGAATATTTTTCAGATCGGCATTATGAAAACTTGGTTGTGTTGTGAGTGAAATATTTCATTTTCATATTATTTAAATGCTTGTACCTACATGGTCAAACTACTGGAGGAGTTCACTGGAGAAAAGGTTTAATTTTGGTGTCATTTCAGTGCTTGTGTATACATGGGCAAAGTACGGGAGGGGACGTTGGGGGGAAAGTTTTATTTTGATGTCATGTAACTGCTTGTGCATACAAGGGAAAACTACTGGAGTGGTTGTTTGGGCTAATGTTTCATTTTGGTGTAATTTCAGTGCTTCTGCATGCGTAGTCACACTGCTAGAGAGATCCTATGGGAAAGGTTTCATTTTGATGTTAAAGTCCTTGTGCATACATGGGCAGTCTACTGGTGGGGCCTTTGGGGGAAATGTTTTATTTTGATGGCATTGAACTGCTTGTGCATACAAGGGAAAACTACTGGATTGGTTGCTTGGGCTAATTTATGTACTTATTTATTTATTTGCTTTTGTTAACCAGGAAAGTCTACTGGGATGGTTTGAGGCTATTTTCAGTGGAGGTCCCCGGGAGAAAAGCTCCAAAAACAATGTACATAATAAAGTATTTGTTTAGAAAGCTAATAACAGCATTTAATAATATACAAGAGTAACAATATAAGAGTCAGAAGTAACACAGTAACATAGACAATGTATGGCTATATTTTATGGAAGACTTGGATGCTTGGCAAGGTATTCAGTATAACAGACAGATTATGATAATCTACACAGACACAATTTTTACACACAATGTGAGGCAGGATGAGGCACACTGTGTTGTAATTAAGGGTGAGTGGAGAAGAGTATGGGTATCTGAGAGATGAGTCAAGTCAGGAATCAGGTTACTGAGGAAATGGGGATAGTGCAAGGGCATAGCCATTGAGAGGAAAGATGTTGGTGAAGTGATTTTTTGAATGAGGGGGCATCATTTAGAGTCCCAAGAGAAGGTGGAAGGGCATTCCAGAGTTTAGCTACAGTGAAAGAGTAAAGGTATTGGCCTGCAGGGAGTTTAGGTCTCTTAACTTGGATAAGTGATTGATTTTCAGATCTTAGAGGTCAGTCTGGTTTATAAAGAGTCAGAAGTGAAGCAAGGGCTGGGCATTTGGAGGAATTATAGAAGAATCTGTGTGCTGTAGATAGTTGTATGTATGTGAGGTGTTGTAGCCAGTTCAGGGATTGTAATGAGTGACAGTGATGGGAAGAACGTTTTGCCCTTTTCACAAATTTAACAATTTTGTTATAGCAGCTATCCATTTTAGTTTTTAATGAGGATTGGATGTTTGTTAGAATGAGGGCACCATAGAGGAGGGAAGGTATGAAAAAAGTTTGGGCGAGTGTTTTGCTAGTAGAGTAGTTTAAACAGTGTTTATGTTGGTAGAGGGTACAAAGTTTTTGGTGTGTTTTTTGATGGTGTTGTGGATGTGTTGGTCAAAGGCTAAGTTGTCATCTAAGGTTACGCCAAGTAACTTGGTATGGGAAACTACCTCTAAGGCAGTCTTGTTGGAGGAGAAAATGATGAATTCAGATTTATTAACAGTGGTACTTTTTGTGGGTGTAAAGGGCAGGAGTTTGGTTTTATTTGGGTTGAGGGCAAGGTGATTATTTTTCATCCAGGTTTTGGTAATGGAGAAAGCATTCTGGGTGATTGTCAGAAGTTCATTTTCAGAGTTACCAGAGCAGATAATAGTAGAATCATCTGCGTGTTAATGTTTCATTTTGGTGTACTTTCAGTGCTTCTGCCTGTGTAGTCATACTGCTAGAGGGATTCTGTGGGAAAGGTTTCATTTTGATGTCAACGTCCCTTTGCATACATGGGCAATCTACTGGTGGGGCCTTTGGGGGAAATGTTTCATTTTGGTGTCATCATAACTGCTTGTGCATACATGGCCAGACTACTGTAGGAGTCATTTATTTAAGGGCTTCTGTATACTTTGGAGGGCAATCCTCTCTCTGGGTGGGGAGAGGACTGAGAATAGCTAAAATCTGAAGCTGAACAACGGTATTACAACAAAAAGTGGCAAAAAAAAAATTTCATTTTTATCTTCACTTTGGAACACACAGTAAGTCCCTTTGAAATGCAGAGATAGTACATAGGCTGCCCAAGGTTTGTCTTGAGAATTCATACTCGCGCTGTAAACATGCATCCCAAGTTTACATTTCTACACTGATGTTTGCTGCCTAATGAAGTTCTAAAAATGTGGGGAAGCATTGTATTTTTTTGCAAAACACTTGACTGTTTTAAAATTAATATACGCATGTGCACAGCTATGCAAATTATGCTCTAAGGGTTCCATATCTGTTTATCTGAAAATAAAAATAGTAACGAAGATGTTCTAGAAGTAGAATTGTCAGGTAACTATTGGGTATTCATTATTACATTTATTGCTTGAATGCACCTAGAGTGGAGCCAGGAGGTTGACTTTGGTCACTAATGACAGCAAAACAGTTAACTATGTTATATATTTTATATGCGGCCCCAAGACAATTCCTTTTCATTTAGGACAGCCCAGGCAAGTGAGAAGGCTCTCTGACAGGACCCTGCACAGACATGTAAATGGCTGCATTGAGGCTGCCAGAGGTATCTCCAGATCTTTTAAGGTCAAGATAGCCTCCCTGGCTAAGGACAATCACAAAGCCTTCTTCAGCTATGTCAGTAACCTTAAGGATTATACTCAGCAGTGCTCGGAAGTGGTGGTAACTTAAACAACCGTCACTGACCTGGGTGGCATAGCAAATCTACTGGCCGATAAATCTAGCTCTAATGTTTGTTTATTTATTTACTGCATTTGTTTACCAGGAAAATCCACTGGACCTAAAAGAGCCCATTTTCGTGGAGGCCTGGGGAGAAAAGCTCCGACAAGAACATAGATGCAGAAAAAAATTAAACATTAATTGGTACAGAAGTAGAAACAGTGTTACACATAGTGGTTGCAGTAATATATACAGAATATACACATAACTCAGGAATTTAGTTGGTTGCCAGATGAATTCAGAGTGGTAAAAATGGAGATAAATTAATCAGCATTATTGTACCAGTATCAACAAGTAATGAAAGAATAAACAATAATAAATATGGAGAAAGTATCATCAGTCACTAGTAGTAAAAAGGATAGGAATTTAATTATAATATGAGGAGAAGGAAGAGGTTAGGTTATAGAGCAGGTACAAAGCCAGGAAGAGTTGAGATGACCTCCAGTATCCCCTGTGAAATCCCTTCTTGCATATCCCCCAGATATCAACAGGGAGCAGGTCCTGGAGATGCTCACTAAAGGGAAAAACAGTGCCTCAGTGGCCCTGACAATATTCCCAGTTACCTCCTAAATAGCATAAAACATGACCTAACAGCACCACTTGAAGCACTCGTCAACTACAGCCTCAAAACAGGTTACATGCCAGGTGAATGGAGGGCCACAACCCTCACCCTTCTTCATAAGGGTGGACCATCAGCTGACCCCAGGAACTACAGACGCATCAGTCTTGACAAGTCTTGTATACAAAGGCATGGACCAAATTATCATGGAAATGATTAACAAGGACAATTGCAAACAACAGACACTGGACCCATTCCAATTTGGCTTCATTAAGGGAAGGTCTTGCCTACTTAACTTGTTGACATCTTTGAGAGGGTCACCATGGCTACAGATGAGGAGAAAATAGTGCATACCACTTACTTTGACTTGACCAAGGTGTTCGATACAATACCCCACTCATGTATTGTTGTCAAACTGTCAGAACTAGGCATAAATCCCAACATAACTCACTAGATTGCATGCTGGCTCACAGATAGGACCCAAGAAATCAGGATCAGTGACACTACCTCCACCAAGAGACTAGTGAGCAGTAGTGGGTCCCAAGGTTCCTTGTCATGCCCGCTCCTATTTTAATATCTCTCTTTCTTGTTGCCAAATAATGCTTAATAAAAAAGAAGCAAGCCGGATTACTAGAGAAGGAGCAACATATAGCCCAGGACTCAATGAATTTATATAATATGTTTCAAAATGGCTTTATTATTTTTTATGTATTTTTTACTCGTGTATTCACTTATTTTTTGGAAAAATTTATCTAGTTCTTTATTAAATTGTTAGCATGAATGGTTAAGAATATAAAAAAACAGCAATATTTTATTATTAATATTGATAGTATGTATCACAGTTAGATGTGTCTTTTGCCTGTTTTTTAATAGACAACCATATCTTTAAACGTTTAATCAATTTGAGTCACACTGTGTGAATTTACTATTTAAATACATATTTGTTGGTGTTTTATTTATATCATGCACTGAAGATGCTCCATAAGTGGAGACACTGCAGTTTGCTGATGAATTTTTCTCTTCTGACCATTGTAACTTTTTTGTGAATAAATGGGTTTCATTTTCCTTGTTAGTGCTGGACTTAATTGTTTTGGTGTGTGTGTGTGTGTGTGTGTGTGTGTGTGTGTGTGTGTGTGTGTGTGTGTGTGTGTGTGTGTCAAGGACATTGATATATATGGGTGACAAGCACTGGAGTGAATGGCAAGTGCTGCAATGTGCAGACGAGCGACATCGTTTGGTCGACAGACAGGTAATTGACAGGTGCGCAAGATCAGCAATCCATGAACAGGGAAATATTTCCTTTCCATGGGGAGTTAGCATTTATAATTAGCCGGGGGTGTGGGGGGATAATTAGTAGGGCATATAAAGTACTGCATGATAAGTATATGAATCATGGGAGGTTGGAAAGTTCACAAAGAAACAGGGGGAGGAGATAAGGCTCTCAAATATACAACAAAGTGTAGAAGATTTAGGATTCTTGCTTGGAAGTATTTGCATAGGTATTTTAATACCTCAAAAAGACACGAAGAATGTTTACTCAAGTAGATTGCAAATGTTGAAGGTTTGATGGGGAAGAAAGAATTAATTGGGAACATATTTTTTGGGACTAGAATGAGTTCTCAGACTTAAAAAATTCATTGTGGACTACTCTGTCAGAAATAATGCATCTGGCCATGGGTAGCCATCCCAAGTTACTTCACTGGTTCGATCTTCTCACAGGATAAGAGGTCATCCAAACTTGTCCGTTCTGCAACTGACATTGTGGGTAATAGGGTTTTGATCCCTTTCAGGCACATCTTTTCTGAGGACGTGTTCATTGTTTAACAGGAGGAAAGAAAACCCTCAACCAGAAAATGTTATATGCCCAAAGTGAAGAGATTTTTGGTCTAGTGCCATGGTCATAACCAGGGTCCTCTTTCAGTGGGGTCCAATCATTTTTATGAGTTGCTGCAGTCATACTTGGCCTATTCTTCTGTGAAGACCCATTTTTCAGCCATTTCTGCTTGTCTGCCCTCAAATCCTCCTGTGACCTCTCATTTTGAGATCAAACAATTTCTTAAAGGCGTCCTGCATATTAGGCCTCCAAGAAAGCTTATTCCTCCTCCTTGGGACCTTCATTTTGTTTTGGAAAAACTGACTCAGGCTCCTTCTGAACCTGCAGATTCTGTTTCTTTGCATTATTGTACCTGGAAGACTGTTTTGTTACTGGCTCTTGCTTTTGCTTGGAGGGTTTCTGAGCTCCAGGCCCTTATGGCCATTCCCTGCTTTTTTGGTTTTTCACAGTGACAGGGTGTCCCTTCATACTAACCCTTCTCTTACTCCCAATGTAGTCAATGAGTTGTCCTTAAATCAATCAGTACAACTACCTTCCTTTATCCTTTGTCCTCAGTCTGCTACTGACAGGGTCCTGCATACCTTGGATTTGCACAGACAGCTCAGGCACTATTTGTATAAAAGTAGGATTATTCATAAGTGTGATCAGCCTTTTGTTTCCTTTCATTCCAGGTCTTTGGTTTTGTCTGTTTCTAAACAAACCATCTCCTCCAGGATATTGGAGGCCATTTCCTTTTGTTATTCTTTTCATGACAAATCTCTGTCTGCTTTTGTTAGAGCTCATTTCACTAAGGCTGTTGCCTCTTGTGGTGCCTTCTTCAAGGAGTTGGACACCAATTCCATCATTGAAGCTGCTACGTGGTCTTCATTGCATACCTTTAATAAGCATTGTAAGCTGGATATGGTTTCTAGGGCCAGAGCAGGTTTTACTGAAACCATTTTATGTGGGTTTGTTGAGGGTTCTTCTCAGCCTTCCACTTCCCATTCTGTTTCTTGAGCTTTTTTACTCTCCCTTCTATGTAGAATACTGCAACAGTGATATAGAATGACATAGTACAGTTGTCTAAAATCTTACAAAAACAGTAGATGTGTTATTTTTCATTGTGGCAGTGTTTGCTCCTTCCCTCCAAACCCCTGTTGTTTGTTCTGCATTTTTTCCTTCTGGATGCGTATGGACTCCTTTGTCCCTATGATGCCTGTTCTCTTCTAGAGCAACTCAGTTCTAGGTAGTTCATAGGTAGGTAATAGGCTATCTGGCCAAGGGCATTTATAAGCCTAGCCAGAGTGTGTCAGCTTTTGCCACCCCATTGATTAATTAACTGATCCTCTGTCAAGCAGAGCCAATGAAGTGATCCCAGGGGTGTATTTTCTGTTACCCATCCACTCGTCAAGGTTTCTCTTGAAGAGTGTTAGTGAGGGGCTCTGCCTGATGTAATTTGGAATTTTGTTCCAAAGCATGGGGGCGGTCTCTGTGACAGGAATCTATCCCTCCAGCATGTTCTATTTATTGTTGTGGCTAGGTTTAGCTCACTAGAGTGCATGGCTCGCAGTGATTTGGATTTCTTTAGGTGGAGCATGTCAATCAATTCTGAGTTGGACATGGCTTTGTAAGTCAGGCAGAGATCACCTCTGAGTAAGTGATATGCCACTAAGTACAGCCGGAGTTTTTCAGTCGGGCTGCATAGGACATATGTTTGAGGCCATTAATCCAACAGTTGGAAAGACCACAAAAGTACCTCACCAAGAGGAAGTGTCTTGTGAGGTACATCCCAAATGGGGCATTGTACTCAATGATGGGTCTAATGAGTGACGAGTAAAGGTGCACTATAACCTCTTTATTTCTAGATGCGAACCCTTTAGTAATTAGATGGGCCACATAGAAGGATTTCCTAACTACTTTGGCAATATGATTGTCAAAGGAGAGATTACTATCTACCTGGGTCCCCAGATCTCTTATTACCTCTTCTGTATTAAGGCGGCTGCCACCTATGTGGTAATTCATGGGTGTTTTTTTTTTCCCAAACGGGATGACTATGCATTTTTTGGCATTTAGCTTGAGGCCATGACTTTGACATCAGGTGTCCGTCTCAGTAAGGCCCTTTTGCAGGATGTCCGTGTCAGCCGGAGAGTCAATTATGGCTCCCAGTTTGCAGTCATCTGCAAACTTGGTTAGCCATAGTCCTCCTGTGTTTGCCTGTACTTCTGAGAAATATATGCTGAACAGTAGGGGTCCCAGGACCAAGCCTTGCAGGACACCACTTGTGACTGGTTTCGAGTCGGACCTGGAGTGAGCCCACTATTCTTACCGTGTGAGTTCTGTCTGTAAGCCAGTTGGCAACCCATCTTGTGACGTAGGGGTTTATGTTCAGGCTGGTGAGTTTTTCTGTAATACCCGAGTGGGGATTGGTGTCGAAAGCCTTGGCGAGGTCAAGGTAGGCTGTGTGAACCACCTTTCCCTCATCTATGGCCTTGGTGACTGTCTCAAAGAAGTCAACCCAGTTTAGTAGGCATGATCTGCCCTTAACAAAGCCGAACTGGGTCGGGTCAAGTATTTGGAAGTTCCCAAAGTCTTTGTTAATGAGTTCCATGATGATGCACTCCATAGCCTTGCAGACCAGGCTAGTCAGGCTTATGGGGTGATAGTTACCAGGGTCAGTTGTGGCCCCTCCTTTGTGGAGAGGAATAACTGTTGCTGTGCACCATTCTATGGGCACGTAGCCTGTGGAGAGGCTGAAGTTGAACAGCGTGTTTAGGTGGGGGGTTATTTTGTTCTGTAGTTCATGCAAAACTCAGCCTGGGACACCATCTGGTCCCATTGACACTGTGTTTTTGGCTTTTGAAAAGGCTGTTTTCACCTGTGCGTCTGTGATTTTTGGGACACTACACTTTTCCGGTATTGTTGTGGGTCCTTTTGGAGGTGAGACGGAGGTGATATAGGTTCAGTATATTTTGTGCTATTTTGTACTAGTTCAGTGAATATCTGCGAGTTGCCGCATAGATTCTTAACATAGCTAAAGAAGGCTTTGTGGTTACCTTTTGAATCCTTGGCTATTTTTTCTTTCGAAGTTAGCCTTGGATGATTTCATGAGGGACCTTAATTTCTTACTTATACTGATCAGGGATGTCTTTCCTTTTTGGGATTTGCTTTTTTTCTGAACTAGTTTCCTCCTTCTATTGTATAGCCTGTTTATTGCAGGGGTCCACCAAACTGGTTTCCTTCTCTTAGAGGAGTGAGTCTTGGTTTTACTAGGGATGGCACGATCCATGCATCCTTGTAGGTGCTCATAGAGTACATTTGTGAAGGTTACTGCATCTTGGGCAGCGATATCCTTTAGCGTGGGGGCTGTGAAACTTACCACCTCTGTCTTAAGTAAGGTGAAGTTTGCTTTAGAAAATTTTTTTACTGTGGTTTCCTTAGTTGGGGTTGGTGGTGGGGTGTGGACATCCAAAGTGATTTATGGTCTGATCTAACCAGTGACGGGTTGACCTCCAGTGTGGAACACCTGTCACCCATGTTGGTGATGACCAGGTCCACTATATTTTCACCTCTGGTAGGGGAGTTTACCAGCTGATCCAGGGCTTTTGAGTTAATGAATTCCAGGAAGTGCTGGGCCTGGGAATTTGTACTCGAGTAGTTTTCCCAGTGAATGGTAGGTAATTGAAATCGCCCAATATCAGGGTGTTTGGTAGGACCTTCATGTTTTCCAGTGTCTCCAGAAAGGTGGAGTGGTGGTCCTGGGCCATGGAGGGTGATCTGTAGCAGGCCACAACCTGCATTGCAGATTTGCCCAATGTTAGTTGCACATGGATGATCTCAGAGGTATCATGCTGTGCCACTAACCTGTAGGTGTAGATATCCTTGATGAATATGGATACACCCCCACCTTTTGTGTTTAGGTCTGTGTTCTGTGGCCGAAACGTGTGGTATGAGTTGTAGCCCAGTAGTGCTGGGGTGCTCTCTGGAGTCTTGAACCAGGTTTCAGTTACTGCACAGATGTCAACGTTCTCCATACTGAGGAGTGCTTTGAGCGTGTGCATTTTGAGATTTAGCATTCGTAAGTCCCTTTTTTGCACCATGTTCTGTGTGCAGAACATAAATGTGACGTACGGCACAACCAAGGTCTGTTTTAAACTTATTGTACATGGCCAAGCGACGGTCTGTCCACAAAGATACATCCCTTCTGTACTGTATACTGCACCAGAGAAGAGAAGGACATCAACTATTATGGTAAGATTTTACACAACTGTACTTTCTGTCTCTTTGCTCTGTCATAACTACCCTGCATACCTCTCAACTGTCCAGATTTTACCTGAATGTCCACATTTTTGTCTCATATTTATGGTCTATTCCCCATATCATTTTGATTTTCTGGGAAATCACTGAGGATTGAAGTTACTAAATAATGACACACATTTGAGTTTCAGACTTCATATCCTTCAGAAAATGCACAGTAAGAAGTGTTGTTATTCTAGCAACTTTCTAAGTGTATAAGAGCAGTATTTAAAATTTGTCTTTATTTTGGGGCATTTGTTCCTTATTATTTTAGGCTTTGTCTAGATTTTTGTGTTAAGAGATTGAGAAGTATGCTCTTATGTGATTAAGTTGGAACAGAAACAGTTTAAAAGTTACAATGTAGGACTAATCATTGTCAGACCAGGAATCAGACACTCGTTAGGTACTGCAAACTGTTACAATGATGGCAAAAGCTGTACAGTGTCATTTCAGTTATTTGTTTATATCTTAATAACAGTGGAATTAGAAACAGATTCATACAAATATAAGCTTAAAAGAAAAACAAGTGCTGAAAACATAATACAATCCAGTAACTGACTAAGATGTAGCATGTACACTAGGAAGTGCATTTGGCTAGTAGCTGGAAATCAGCAAAAATAAAATATGAAGTGAAAGGAAAAGATGCATGTATAGTAAATTTTAAACTTTGCATCAGTCATGCTTCTAGAGATGTAGAAGCAGCCCGCTCACAAAAATGGTGCATTTGTCTATTAGTATTCAGAAATGAGCACATATCAAACAAGAAGCTGAAAAAAGAACAGAAGAGTGTGACTACTAATGCTCCAACCTTCTGTCACACACTTGCTTTCTATGGAATTATTAGCAGGTCAGAAAGTTACTGCACCAGGCTAGTATTCAAAAATCAGAACACAGTAAAACATGAAATGAAAGAAAGAGTAACATGGTTTCCACTATTGTTTGCCTCACTCCGATGCTTTCTATCGGTAGAAGCCATGTCATAAAATTGTTGTAGATGGCCAGGATTCACAGTCACCACAGAATAAAATATGAAATGAAAGAAGCAAAAAACTCTGTTTACTAATGTTTTAAAAACCTTGCATTACTGATGTGCTTTGTAGAGAAGCAGCAGCAGTCAAGTCGTAAAAAACCTGAAAGGCTGCTTTTCTGAATGTGTGAAATGGACAGATTAAAGTAATGAATGGCTCACAGGGAAAGCTGTTGTCAGTACAACTGCAATTTCAGATGGAATTTTGCTGTCACCTTTGAAACTTCCTGCAGAGACCTTTCCCCCTCCCCCCTCAGCCAAAGGTGAGCACGCTCAGAAAGGCAAACCTGAAATGTAAACAAAGGCTGAATCAAAACAAAAAAATCCCTGGGATTGTCCCTTTAACCATGTTTCACAAACAATAACAGCATCTGTACTGTAGAAATGTAGCAAATTTCCAATAAAAATCTTTATCATTAATACTCTTAGCATTAACAACCATCAGCGATACATCAAATGTTGCTATCTGTGAAATGTTAAATTTTTGACCTGGCACAAATCCTGCCTAGTGTTTGTCAACTATTGCAAAATATCTGCTGCAAAAATGATTTTCCCTGATCTTGACAAATACACACCATCCTGCCTGAACACATGTGCCCAAAACTAGGCTTAGATGCTCTACATGTTTAAAGCAGGACATTTTTTCCATGTAGGTATTTACCTCAAAAATATTTTATTCATAGATGTGATTATCCTTTCTATAGGTGATTTGAAAAATATATCCTAACAC
>NC_056740.1:526176371-526211434 GCF_019279795.1 Protopterus annectens | reverse complement strand
CTCCCTCATCCCGGACCGCAGAGAGCCAGCTCCTCAGGAGCCCCCTTTGGGGATTTCATCCTCTTCCGAGGCCTCTCCTGATTTGGCGGAAGAGGAAGTGCAAGAGGAAGCACATTGACTCACCTGAGTCTATCACGTCGGACACAGATCTGGATGATTCCGAGGGTTCCCCGTTGCCCTTCTGAAGATGTCTCATTTGCAGACATTCTGGAGATCCTTAAACAGAGGGGAAATTGGCCAGCCCTCAACCCTTCGGAGGACGAATCTGTGTATCTTGAGGCTTGGCTCGTCCTTCCACCTCCTGGGTGTCCCCCCGACCCCCCTCATGCAGGTGGTAGCTAAGAAGGCATGGACGGCTCCTGATTCAGTGGACCCCACTCCCAGGAGACCCTCCAAATTCATCACAGCTCCATCAGACAAGCAATTTTTATCAAAAGGAGTTTCTGTGGATGCTATGGTGGTAGCTGCTGCCACAAAGAAGGAACTGGCTGATCCTTCAGTGCCTGTCCATCCACCTAACAAGGAATCTAGTCCATGGATAGGTACGAAGCGGATGTTCTCCTCAGCGACATTTACCATGCGTTCGCTGAATTACCTGTACCATTTCACTCGTCTTCAAAGGGACTTGGTCAAGGAAGCGAGTGAAATGTTGAAGGACCCTACAGCTGCGGGTTTCCAAGAGAAAATGAACACGCAGCTGGCTATCCTAATTCCATTTACAACTCCTCCATGCGCCTCCTATCTTATGCGGCCGATGGAGCGAGCAGAGCCACAGGGACAGGGGTAGCCTTACGTAGGCACGCCTGGATGCGGCTATGCAACTTTCTTGGAACCTTTCAAGACGCCTTTCCACGAACTCCCCTTTGATGGATCATCTCTTTGGTCCTCAAGTGAAAGAAACCCTGACTAGGTGCGTAGACTGATGGCAAGACCCTTTCTGCCGGAGTCCGTTTTCGACTCCTTCTAGGCCTTACCCCAAAGGCCAGAAGGGTGGGAAGATGTGGTTCCGTGAACAAGCTCAAGGGACTTCGCCTGGACGACAGAGTCGCTTTTCCTACCAGAGGCAGAGGTGGGAATAACAATGGTAGATGTCGCCCTAGGGGCAGGGGGTCCGAGAACCAGGGCAATCGGGAAGCCTTTCCTGACAAGCCCTTTCAGCATCCCTGAGGTGTTGCCCGCTGCCCATCTTCGGAGGCAGTCGGGGAAGATTGTCACTGTACCCAGAAGCCTGGCTATCCCTGACTCAAGACAAATGGGTACAGTCCATCATTTCGAAGGCTATTCTATCCCTTTCTTCGCTTTCCAAATCAGTCAAAAAGATCCCTTCCAGATGTTCCACCCGCTCAAAGGGATATAGCAGCTTTGGAAATTTCAAAACTGCTTACCAAAAGAGCAATTCAGCCAGTGTCAGCAGACCAACAAGGATCCGAATCTACTCAAGGTTCTTTTTGGTTCCAAAGAAAACAGGGACTGGAGACCAATTTTGCATCTCAGTATCTTGAACAGATCAGTCAAGAAAACAAGATTTCGGATGGTCACGCTGCAATCCATTCTTCCCCTATTGGGAACAGCAAACTGGATGTGCTCTATAGACCTTCAGCATCCGTAGTAGGACATAAAAATGAACAGACGCTCCAGAAGATTCCTCCGCTTCAGGCTGGGAACCAGTCAGTTTCAATGCAGGGCCGTGCGCTTTGGTCGCAGCACTGCCCCGGTGTTTACCAAATGCATGGCAGTGGTAGCTTCTCGCCTGAGACGGCAAGGATTCCAGGTGTTTCCATATTTGGCCCACTGGCTTCTCACAGCTCCCACCAAGCATCTCCTTCTGATGGCCAGAGATTATGCTTTTCGCGTTTGTCTAATACTGGGTACTTCAATAAATTGGGAAAAGGCTGTTTTGTGGCCTTGTCGTACTATTACCTACATAGGCTTAAATTTAGATACTATAAACATGTCTGCGCTAACGAACCAAAGGATATCAGACATTCACAAATTGGTGTCACTTCTTCTCAACAACAACAGAGCCAAAGCCAGGTTAGTTCTAAAGGTGTTGGGAATCATGGCAGCGGCCATACCTCTCCTCCCATTGGCCAGATACCACATGCGGATCCTTCAGTGGATGCTTTTTCTCAATGGTCATACCAGGAACTCCCAATGTCTCACACCATTATGATCACGCAAGGCAAAAGCATCTCCTGTGCTGGATGACTTGCCCCCAGCTCCTGTCAGGAAGACCATTTGTTCCACCTCCTCCGGTTGCTACACTGACAGCGGATGCCTCCTGATCGGGTGGGGGGGCATTATCAGGGCAGGACAGTCCAGGGCACATGGCAACCAAACGAATGCCACTTGCACATAAATGTTCTGGAGATGACAGCAGTGCTTTTAGCGTTGCAAGCCCTTCAAGACTCTCTTCCCTTGGGAACGATTGCAATCCAGACAGACAATATGTCTGTAGTGTGGTACATCAACAAACAAGGCGGAACCAGATCATACCTGTGTCGAGAAGCACTCAGACTGTGGCAATGGGCGATTTCTTCTCAGCGTTTTCTTATAGCAACGCACATCCCCGGGAAGTCCAATTACATTGCGGACAAATTGAGCAGAGCTATACTCATGCCTCACGAGTGGTCTCTGAAAGACTCTGTAGTGAGAGAGATTTTTCTCAAGTGGGGTCAGCCTTGCTGCGATCTTTTTGCTACTCCCCAAAACAGCAAGTGCAGAGAATACTTCACTCTATTCCCTTTACCAGGCCAACCCAGCAGAGACGCTCTAGTCCAAGTTTGGCCCCGGGGACTTCTGTATGCATTTCCTCCTTTCCCCCTGATCTCTCAAGTAATACAGAAAGCTATCGCTCAGAAGGCCTCATTGATCCTCATTGCCCCTTACTGGCCTCGACAAGTATGGTTCCCCTTTCTACATCGTTTTCTCTTGGAGCGACCGTGGCATCTGGACCTAGTTCCAGATCTTTTGATCCACCAGTCGGGTCAGTTTCATCGCTCCCTCCCCTCTCTGAACCTCACTGCTTGGTTCCTCCAGTTCCGACCGTAGCCAGGCTTCCTCAATTATCTCACTCGGTTAGAGATATATTGATAGCTTCCCATAAATCTTCCACTCGAAAGATTTATTTGAGTAAGTGGAAACGCTTCTCATATTGGGCACAAGGAAAGGACATAGATCCTTTCACCGCTTCCATCCAACTAGTCCTTGATTTTCTAGCTGAACTCTTCCATGCAGGTTCATCTCCATCTACTCTTAAAGGGACAATCCCAGGGATTTTTTGTTTTGATTCAGCCTTTGTTTACATTTCAGGTTTGCCTTTCTGAGCGTGCTCACCTTTGGCTGAGGGGGGAGGGGGAAAGGTCTCTGCAGGAAGTTTCAAAGGTGACAGCAAAATTCCATCTGAAATTGCAGTTGTACTGACAACAGCTTTCCCTGTGAGCCATTCATTACTTTAATCTGTCCATTTCACACATTCAGAAAAGCAGCCTTTCAGGTTTTTTACGACTTGACTGCTGCTGCTTCTCTACACAGCACATCAGTAATGCAAGGTTTTTAAAACATTAGTAAACAGAGTTTTTTGCTTCTTTCATTTCATATTTTATTCTGTGGTGACTGTGAATCCTGGCCATCTACAACAATTTTATGACATAGCTTCTACCGATAGAAAACATCGGAGTGAGGCAAACAATAGTGGAAACCATGTTACTCTTTCTTTCATTTCATGTTTTACTGTGTTCTGATTTTTGAATACTAGCCTGGTGCAGTAACTTTCTGACTTGCTAATAATTCCATAGAAAGCAAGTGTGTGACAGAAGGTTGGAGCATTAGTAGTCACACTCGTCTGTTCTTTTTTCAGCTTCTTGTTTGATATGTGCTCATTTCTGAATACTAATAGACAAATGCACCATTTTTGTGAGCGGGCTGCTTCTACATCTCTAGAAGCATGACTGATGCAAAGTTTAAAATTTACTATACATGCATCTTTTCCTTTCACTTCATATTTTATTTTTGCTGATTTCCAGCTACTAGCCAAATGCACTTCCTAGTGTACATGCTACATCTTAGTCAGCTACTGGATTGTATTATGTTTTCAGCACTTGTTTTTCTTTTAAGCTTATATTTGTATGAATCTGTTTCTAATTCCACTGTTATTAAGATATAAACAAATAACTGAAATGACACTGTACAGCTTTTGCCATCATTGTAACAGTTTGCAGTACTTAACGAGTGTCTGATTCCTGGTCTGACAATGATTAGTCCTACATTGTAACTTTTAAACTGTTTCTGTTCCAACTTAATCACATAAGAGCATACTTCTCAATCTCTTAACACAAAAATCTAGACAAAGCCTAAAATAATAAGGAACAAATGCCCCAAAATAAAGACAAATTTTAAATACTGCTCTTATACACTTAGAAAGTTGCTAGAATAACAACACTTCTTACTGTGCATTTTCTGAAGGATATGAAGTCTGAAACTCAAATGTGTGTCATTATTTAGTAACTTCAATCCTCAGTGATTTCCCAGAAAATCAAAATGTTATGGGGAATAGACCATAAATATGAGACAAAAATGTGGACATTCAGGTAAAATCTGGACAGTTGAGAGGTATGCAGGGTAGTTATGACAGAGCAAAGAGACAGAAAGTACAGTTGTGTAAAATCTTACCATAATAGTTGATGTCCTTCTCTTCTCTGGTGCAGTATACAGTACAGAAGGGATGTATCTTTGTGGACAGACCATCGCTTGGCCATGTACAATAAGTTTAAAACAGACCTTGGTTGTGCCGTACGTCACTTTTATGTTCTGCACACAGAACATGGTGCAAAAAAGGGACTTACGAATGTTAAATCTCAAAATACACACGCTCAAAGCACTCCTCAGTATGGAGAACGTTGACATCTGTGCAGTAACTGAAACCTGGTTTGAGACTCCAGAGAGCACCCCAGCACTACTGGGCTACAACTCATACCACACGTTTCGGCCACAGAACACAGACCTAAACACAAAAGGTGGGGGTGTATCCATATTCATCAAGGATATCTACACCTACAGGTTAGTGGCACAGCATGATACCTCTGAGATCATCCATGTGCAACTAACATTGGGCAAATCTGCAATGCAGGTTGTGGCCTGCTACAGATCACCCTCCATGGCCCAGGACCACCACTCCACCTTTCTGGAGACACTGGAAAACATGAAGGTCCTACCAAACACCCTGGTATTGGGCGATTTCAATTACCTACCATTCACTGGGAAAACTACTCTAGTACAAATTCCCAGGCCCAGCACTTCCTGGAATTCATTAACTCAAAAGCCCTGGATCAGCTGGTAAACTCCCCTACCAGAGGTGAAAATATAGTGGACCTGGTCATCACCAACATGGGTGACAGGTGTTCCACACTGGAGGTCAACCCGTCACTGGTTAGATCAGACCATAAATCACTTTGGATGTCCACACCCCACCACCAACCCCAACTAAGAAAACCACAGTAAAAAAATTTTCTAAAGCAAACTTCACCTTACTTAAGACAGAGGTGGTAAGTTTCACAGCCCCCACGCTAAAGGATATCGCTGCCCAAGATGCAGTAACCTTTACAAATGTACTCTATGAGCACCTACAAGGATGCATGGATCGTGCCATCCCTAGTAAAACCAAGACTCACTCCTCTAAGAGAAGGAAACCAGTTTGGTGGACCCCTGCAATAAACAGGCTATACAATAGAAGGAGGAAACTAGTTCAGAAAAAAAGCAAATCCCAAAAAGGAAAGACATCCCTGATCAGTATAAGTAAGAAATTCAGGTCCCTCATGAAATCATCCAAGGCTAACTTTGAAAGAAAAAATAGCCAAGGATTCAAAAGGTAACCACAAAGCCTTCTTTAGCTATGTTAAGAATCTATGCGGCAACTCGCAGATATTCACTGAACTAGTACAAAATAGCACAAAATATACTGAACCTATATCACCTCCGTCTCACCTCCAAAAGGACCCACAACAATACCAGAAAAGTGTAGTGTCCCAAAAATCACAGACGCACAGGTGAAAACAGCCTTTTCAAAAGCCAAAAACACAGTGTCAATGGGACCAGATGGTGTCCCAGGCTGAGTTTTGCATGAACTACAGAACAAAATAACCCCCCACCTAAACACGCTGTTCAACTTCAGCCTCTCCACAGGCTACGTGCCCATAGAATGGTGCACAGCAACAGTTATTCCTCTCCACAAAGGAGGGGCCACAACTGACCCTGGTAACTATCACCCCATAAGCCTGACTAGCGTGGTCTGCAAGGCTATGGAGTGCATCATCATGGAACTCATTAACAAAGACTTTGGGAACTTCCAAATACTTGACCCGACCCAGTTCGGCTTTGTTAAGGGCAGATCATGCCTACTAAACTGGGTTGACTTCTTCGAGACAGTCACTAAGGCCATAGATGAGGGAAAGGTGGTTCACACAGCCTACCTTGACCTCACCAAGGCTTTCGACACCAATCCCCACTCGGGTATTACAGAAAAACTCACCAGCCTGAACATAAACCCCTACGTCACAAGATGGGTTGCCAACTGGCTTACAGACAGAACTCACACGGTAAGAATAGTGGGCTTACTCCAGGTCCGACTCGAAACCAGTCACAAGTGGTGTCCTGCAAGGCTTGGTCCTGGGACCCCTACTGTTCAGCATATATTTCTCAGAAGTACAGGCAAACACAGGAGGACTATGGCTAACCAAGTTTGCAGATGACTGCAAACTGGGAGCCATAATTGACTCTCTGGCTGACACGGACATCCTGCAAAAGGGCCTTACTGAGACGGACACCTGATGTCAAAGTCATGGCCTCAAGCTAAATGCCAAAAAATGCATAGTCATCCCGTTTGGGAAAAAAAAAAACACCCATGAATTACCACATAGGTGGCAGCTGCCTTAATACAGAAGAGGTAATAAGAGATCTGGGGACCCAGGTAGATAGTAATCTCTCCTTTGACAATCATATTGCCAAAGTAGTTAGGAAATCCTTCTATGTGGCCCATCTAATTACTAAAGGGTTCGCATCTAGAAATAAAGAGGTTATAGTGCGCCTTTACTCGTCACTCATTAGACCCATCATTGAGTACAATGCCCCATTTGGGATGAACCTCACAAGACACTTCCTCTTGGTGAGGTACTTTTGTGGTCTTTCCAACTGTTGGATTAATGGCCTCAAACATATGTCCTATGCAGCCCGACTGAAAAACTCCGGCTGTACTTAGTGGCATATCACTTACTCAGAGGTGATCTCTGCCTGACTTACAAAGTCATGTCCAACTCAGAATTGATTGACATGCTCCACCTAAAGAAATCCAAATCACTGTGAGCCATGCACTCTAGTGAGCTAAACCTAGCCACAACAATAAATAGAACATGCTGGAGGGATAGATTCCTGTCACAGAGACTCCCCATGCTTTGGAACAAAATTCCAAATTACATCAGGCAGAGCCCCTCACTAACACTCTTCAAGAGAAACCTTGACAAGTGGATGGGTAACCGAAAATACACCCCTGGGATCACTTCATTGGCTCTGCTTGACAGAGGATCAGTTAATTAATCAATGGGGTGGCAAAAGCTGACACACTCTGGCTAGGCTTATAAATGCCCTTGGCCAGATAGCCTATTACCTACCTATGAACTACCTAGAACTGAGTTGCTCTAGAAGAGAACAGGCATCATAGGGACAAAGGAGTCCATACGCATCCAGAAGGAAAAAATGCAGAACAAACAACAGGGGGTTGGAGGGAAGGAGAAAACACTGCCACAATGAAAAATAACACATCTACTGTTTTTGTAAGATTTTAGACAACTGTACTATGTCATTCTATATCACTGTTGCAGTATTCTACATAGAAGGGAGAGTAAAAAAGCTCAAGAAACAGAATGGGAAGTGGAAGGCTGAGAAGAACCATCAACAAACCCACATAAAATGGTTTCAGTAAAACCTGCTCTGGCCCTAGAAACCATATCCAGCTTACAATGCTTATTAAAGGTATGCTATGAAGACCACGTAGCAGCTTCAATGATGGAATTGGTGTCCAACTCCTTGAAGAAGGCACCACAAGAGGCAACAGCCTTAGTGAAATGAGCTCTAACAAAAGCAGACAGAGATTTGTCATGAAAAGAATAACAAAAGGAAATGGCCTCCAATATCCTGGAGGAGATGGTTTGTTTAGAAACAGACAAAACCAAAGACCTGGAATGAAAGGAAACAAAAGGCTGATCACACTTATGAATACTCCTACTTTTATACAAATAGTGCCTGAGCTGTCTGTGCAAATCCAAGGTATGCATGACCCTGTCAGTAGCAGACTGAAGACAAAGGATAAAGGAAGGTAGTTGTACTGATTGATTTAAGGACAACTCATTGACTACATTGGGAGTAAGAGAAGGGTTAGTATGAAGGGGCACCCTGTCACTGTGAAAAACCAAAAAAGCAGGGAATGGCCATAAGGGCCTGGAGCTCAGAAACCCTCCAAGCAAAAGCAAGAGCCAGTAACAAAACAGTCTTCCAGGTACAATAATGCAAAGAAACAGAATCTGCAGGTTCAGAAGGAGCCTGAGTCAGTTTTTCCAAAACAAAATGAAGGTCCCAAGGAGGAGGAATAAGCTTTCTTGGAGGCCTAATATGCAGGACGCCTTTAAGAAATTGTTTGATCTCAAAATGAGAGGTCACAGGAGGATTTGAGGGCAGACAAGCAGAAATGGCTGAAAAAATGGGTCTTCACAGAAGAATAGGCCACGTATGACTGCAGCAACTCATAAAAATGATTGGACCCCCACTGAAAGAGGACCCTGGTTATGACCATGGCACTAGACCAAAAATCTCTTCACTTTGGGCATATAACATTTTCTGGTTGAGGGTTTTCTTTCCTCCTGTTAAACAATGAACACGTCCTCAGAAAAGATGTGCCTGAAAGGGATCAAAACCCTATTACCCACAATGTCAGTTGCAGAACGGACAAGTTTGGATGACCTCTTATCCTGTGAGAAGATCGAACCAGTGAAGTAACTTGGGATGGCTACCCATGGCCAGATGCATTATTTCTGACAGAGTAGTCCACAATGATTTTTTTTAAGTCTGAGAACTCATTCTAGTCCCAAAAAATATGTTCCCAATTAATTCTTTCTTCCCCATCAAACCTTCAACATTTGCAATCTACTTGAGTAAACATTCTTCGTGTCTTTTTGAGGTATTAAAATACCTATGCAAATACTTCCAAGCAAGAATCCTAAATCTTCTACACTTTGTTGTATATTTGAGAGCCTTATCTCCTCCCCCTGTTTCTTTGTGAACTTTCCAACCTCCCATGATTCATATACTTATCATGCAGTACTTTATATGCCCTACTAATTATCCCCCCACACCCCCGGCTAATTATAAATGCTAACTCCCCATGGAAAGGAAATATTTCCCTGTTCATGGATTGCTGATCTTGCACACCTGTCAATTACCTGATTGTCGACCAAACAATGTCGCTCGTCTGCACATTGCAGCACTTGCCATTCACTCCAGTGCTTGTCACCCATATATATCAATGTCCTTGACACACACACACACACACACACACACACACACACACACACACACACACACACACACACCAAAACAATTAAGTCCAGCACTAACAAGGAAAATGAAACCCATTTATTCACAAAAAAGTTACAATGTTCAGAAGAGAAAAATCCATCAGCAAACTGCAGTGTCTCCACTTATGGAGCATCTTCAGTGCATGATATAAATAAAACACCAACAAATATGTATTTAAATAGTAAATTCACACAGTGTGACTCAAATTGATTAAACATTTAAAGATATTGTTGTCTATTAAAAAACAGGCAAAAGACACATCTAACTGTGATACATACTATCAATATTAATAATAAAATATTGCTGTTTTTTTATATTCTTAACCATTCATGCTAACAATTTAATAAAGAACTAGATAAATTTTTCCAAAAAATAAGTGAATACACGAGTAAAAAATACATAAAAAATAATAAAGCCATTTTGAAACATATTATATAAATTAATTGAGTCCTGGGCTATATGTTGCTCCTTCTCTAGTAATCCGGCTTGCTTCTTTTTTATTAAGCATTATTTGGCAACAAGAAAGAGAGATATTAAAATAGGAGCGGGCATGACAAGGAACCTTGGGACCCACTACTGCTCACTAGTCTCTTGGTGGAGGTAGTGTCACTGATCCTGATTTCTTGGGTCCTATCTGTGAGCCAGCATGCAATCTAGTGAGTTATGTTGGGATTTATGCCTAGTTCTGACAGTTTGACAACAATACATGAGTGGGGTATTGTATCGAACACCTTGGTCAAGTCAAAGTAAGTGGTATGCACTATTTTCTCCTCAGCTGTAGCCATGGTGACCCTCTCAAAGATGTCAACAAGTTAAGTAGGCAAGACCTTCCCTTAATGAAGCCAAATTGGAATGGGTCCAGTGTCTGTTGTTTGCAATTGTCCTTGTTAATCATTTCCATGATAATTTGGTCCATGCCTTTGTATACAAGACTTGTCAAGACTGATGCGTCTGTAGTTCCTGGGGTCAGCTGATGGTCCTCCCTTATGAAGAAGGGTGAGGGTTGCGGCCCTCCATTCACCTGGCATGTAACCTGTTTTGAGGCTGTAGTTGACGAGTGCTTCAAGTGGTGCTGTTAGGTCATGTTTTATGCTATTTAGGAGGTAACTGGGAATATTGTCAGGGCCACTGAGGCACTGTTTTTCCCTTTAGTGAGCATCTCCAGGACCTGCTCCCTGTTGATATCTGGGGGATATGCAAGAAGGGATTTCACAGGGGATACTGGAGGTCATCTCAACTCTTCCTGGCTTTGTACCTGCTCTATAACCTAACCTCTTCCTTCTCCTCATATTATAATTAAATTCCTATCCTTTTTACTACTAGTGACTGATGATACTTTCTCCATATTTATTATTGTTTATTCTTTCATTACTTGTTGATACTGGTACAATAATGCTGATTAATTTATCTCCATTTTTAACACTCTGAATTCATTTGGCAACCAACTAAATTCCTGAGTTATATGTATATTCTGTATATATTACTGCAACCACTATGTGTAACACTGTTTCTACTTCTGTACCAATTAATGTTTAATTTTTTTCTGCATCTATGTTCTTGTCGGAGCTTTTCTCCCCAGGCCTCCACCGAAAATGGGCTCTTTTAGGTCCAGTGGATTTTCCTGGTAAACAAATGCAGTAAATAAATAAACAAACATTAGAGCTAGATTTATCGGCCAGTAGATTTGCTATGCCACCCAGGTCAGCGACGGTTGTTTAAGTTACCACCACTTCCGAGCACTGCTGAGTATAATCCTTAAGGTTACTGACATAGCTGAAGAAGGCTTTGTGATTGTCCTTAGCCAGGAAGGTTATCTTGACCTTAAAAGATCTGGAGATACCTCTGGCAGCCTCAATGCAGCCATTTACATGTCTGTGCAGGGTCCTGTCAGAGAGCCTTCTCACTTGCCTGGGCTGTCCTAAATGAAAAGGAATTGTCTTGGGGCCGCATATAAAATATATAACATAGTTAACTGTTTTGCTGTCATTAGTGACCAAAGTCAACCTCCTGGCTCCACTCTAGGTGCATTCAAGCAATAAATGTAATAATGAATACCCAATAGTTACCTGACAATTCTACTTCTAGAACATCTTCGTTACTATTTTTATTTTCAGATAAACAGATATGGAACCCTTAGAGCATAATTTCCATAGCTATGCACATGCGTATATTAATTTTAAAACAGTCAAGTGTTTTGCAAAAAAATACAATGCTTCCCCACATTTTTAGAACTTCATTAGGCAGCAAACATCAGTGTAGAAATGTAAACTTGGGATGCATGTTTACAGTGCGAGTATGAATTCTCAAGACAAACCTTGGGCAGCCTACGTACTATCTCTGCATTTCAAAGGGACTTACTGTGTGTTCCAAAGTGAAGATAAAAATGAAATTTTTTTTTGCCACTTTTTGTTGTAATACCATTGTTCAGCTTCAGATTTTAGCTATTCTCAGTCCTCTCCCCACCCAGAGAGAGGATTGCCCTCCAAAGTATACAGAAGCCCTTAAAAAATGACTCCTACAGTAGTCTGGCCATGTATGCACAAGCAGTTATGATAACACCAAAATGAAACATTTCCCCCAAAGGCCCCACCAGTAGATTGCCCATGTATGCAAAGGGACGTTGACATCAAAATGAAACCTTTCCCACAGAATCCCTCTAGCAGTATGACTACACAGGCAGAAGCACTGAAAGTACACCAAAATGAAACATTAACACGCAGATGTTTCTACTATTATCTGCTCTGGTAACTCTGAAAATGAACTTCTAACAATCACCCAGAATACTTTCTCCATTACCAAAACCTGGATGAAAAATAATCACCTTGCCCTCAACCCAAATAAAACCAAACTCCTGCCCTTTACACCCACAAAAAGTACCACTGTTAATAAATCTGAATTCATCATTTTCTCCTCCAACAAGACTGCCTTAGAGGTAGTTTCCCATACCAAGTTACTTGGCGTAACCTTAGATGACAACTTAGCCTTTGACCAACACATCCACAACACCATCAAAAAACACACCAAAAACTTTGTACCCTCTACCAACATAAACACTGTTTAAACTACTCTACTAGCAAAACACTCACCCAAACTTTTTTCATACCTTCCCTCCTCTATGGTGCCCTCATTCTAACAAACATCCAATCCTCATTAAAAACTAAAATGGATAGCTGCTATAACAAAATTGTTAAATTTGTGAAAAGGGCAAAACGTTCTTCCCATCACTGTCACTCATTACAATCCCTGAACTGGCTACAACACCTCACATACATACAACTATCTACAGCACACAGATTCTTCTATAATTCCTCCAAATGCCCAGCCCTTGCTTCACTTCTGACTCTTTATAAACCAGACTGACCTCTATGATCTGAAAATCAATCACTTATCCAAGTTAAGAGACCTAAACTCCCTGCAGGCCAGTACCTTTACTCTTTCACTGTAGCTAAACTCTGGAATGCCCTTCCACCTTCTCTTGGGACTATAAATAATGCCCCCTCATTCAAAAAAAATCACTTCACCAACATCTTTCCTCTCAATGGCTATGCCCTTGCACTATCCCCATTTCCTCAGTAACCTGATTCCTGACTTGACTCATCTCTCAGATACCCATACTCTTCTCCACTCACCCTTAATTACAACACAGTGTGCCTCATCCTGCCTCACATTGTGTGTAAAAATTGTGTCTGTGTAGATTATCATAATCTGTCTGTTATACTGAATACCTTGCCAAGCATCCAAGTCTTCCATAAAACATAGCCATACATTGTCTATGTTACTGTGTTACTTCTGACTCTTATATTGTTACTCTTGTATATTATTAATTGCTGTTATTAGCTTTCTAAACAAATACTTTATTATGTACATTGTTTTTGGAGCTTTTCTCCCCGGGCCTCCACTGAAAATGGGCTCAGACCAGCCCAGTAGACTTTCCTGGTTAACAAAAGCAAATAAATAAATAAGTACATAAATTAGCCCAAGCAACCAATCCAGTAGTTTTCCCTTGTATGCACAAGCAGTTCAATGCCATCAAAATAAAACATTTCCCCCAAAGGCCCCACCAGTAGACTGCCCATGTATGCACAAGGACTTTAACATCAAAATGAAACCTTTCCCATAGGATCTCTCTAGCAGTGTGACTATGCATGCAGAAGCACTGAAATTACACCAAAATGAAACATTAGCCCAAACAACCACTCCAGTAGTTTTCCCTTGTATGCACAAGCAGTTATATGACATCAAAATAAAACTTTCCCCCCAACGTCCCCTCCCGTACTTTGCCCATGTATACACAAGCACTGAAATGACACCAAAATTAAACCTTTTCTCCAGTGAACTCCTCCAGTAGTTTGACCATGTAGGTACAAGCATTTAAATAATATGAAAATGAAATATTTCACTCACAACACAACCAAGTTTTCATAATGCCGATCTGAAAAATATTCAAATCCACAGTAGCGAATGGTACTGTGCATTTGCTAATGTGGAATCAAAGTTCTCATAACTGATCATACTACAGTGGGGATCGGGACATGTACCCTTTTTTCACTGTAGTGTCATCTCGAAGTTGAATATAAAATATGTAGGGTGTGTGGGGGGTGCAGGAGGGCTTGGCTCCCTGCAAAAACTTTACCAGTAACACAGACTTTCGACATTGAAACTTCTGGATGTTCAAATCACAATTCCATGTTAACATCCCGTTAACTTCAGATACTGAAATTTAATTACATTACATTATATTGAACCATAAATATGCACACATTGGATGTAAAGAACGGGGATGAAATTGAATTAGTAACAATGACCTGAGAACACTTCAGCATGAACTTACAGAATCATTGTATTTGTTATTCACCAGGTTATTAAAGTATGAGGAGATTCCTCAGGACTGGAGGCGTGTAATTGTTCCACCCATGTTTAAGGGAAAGGGGAACAGGACAACCCCAGAGACACATAGACCCATAACTTTACTTTGTTTCTATGGAAAATAAATGGAGAAGGTTATTTTACATAATGAATCATTGGCTTTGAAAATACTAGGGCTTGAAACTCTATATAAGCATGCATGTGCTGAAAATATATATATATAACTACCTGCAACATGATGCTCTGTAATAATGCAATAACAGTTATAAATGGCATGTTGTATTGTGTTGTAACTTATATGGGCTTAATGTCAGACATTGATAAGATCATACACAAAACTATGATTATTACATTAGAACAACTATTTACTGATGTAATTTTGATAAGATGGGTAGCTGCATGGCTTACAAATAGGACATGGCAAAGGCACATTAACTGGACAGGTGAATATCTAGGTTACAGTCAGTGTGTCCTATCACTTGGGCTCATACCTCTTTGCCTTATGTCGTTCTGATCTCTCTTTTTAATTTCTAGTGCTCTATTGTTTGCATGCAGTTAACTAAATAGGTAAACAGTATAACAAAAATAGTAAGGTGCCGGAGCAAACAAAGGCTGCAGATACGCAAGAACATCCAATATTAAGTCAGAACAATATCATCCACAGCAAATAAGTTTATTCAAGAGCAGGAAGAGTAGTAAGCACTTTCACCCTGACAGGGCTTCCTCAGACCATATACAAATATTTACAGCTGTTCATCATTATAAAAGAAAAAAAGGCGCCAAAGTAAAAACAAATGATACATTCTAACTATTAAAGTAACAGCTTCCTTTAAAAACGAAATATAAAATACAAATGCATGAATATAAAATGTTAATATATGGAGATGTAAAAAATGTATATCTATACTTCTTAAAAGTATCTTCTATGCCTATTAGAGCATAGAAACATACTGTGCACATAAATATAATCTCATAACAATATATAAACATGACTACATATGTGTAACAATAGGGAAACTGGAACATATCTAGAAGGGACGTGCTGAAAACTAGTATCTACATCTAGTCCACAAAACAGTCCACAGGACCCAAGTATACCATTATAGATGTATAAAATGACCTACAGAACTACTATCTGAGTCCTCTAGACTTGAAGAAGGGCTTCAGTGGTGTCTTGTCATTTAAACCTGGGAGGGCATCCACCCTCAACCTAATGATCCCCTTCGCTTCTTGTGTCTCAGTCCGATTCCTTATATCCCCACCTCTAGAATGGATGGGTACCACTTCAATAACCCTAAAGCTAAACCCATGTGTATCATCAGTGCAATGGACATGTTCGGATAGGCCGTTGACCATGGATCCAATCCTAATCTGATAAAGATGTTCCCTTATTCTGTCCCTAAACTTCCTATCCGTTTTGCCAACATAGAATGCCCTGCATCCAGAACAGGATGCAAGATAGACTACATGTTCTGACATACAATTGGCAGAGACCTTCAAATCATACCTAATGCTACTAGTGGGGTGTATAAAGGTGGAGGTGGAGTCAATGTATCTACAAAAATTGCATTAGTTACAGGGAAGGGTCCCTGACCTGTCATAATCACCATTTCTGTGCCTGGAATGACACAGTAACTTCTTTAAATCAGGTTTTTTCTTATACACAAAACTGCGGAACATCCCCTATTACTTCTTTAATATCAGGATCTACTGTCAATACCTCCCAATGCAGTCTAATCACATCCTTGATGTTCCCCACATCCTGGGTATAAAATAAGGGTATTCTAATCTTACTAGCTCAATCAGCTGGAGACTCATGATGATCATTTTCAGTCACGGCTCCCACTGAATCTGAAAAATAAGGGGTAGCTCTGCCAACTCTTAGGGCAGAAAGGTCAACATGCCTTTCTCTATGTCATCATTCTTATAAGCTCTCGCCCTGAATCTGTTCAATAGGTCATTAAGTGCAATGGCAAATCCTTCATCTGAGGGATTATACCGTGAGACCCTCATGACTTGACCCTTCACAATATTCCTAAATGTATACCCTGGATACATGCTGTGCCTATGTAGGAGAGAATTCCGGTGACCAGATTTCCTGTACACCCCTGTATTCAATAAACCATTTGCCAACCTTTCAATATAAACATCAAGGAATGATATCCATTTGTCAGAAAATTCATGACTAAACTTTAAGTATGGAGACAACCCATTGACTTTGTCAATAAATAGAACCAATTCCTCAACAGTACCTCTCCAAATGAGGAAGAGGCCATCCACAAAATGTCTGTAGAAAAGGACATTGAGGGAAAACTCCTCCAGTTTAAACAAATGTTCCAACTCCCATGCAGCCATAAATAGGTTGGCATAGCTATTGGCACATGAAGTGCCCATAGCCATACCATCCCTCTGCAGATAACTCTATGAATCAAAGCAGAAGATGTTGTTTTCTAGCACAACCTCCAAGAACAAAACCAAAAGGTCCATTCTAGAGCTACTAAGCTCAGTACTGCATTTCAAATAGTCATGAACCTTCTGCACCCCTTCCTCATTCGTAATCACACTGAATAACAAATGGACATCCAAAGTGACCATTATGAAGGGAAGGTCAACAGGTACTGCTTTCATACACTCATATAGATCCAACAAAAACTGTTTGGTATCCTTTAATATATGAGGGTTGGCATCTACAACTGGGTGCAAGAACCTCTCAACATATATAGAAAAGGGCTCAATAGACCACCCCCTACCTGCAACTATGGGCCTCATAGGAGGAACACGGCCGTCCTTATGGATCTTGGGAAGGCCTTGAATTACAGGTATGAGGGGGTCACTGACAAACAGATACTCAAATAGTTCTTCAGTGATATCATGACTCTTAAAAAGATCATCCAACATGCCACATATCCTATATATATATGTGTCCTAATTATATCTTGCTCTATGGCACAGTAGAATTTCTCATCCCCCAACATCCATTTCATCGTCTGATCATAAAGTCCATCACTACTAGACTCCCTCCTTTATCAGCAGGTCTAATGACGATGCAATGACCATTCTTCAACCCTGCTAAAGCTCTCCTCTGGCCAGAAGTTAAATTTCCTTTGGTCCTATATTGCTTGCCATTAGATTTCATTTTATATAAATCATTCTCAACCAATTTACTAAAGACATTCACTAAGGGTGGAACACCTGGAACACAAACGCTGGGTTTCTTAAACCGTTCACGACTTGAGTACTTCAAACCATTTGGGAACAGGAGAATAATATGCTGATAAATTTATCAACAGCAAAGCCTATGAGATTTGAGAAAGCTAGATTAAAGTATGAGCACTTAATACAGCACATAGTGATTTAAAATGTGGATTCATTCAAGAAGCAGGGTACATGGGTAACTCCTTCTTGAGGTTTTTTTTGTCTGATCATATCAACAAATTGGTTAACTGTCATTTTTAAATCTATAGGCTGTAAAGAAAATATTTATATTAAGTCTAGGAAATCAGAAATGATGAAATGGATTGTAAGTTACATTATACCCAAAGTAGAGTATGGAATAATAATTTAGAAATCTTATTATAAAAATTAGCTTAATTACATTGGAAAGAGCACATAGAAAATATACCAAGGGCATTTGTGGATCTGAAAGTTTAAACTATTACAACAGTTTAAAATATTGAACTTTTTACTCCATCTCATTTTGATATTTAAGTAGAATAATTAAAGACAACTACCTCTAGGAATGTTTAGAGTTATCAAGGAGTAATAAAGAATCAGATAATCTGTGTAGGCAATGATGTAGGAATGAGAAATGTAACTGGAACTCTGTAAGAGTAGCTGATACATGGATAACATTTCTAATTATATTAAAGCAAGCACTACTTCACAATTTAAGAATGCGTTTCTTCACTTGTATGGAAATGACTGTTTGGGTACATTTACAAGGGCATTATCGCCCATGCCTAAAATATTTGTATGTATGTACATGCATATAAAATGTGAAAATATAAATAAATATAAATAAGGTGTTTAATCAAGTGGCTATGTTACATATCCAAGGATGCCTCCATTTTTATGTATGTTATATTTTTAGGCATAATTGTATTCTTTAAGCTAATGAGTGTATATTACAGATATCTTGAATTTACATGGTTGGTCAGCAAATTGTATGTTTGCAACAAAATATCACATTTGCGCTCCATTGCAATTTACACTGTTTCTCTGTACAACTGTTACATTATATCAAAAATACCAATGTATGCCTAAATAAGTCATTAACTGCAAAATAGTCAAATACATAAAACAATGACTTCACATGAGACCTGTGTGTCTGCTTGTTTATTTATTTTTAAAAAAAATAAAATCACAATTCCACATGTAATGTGTGTCCGTTTACTTATTTAAGTATGCATGTATGAAATTACTTATTTATGTATGCATGTATGTATGAAAGTAAGTTTAAAAGCTGTTTTAAGTAAATAAATATGTGGAGAATTTATATGGTTAAAATAAGAGTATCCAAAGGACAAATAGGATCAATCTATGACTGGTCAGGAGGTGAAGAACCAGTGGCTGGCTCCAGCCTCAGGGACCACAGAATGGAATGTAGTACAATGCCTACAACATTACCAAACACTGTGCCTACAACATAGAAGCCCACTCACACTGTTTCATCATAAACTAGCATTTAACAAGGAACAGTTTACTGTCATGAGAAAGGTACCCTGCTTACCCAGCTTCAGGTGAGGGCTGTATTGAAGAAAACAGTGAAGTGATGAAGTTTGGACCCCAAACATATACCCCACACTCAGTTAGATTCCATGCTCATTTAGCATAGTGACAGCTTCTCATGGACAGTGGGCAAGGACACCATGGGAGCCCATCAAGAAATTACGAAGATGGAAGTACAACGCTCATGAAAGATAGCCGAAAAATAACCTCTTATACCACATCTAACATTGTTGTCTCTTATTTGCAGAAAGTGGGTGTTACCTGCAAAACAGGCATTGCACATTACAACAATAGTTTTGTTGACTGGAGTTTTATGCGTGTTTGATTGCCTGGTACCTTACTGGTGCTCTTTCATGTGAATGGAACCCCCTGTCTTATATATCACCACCTGGAACATGCTGACATTACCTGTAATGTATTGTGGTACCAAAGGTATAACATGTAAAATTTGTGTTAATGCCCAAATGATATTTACACTGAGGCCACAGAGTTTGCTGAGCTGTAGACCCTTCCACAATCCTTACTGTTGCCTATTATTTGTGGTGATACTTATATCTAGGCTTCAAGTGGCATTTTGATATCTGCAGTTCTTTATCTGTAGGCCATTCTTAATCAGACCAGGTGCTGTCCATCATTAGGGTACATGGCTCATTTTACCCTGCTTGACCACTTACAACTATGTAAAATGCACACAACCATGAACACCCATGATAAAGACTGTAATTGTTTATAGACACAGAAATAGAACATGGCTGACACAGATTTCTATCCCAAGGAATCCTATACATATCGAATAAACTTCCTATACATGTCAAGCAATACTACCCCTGGTCTGTATTCAGTAATATTCTGAATGAATGGTCTGCAAATCATAAATCCTCTTTGGGGTATATAGTATGGTGCTTCTTGGCCATGGAGCTTAACTCAATCAAAAGTGCTTGGGCTTAGTTGGCTATGCTTATCAATGGGCTTTTGAGCTGCATGCCTAGTATATACCTATGAACTTATCAACCTAATGTACAATTATCAAGTATCTTACAAATGTGCATGCTGCATATAGAATATAAATGCACACAAAAACATCAGTTTATTGATGATTGTATTTCTATAAGCCACCTCATTTGAATGTCATTATATGGTCATAAATATAGACTACTGACCACACCAATTTCCATACTACCATGATTGTGCTACAGATATCTCTGAAATGCACATGCCATGCATGTCAACACTGGCTGCATAGTTTAGCTTTATAAACTGTGCTATTTCTCCTTTCTGAACACCTCCTACTGTCTTTTATGTCCTGTAACAGTACCAAGTATACACACATAACAAAGTACCTGCAAACAAACACTGAATTGTTTATTTCAATATGTAATGAAACAGCAAACTGATGTTCACTGAACTCTCCAAGGTACCATTAAATTATTCTTAACCTCAGTTTGAAGTCATTTATTTTCCCTTATTTCTTTATTCAGCTGTTTGTTTGTTTGTGTACTTACTAATTTCAGCTTGATAACCATGTAAGTGGAAGGCTGACAGACCCTTTTAAGTCACAACCTGAACTCCATGGTGCAACACACAAACAGAAAATTGTAAATAGAATAAGTAATTATACCACTTTCAGTAGGAATGTCAAACGGGCAAAATGCAGAAGTGGAACTCAAGCAAGATGATAGTCGAAAAAATATAAGAAGTGGAAATGAAGTCAAACTATAACTACAGCTTTGCAGTCAAGAATTGCATTATTGCTCATGTCTGAAATAGTTGCATTGACCTGGTAAAGCCATTCAACATACTATCTCACTTAGGTATTAAACACAAACTCAAGAATTTAGACACAACTTCCTATGTAACCCAATGGATAGTCAAATGGCTCATGGATAGGACACATGAAGTTGGGGTGGGGGAATTCATCTCCACAAATAGGCCTGTTACTACTGGTGTTCCACAGGACTCAGCACTTAGAACTATGAACTTTCTCACTACCTCTGTTACCAACTTGTAGATATGGACATCCTAAGGCAAGGTAGAAAGTGCCTCATTTTTAATAACAACCAGTTAATTATTAAACAAACTGATTTGGTATGTGACAGATGTATTTACACAATGTCACTGGAGGCAAAGCTGTCACATAAAAGCACTCCTAATGTCAATGAGGTTGTCAGTAGTATACACACTGCACCGATCACACACAATTAAAAGCAGAAACATAGACCCATATATGACGAGGCATTTAAATGTAACCTATCTAAACCCCAAAGACATCCTGGGTGAAATACACATAACAAACTCCCTCAGCAACCATGAATGCACACTTTCAAAACACCAGCCACATCAACCCACACAGATTGCCTCTACTTCTAACCCCATATGGCAAGCCACCACAGAATCCAACATTCTAGTCACTGCAGTGCCCATAGTGAGATACACTGATGTCCCTCTCACCAGGCTGAGTAAACAGAAAGTCACAATCAGTAGCTTATCAGGGGCCAGACTCCATCACATTATAAATGTACTCAGATCATTGGACCACAATTACTAGTATGACTCAGTCATGTTCCATGTCAGTATAAATGACCTGAGACGTACCTCCATAGACAATATGAATAGGGTCATTGTGGAGCTCTCTGAATGTGTGTCTCAGGTTGGTATGAGTGTAGCATTAAGCAGCATTTTAACTTCTACAGGGTACAACCTAACACCCTAATAATGGGTGATTTCAACTACCCCGCCATTAAATGGGAAAACTACTCATGTACCAGCTCTTTTGCTCAACATTGTCTGGTATTCATAAATTCCAATGCTTTGGATCAACTTATACACACCCCCACCAGGGTCAGCAATATCCTAGACCTGGTCATTATCAACATGGGTGACTGGTGTTCTACACCAGAGGTCAATTCCTCATTGGTCAGATCTGACCACAAGCTAATCACCCTAGACATCCACATCCCGCCCCCACCCCCCATTAAGGAAACCACTGTAAAAAAATTCTCCAAAGCCTTAACTTCCTTTGTTTTTTATATATATATATATATTTATATTATTATATTTATATATTTAGACAGTGAGCTGTCTTTGTATCATCATGTTATCACCCTTGTGCGAAAGTTCTTCTTCATTCATGGCTTATTAATATGGGAATGGCATCCAGTTACATGGATCCGATTATTCCATTGTAATCTGCACTTAGTAGGCCAAGCATTAAGTATAATGTACCTTTTGGTATGTACCTGTCAAACACCTGGCACAACTCAAATGTCCGAAATGGTTTCTCACCAAGAAAATAAAGGACCTAAATCATATAAACTATCATAATGGTCTCAAAGCCAAGCACCTCTTCTTAGTAACACACAGGCTACTGAGGCACAATATGCCATGCTTATGTGTCCAGGGAAGTAAATAGTGTGGGAAGAAATAGGCAGGGAATTGTTATGGCTAGGCTTGTATAGACCCTAGGGCCGATAGCCTAGTACCAACCTATGAACCTATGGCTTCTTCCAAGTCCATCCCTTCAGACCTACTGCACATTCTCAAGTCCAATAGTGGCATAAACACCTACTGGACAGATTTGAATCTCTTCTGTAACTTAAATAAAACATGCTGGGGGGATACCACTTTGAAATTGTCTACCACTCCATATAATGCAAAGTATCTATATTACTGTATTCAAATGTAGTCTGGATGAATGGATGGGAAACTACAAGTTCAACCCTGGATTAGCACCACTGTCCCTTTTAGATAGGGATAGCAAATAAGTGCCTGCCTGGCTCTGTTTTATTCATACTTAAAATAGAATGGGCCCTGGGTTAAAATACAAAGGCCTCTGGGTTAATCATGCTTTCAATATCAGGAACCATGAACCTCTTGGGAATGCATGGCTAGGCTTCTACAGATCCTCACAGAACAATAACCTAGGAAATACCTATGAACCTAATAAATAATGTAAAATACATAATTACATTTACATGCCTCTTTAAAGTATCTAGCAATGTTTGTTTTAGATCTGTGTGCCATCTGTGTTCCTGAATATCATAAAATTTAATAACATTAACAGTTAAAGCCTTTGCATAAATTCTGTTACTTTGACTCCTTGGGAAGGATTTCATTACAGGCAGTTTCAGATCGGTATAAACTAATACAATTTTAAGTAATCTTGTTCAGTATAACACATATCTTTATTTTTTTGAATTTGCAAAACACTTTTTAACAATATTTATAAGAAAAACTGTGCCCACTCATTTTGATTTCTGCAGCCATGTTTTTACACACATAATTGTATCATCTACAATGGAAAATCATATTATATTGCATGTGCCTAGAAGGTGCAGATTAACATGGGGCAGGATTCACAAAGCCTCTGTGTAAGAGTTATAACTCATACACGGAGGCTGCAGTTAAATGGAGTGATGTCAGAATGCTCTGCATATTCATGAGAGCATGCTGAATCACATTTAAGGCCAACACGGTCCATGTAAGACAGTAGGGGGCGTGTCCATAGGCCGAGCCCTGTAAGCGGACACGCCCCCAGAAGAGGAAAAGTACCCAAAGTAAACACCCACGACAGAGTCCACGGAAATGTGAATAAACAGAACACAACACATGCCCCCACAGACTATGAACAGAAAACATATAAATAAACACGTTTTATATATTTTTTTAATTGTAAAAATGTTTAACTGTGAGTGCGCTCGTTTGCGCGGGCGTGCCCGTAGTGCAGCTACAGTTAGCAGTCAGTGGGAAAGCATATAAGAACTAAATATGCAAAATAAGCCAGGAAGCAATAGCGTAGCAGTAGAGATGTTGGCTGAAGAGCAGGCATTCATGGTTCGAGCCCCCATAACACCAATTTTTTTTTTTAGCAAAATAAGCAGGAAACAAGTCCCTGACAAATATGTACACATAAAACCACAATTTATGTAAAATGTAATGAAATAGCCCATTTATATTGAAGAAATGTGAGGTAACAAAAGAATAAAAAATGCCAGATGTGCTCATAGCTGAGCTACAGTTTAACAGAGTGAGTGCATCTGCCCGTAGATGAGCAGTGGTTTAACTGGTGCAAAATGAGTGCCCGTAGCTGAGCAGTAGTCTAACACACTAAATCTATGTGCCCCTAACTGAGCTGAGCGTAATAAGCGTGCTGATAGCCAAATGAGGCTTAAAGCAGCGTACCCCGTTTGCGCGGAGCTGCGCACCGCGCAAACAAGCTAACCGACGGGCAACGTTGAGCAAGCTGTATCAAAACTACCTTTACACAGACACACCCCTCAGCATGTCTAGACAGTCATGAAAAATAAAAAGCAGTGGCCAGGTTCGAACCCAGGATACTATACACCATAGTCAAGGTACAGAACCACTAAGCCATGATAGCAGTACCTAGAAATGCAATAATAGCTAATATATAGGAATGAATACAAACTAGAGCATGACAATGCAGGTTTACTGAAGATGATACAAATCCAAAATGGCCAATCACAGATATGTGCGGGAAAAATGGACTATAGAAGCCCCATAGGCGGGAATACACAACATAAACGATTGTAGAACTGACCTGCAGGCAGAATGACAGGAGTAGGAGACGGTAGTTGCTTTTGAGCACAGAGGTGGGGTGTTGAGGAGTCCAGGTACATGGTCTGGCTCCTAGTCCATAATCATGAGGCCCAACTCATGTAGGGCCAGGTCCTCTGGGGAGCATACAGGGCCGAGGTGTGGGACCGGTTGGCTCATGATCTCACCAGTGCCACAGGGATTCCAAGGACTGGTGAGCAGGTCCGTCACCACCATGCAGACCTGAAGAGACGCAAGCAGGACCAACTGAACCTTTGGATCCAGGAGGCCCGGCAAACACCCAACGCCCCACTACTGAGTAAGTAACATTTAATTATGTATGTAAGAAATTAAACTAGCTGATATTATGGAGATGTGTATTCCAATATTACTTCATTTATATTACAGCTGCAGGTGTCCGTTCTGCAAACCGCAGAGCCTATGGCGATAGGCTGGTGCGGTTGCGCTACCAGGCAGGTCAGTAATCCACTACCAGTAACTGTAAAGAAATATAAAAGTATGACAGTCAGCAAAAGAGTGCAGTGCAGTCAGTAAGGAATAAAATCTGTAAGTAATAGTGTGAAAGTGTCTGCAAGTATTGCTTGATTACAAAAGTGTGTTTCAGCCTGTAAGTTAAACAGAAAAATGAAACTGTCTGACATATATTCTGAAATAAAAATGGCCTACCTGTAAGAAAATAGTACACAACCTGCAGCAGGCTTAAAAGTATAGCTGCAGAAGATGATGAAATCACATGTGTGAAATATATCCCTGTGGAAATACTGAAACATGACAGAAGTGAGACTGCTGGAAAGGATTGTAATAACTACAGGTAAAACATGTCAATAAAGCCTAGAAGTAAGTACCAGTAAGTACCATCCTGAATAGTAAAATGAAAGCAAGTGAGAGAGTGTGACAAAGTGTCATGAATCCAGCAATACAGTAGTAATAACCCCTGAATAAAGTATACTGCAGTCAAGACAGAATGAAATGCATGTGAGATTCAAAACCAAACAGCGAAATCTGTTCAAAGTGTTGCTGCATCTGGAATGTGTATCCCAAAATCTGGATATGTTGCTCTCAGTCTGCAATATGCAGATAGGATGATTGTCTGATATACCAAACATCCACATTTGTCTACAGCTATATAAAGCAAATGTAGCAGGGTGATGTAGCTGAACAAAGCTAGATATGAATGTGTATGAAGAACAATAAAATGTATATTGATGTTGCAGTAACAGTCCTATCACCAAGTTGAAATAGTTATCATATAGGAAACTGTAGTTAGAACAGTAGTGTGTATATAACTGTAGCTATTAGAAATGTACAGCATATGTATTGTTATTCGAAGGTGTTAATATTACTTTCTTTACCCCACCCTATAACCACATATAACCCATTCCACGTGAAAATGGTATGTGCAATTACAATTAACACCCCTGGACGTTTGTCCTGTTGGGTCATATATATTTGCATGTCCATTGATGCATCTGCCCTGTTCATACATCCGCACCTGATGGCCTGTTGCCATCAATTAACCCTGCATGTTGTTGGACTGTGTATTTCTGTTCAAATTATGCATGTGTTATGCACGCTGTTCAATGGTGTGAATATCTGAGTGTTTGGTTAATGGGAATACTAATGCATGCTGTTACAACTAATTGTGAATGGTATTATATGTCACTAACCCAAACTGTCATGACATAATGCAAAACATAGGACGACAGGGAAGGCGGGTTCCAGCGGACCCACCTCTCCCACCTCAGCTGGCGAGTGCACCTAGCACTAGTGCCGAGTCCGGACCCTCCTCCGGTGGCCCTGTGCCACCTGCAGGTGGAAGCGCTGCAGGGGATGGGGCTCGCCCCCCCTCTGCAAGTGTGGCCGGAGGAGAACCACCACTCACCCTCCGTAGCATCCGGACTGTGGTGCGTAGGGAGATTCGGGACTCTGTTCTCGAGCCCCTACGCCAGCTCGAGGCATGGGTGGTGCAACTAACGGGCATGCCTGTTGCCCGGCCTACACAGCCCCATCCTGGGCAGTGAAGGAACAGTGGCAACTGCCTATGGGTGGGGATATCAGTTCCACTGTTGCCATCTGTGGGCTCATGGGCTCTGGATATCCAAACCTCCATCCCCGTCAATTGTGTAACCCCCCCACATGTGTCATACACCGCCCCTGTATGCATCTTGGTTGTCTTGTCTGTTTACCTACCCAACCTACCTCCCCAGCTGTACCGACTTCCTTCACCTGACATACCACTCTCACCTGAAAAAAAAAAAAAAAAAAGGGCACTCTGTACCCACAAAAAAATTACGCCCCATACATAGCTGCCCATTCTGCACACAAGTCTGCTGGACATGGAACCTATCAATTACAATTGGCTGTACAACAAGTATTATTGTTGTCCTGACACCTCTCTCAGGGGTGGAAGGTTTCAAATGTCACACCAAATTAGATACATATGCACAGCTGTTGCTGATGAAGAAATGGGCAGCTATGGGCTTTACCTACATCCCTCCTGCACATCCCAAGCTTGTTTCCCTACTGTCTTACCCTCTATGTGACCCCTTTTTCACCACTTTCCTGTCTCCCCATTTTCTTTTCTTTCAAAGAAAATAGCGTGGGTGTGCGCCAGAGTAAGCACCGTTAAGCGGTTGTAAGCAGGTGTGCGCGTGTGTGCGTGGAGCTAAACGCCAGTGCGCATGCGTGAGCTCCGCGCAAACCAGCGCTAACCTGGTTACAACTGCTTAAAAGTGCCTTAGTCACTTTGATTGACAGGTCCTGTACTCAGTTCAAAAGCAAAATAAAATCCCACTGTCAGTCCCAAACCCAGGAAACACTAGTCTGTACGACCTACCACTAAGCCATGACTCTTATACAAAAACATTGTGCTAAAATAAATATAACATGTAATAGTAGGGATGAATGTAAAGGGAATATAGGATGTGTAGTACACAAAGCATGTCATTTAAAATTACTGTCAAAACTACTGGATTTCCATAATAGTAGTGTGTGAACAGAAACAGCCATGCTAGTTGGCAGCTTGTAGATAATAAGGTCAGTTAAAGTACATATATAAATGTATGTATATGTACATATATATATATATATATATATATATATATATATATATATATATATATATATATATATATATATATATCTATATATAGTTGTAGGAGTCAATGTGCATACACACTTGCTACAGGGAACATGAGAGAGGAATGAAGAATTGTGAATATACAACACAGCCTGAATCATGAGAGAGATACTAAAAAATAGTAAACCCAGTAGAAAACACAGGTTTATTGTCACAAATGGATAATCCAACAGTCACACACTTTCCTGGTTAAGCGCTTTCATCTGAATAACTCAGATTTCATCAGAACCAAGATTTTCACATACAGCATTCCTTTTAAAACAAATTAGGCGCCAAAAAGCCTTATCAAAAATCTAATTTCTTAAAGAAACAATGTTCTTAAACTTAAAAATATTGTTAAACACATAAACCCTATACAAAAAGCTACACTATGAAATTACTTACAATTTATTTTTAAAAAATCAAATATACTTATACAAATACTACTAAAAATTTTTGTTTTATGATTTCTGATATTTATAGTATTTATAGTAATCAACAACGGTGTAATAAAATGAAATGGTATAATAAATTGAAATGAAATAAATTTGAGAATATACATTAATTATTCCAATAAATAAAATTCTGTGTGTTATTAATAAAAATGTGTGCAAAAAATAGAATAAAATATACACATGTGATATGAATAATATATGCACATATAATGTAAACCAATACTTATCCCCGGTCCAAAATTAAAAAAGGTTTTATACTAATAAAATCATTAAGACCGGGGGGGGGGTAGTTGCATCACAAAATATTTGCCATTCACTTTCTTTATATGATAAGTAAGTCTTCCAGTTACCGCCAAATACTGACTGTTCCACCTGATCAATTATTATGAATTTGAAAATATGGTCCTCACCCTTATCCAGAACATGCCTGCTTAAAGCATTTTTTGTATCTTTTTTCTTTATTCTGTATAAGTGTTCATAGATCCTTGTTTTGAGTTTTCTCTCTGTCTTGCCTATGTAATAGGCAGGACAGGTTGAACAGGTGGCAAGATACACTACCCTCTGGCTATTACAGTTCCCTTTAATACTCCAACACCGGGTATTCATTAAATTGTCAAGTTTGATACTACTATTTTCATTAATATTAATGCACTGGTTACAAGAACCACACTTTTTTGTTGAACTCCTTTTCTTCTTTAACTTAGTGTAAGAACTGACCTCTAATAGTTTTTTCAAATTGAGGGCAGTCTTATATATACAAATGGGATTATTCCCTATACAGGATGCAATGTTGTCAGAAGTGTTCAACAATTCCCAGTGTCTTTTTACAATTTCCTTCACCAGGTTAGTGTATGGATTGAACATAATAATGCAAACTGTTCTGTTAGTATTTGGATTCATCTTCTTATTGATTCCTAATGGTTCTCCCAACAGAGATCTATATTTCGTGCCCCAGTTGTTTGTAACAAATTTAGCCACTTTCTCCACCATTCTTTTTGGATATTTTCTTTCCAAAAACATTTGGGAAATACTGTCTATTTCTTTTTCCATAATCTCTTTAGAAGATGACATCCTCGCTGAACGAACATATTGTCCCTTAAGGAAATTCCTAAAAATATGTTGTGGGTGACAACTACCAAATTCAATGTAGTCGTTCGAGAAGGTAGATTTTCTAAATATCTTTGAGGCAAATCCATCAGGTGTAGAACTAATAAATGTGTCTAAGTAAGCAATACCTAGTTTTTCCATCTTAAATGTAAATCTAAGAAAGTTGGTACTGGAATTAATATAATCAATGAATCTCATAATATCATCAGTTGGACCCTTCCATATTATAAATAAATCGTCCAAATATCTAGAATAAAGAGAAATTTTTAGTAGTATTTGTATATTTGATTTTTTAAAAATAAATTGTAAGTAATTTCATAGTGTAGCTTTTTGTATAGGGTTTATGTGTTTAACAATATTTTTAAGTTTAAGAACATTGTTTCTTTAAGAAATTTGATTTTTGATAAGGCTTTTTGGCACCTAATTTGTTTTAAAAGGAATGCTGTATGTGAAAATCTTGGTTCTGATGAAATCTGAGTTATTCAGATGAAAGCGCTTAACCAGGAAAGTGTGTGACTGTTGGATTATCCATTTGTGACAATAAACCTGTGTTTTCTACTGGGTTTACTATTTTTTATATCTTTATATCAAATATTTACAACATCTACGTCTTGCTCGAGCTGAGGACTGGATTCTGCTATATACTTTTTCGTGGTTGGAGTGTTTAGTGTATTCATTTTACAGAGTAGTGACTATGGCAGAAACCGGGTCCCCTTCTGCTTCATTGGGCAGGGACGACTATTCGGAACTCCGTGCGGAAGTTACGTCACTTCAAAGTGACGTTAGCAGGCTACTGGAGCTCGTGGGGAAGCTCTCTGAGTGTATCCAACTTGGTGGATCCAACGACCAAGGGGTACGGAAGACAGCTAAGGATTCACCACCACCACAATTTGTTAACATTTCGGAAGCTTCTTTAAGCGAAGAAGATATCCCAAACGGACAAGGGACAAATAAACCTACCGGAACGCCGAGAACAGCACTGGATTTAGACACTAAAGATGTGGACATTAATCTATCGCCAGCTGGTGATTTTACTTTTGATTTAAGCCTTCTACAGCAAGAAGAGCCATATAAACTGGGCGCCAAACCGAAAGGGAAGGTACAAACCAAACTTTACTCCACTTCACTTTCTAGGAGACAGGAGTATTTTAAAGGTACAGAACTAAGAGACAATATATTAAGTCCTGTTCCTAAAAATAAAAATGTAATTAAACAGGGAACTGTTTTTAGTGAATTTAACAAAAAGCACAACCAAGTTAATGTTGAAAATGATTTTTTAAATAATTTTTTAAATGAAGATGTTGAATATTTTTCAGAAGGTATTAATACTGTTTCCAATAGGGGAACAAATGATCATTATTTTGAGCCTATCAAAGAGAAGATTTGTTTAATGGGTAAAAAATTAATTACATTAAAATGTGCTAGAATTGATAATGCCTATTTGGGAAAATGTCTTAAATTAGGCATAGTCCCAAAGGGTATTCGATTCTTTAAATTACCTTTAGGTTTAAAATATGATGAAGAAGTTATTGGTGATTTTAATGAAATGTTTGATGATTTTGGGTTTCATTTTATTAAGAAATTAATTAAGTACAATGATGGTAAAATTTCTGTGTTGTTAAATGAAGTTGAAATTATGAATGAGGAAATTGTGCATAATACTAATTTTGATGAGTGGCAGGAGTTGTATCATAAACAATTCACATTTGCTGAGAATAAAGCCAAAAGTGTTTACAGTAGAAAGCTTAAGAAGTTAGATAGGGATTTGGGGTTATATAGAGAACATAAGGCATACATATGGCCACGTCCCACTACAGGTAGAAATAGTAAGAGAGGGTATGATGAGCCTGACAGGAACCATTTTAACAGGACAGAAAGGACAGAAGAACATTCAAATTTTCAAGGGGGGAGACACCATCCTGCACCCAAGCAATATCAGAGAAAATATTAAAATCTAAAAATAAAAGCTCTACAACCAAGGAATTTACATGGTACAATGAGTCCCAATTTTCAAACAATCCCCTTACTGTTTCTACCTTTGAAAGTTTGAATTGCATTACAGAGGAAGAAGGGGTTGTTATGTACAATACAGATAGATTATCTCAAAATGCAGAAGACACAAAAGGTAGACGGGGTCCTTTAGTTTCATCCTTTGCTGGCTTTAAGGTTTATAACTACACTGATTTTTTTGTTTCCAATGAATTTTTTAACCTTTTCAGCAAGGGAATGAAATATATTCCAACAGTAAAATTTAATTTTGTAGACATGGTCAAGGAAATAAAGCTATACTGTCGGAGACTTAACTTAGCCCTACAATATAAAGACAAAAATGACATCAATGCTAGGAGTTACCAATATGAGAATAGACTTTGTAAAAAGAGTGCATATATTCCCAACCCCCTCCCCCAAGTGGGGTTGTTTGAAAAAATGGTTTGCAGGGATATCTATAGACTTCATAAGAATATACATAATAGAAATGTCTTTCACGCACCTTTTGAAGACAACTTGACAAAAGGGGAGAGAGAGTGTTTGCAAAATGTTGTGAACAACAAAAACATTAGATTAATGAAACCAGATAAGGGTGGGGGTATCATTATTTTTTATACAGTTAATTACATCAAAGCAATACATGATATCCTTTTTACCTCAGGAAATTATGAAGAAGTATCATTGAATCAGATCAATATTGGATATCGTAGGATTGATCTAGTAATTGAAGAATATTTGATGGACAATCGTATCACTAATGAGATTTATAATTTTTTGAGAACCGAATTTCCAAGAGTAGCTCGTATCTTCGGAATTCCAAAAATACATAAATCCTTAGAGACTCCACCTTTAGACCCATTATTGCAGGTTCTTATTCTAAGACCTACAATATGGGTGTTACGATAGATCAGTGGACCAAACACATTTACAACATGGTCCCCCATTTAGTAAAAGACTCTTGGGAATTTCTGAGTAGATTTACTCCTGATGTATGGTCTGAGCAAATGACTTTTTTAACTATAGATGTACAGGACTTATTTTCTTGTATTCCCTGTACTATAGGTTTGGAATATTTTGAAAATAGTTTGAAAAAGTATTCAGGGTTAAGTTGGGATAGAATTAGTTTAATCTTGGATATGATGGGGCTAATCCTTGACCATAACTACATTCAATATGAAGGAGAATATTTCAGGCAGACCAGGGGGGTGGCTATGGGGGCTTCTTGTGCCCCCATTTTCGCCAACCTGGTCATGCTAGAGTGGGAAAATCAATTTCTTTTTTCAAGTGAATACTTTAAAAATATTTCTCTTTATTCTAGATATTTGGACGATTTATTTATAATATGGAAGGGTCCAACTGATGATATTATGAGATTCATTGATTATATTAATTCCAGTACCAACTTTCTTAGATTTACATTTAAGATGGAAAAACTAGGTATTGCTTACTTAGACACATTTATTAGTTCTACACCTGATGGATTTGCCTCAAAGATATTTAGAAAATCTACCTTCTCGAACGACTACATTGAATTTGGTAGTTGTCACCCACAACATATTTTTAGGAATTTCCTTAAGGGACAATATGTTCATTCAGCGAGGATGTCATCTTCTAAAGAGATTATGGAAAAAGAAATAGACAGTATTTCCCAAATGTTTTTGGAAAGAAAATATCCAAAAAGAATGGTGGAGAAAGTGGCTAAATTTGTTAAAAACAACTGGGGCACGAAATATAGATCTCTGTTGGGAGAACCATTAGGAATCAATAAGAAGATGAATCCAAATACTAACAGAACAGTTTGCATTATTATGTTCAATCCATACACTAACCTGGTGAAGGAAATTGTAAAAAGACACTGGGAATTGTTGAACACTTCTGACAACATTGCATCCTGTATAGGGAATAATCCCATTTGTATATATAAGACTGCCCTCAATTTGAAAAAACTATTAGAGGTCAGTTCTTACACTAAGTTAAAGAAGAAAAGGAGTTCAACAAAAAAGTGTGGTTCTTGTAACCAGTGCATTAATATTAATGAAAATAGTAGTATCAAACTTGACAATTTAATGAATACCCGGTGTTGGAGTATTAAAGGGAACTGTAATAGCCAGAGGGTAGTGTATCTTGCCACCTGTTCAACCTGTCCTGCCTATTACATAGGCAAGACAGAGAGAAAACTCAAAACAAGGATCTATGAACACTTATACAGAATAAAGAAAAAAGATACAAAAAATGCTTTAAGCAGGCATGTTCTGGATAAGGGTGAGGACCATATTTTCAAATTCATAATAATTGATCAGGTGGAACAGTCAGTATTTGGCGGTAACTGGAAGACTTACTTATCATATAAAGAAAGTGAATGGCAAATATTTTGTGATGCAACTACCCCCCCCCCCAGTCTTAATGATTTTATTAGTATAAAACCTTTTTTTAATTTTGGACCGGGGATAAGTATTGGTTTACATTATATGTGCATATATTATTCATATCACATGTGTATATTTTATTCTATTTTTTGCACACATTTTTATTAACACACAGAATTTTATTTATTGGAATAATTAATGTATATTCTCAAATTTATTTCATTTCAATTTATTATACCATTTCATTTTATTATACCGTTGTTGATTACTATAAATACTATAAATATCAGAAATCATAAAACAAAAATTTTTAGTAGTATTTGTATAAGTATATTTGATTTTTTAAAAATAAATTGTAAGTAATTTCATAGTGTAGCTTTTTGTATAGGGTTTATGTGTTTAACAATATTTTTAAGTTTAAGAACATTGTTTCTTTAAGAAATTAGATTTTTGATAAGGCTTTTTGGCGCCTAATTTGTTTTAAAAGGAATGCTGTATGTGAAAATCTTGGTTCTGATGAAATCTGAGTTATTCAGATGAAAGCGCTTAACCAGGAAAGTGTGTGACTGTTGTATTATCCATTTGTGACAATAAACCTGTGTTTTCTACTGGGTTTACTATTTTTTATATCTTTATATCAAATATTTACAACATCTACGTCTTGCTCGAGCTGAGGACTGGATTCTGCTATATACTTTTTCGTGGTTGGAGTGTTTAGTGTATTCATTTTACAGATGAGAGAGATACTAACCTTTACACTCACAGAACACTGTCCACAGCATACCAGCATGGTCCCCGCCCTCACAATCTGAAAGGGCAATGCCTATCCCACATACCCTTTTATAGCACTGACCTGAAATCACAGTGAGAACTGCAATCAGTACACATCTGGCTGTATGCAATTAGCAAATGCTGGCTTACAATTGGTGCAGACGCCATCACATGGACCTATGCAGATACCTACAAAAGCATCCAGTGCTAACACTCCCCACATGCAATACATTCATTGCATTGTCTGTAAGCAGACAGAGGGAGAGCGAGAAGTGAGAGAGAGAGAGAGAGCAAAAAAAAAAAAAAAAATTAGACACTGTGACTCTGTCACCCGAAGCTGTCAGCACTGACAGTAGCAGCAGCAAGCAGAAGCTGTGGTAACGCAACCGGCTGCAACAAACAGACGTAATGCAAAGTAGCAGGTTAATAGTGTGCATACTGTGAACCCTCCAAATGTGTCATAGGTCT
>NC_056740.1:526153299-526175871 GCF_019279795.1 Protopterus annectens | reverse complement strand
TGTACACTGGTAGTTAATGCATGTGTGAGGTGTGTCCTTGGTTTTGTACTGTCACCATAGTATTTAATGCGGTGTGATATAGTGGCGGCTGACCTGTGAAGGCGACTGTTGTACTACGGCCTGTATCATACTCAGTAACAATGGCACAGTTGTGCCCACTGGCGATGGATTTCTTCACGTCTACAGGTCCCTCTGTACATAGCAACCCATTGCAACCTATCCATGCTGGTGAGTGTGTATTAACAATTCCTGTAATAGTCTCCAGTAGTAATAGTAATATCTAGCTCACTTAGTAGTGCTCTTTGTATGCATGGGGTGTATCTGTGTCTGTGTGTGATATCCGCATACAGGTACTGTACAATTGTGTGAAACTATTGTGCATGTGTGCACCTGTGCATGTATTACGTAATAGCATATGTACATGTGTGTGCACCTGTGCATATGTGCATGTAATGCACCTGTGCATGTGTGCATGTATTGCACCTGTGCATGTGTTCATCACTGGTAATGTGTAGTCATTGTAAACTGTGTTTCCTGTTTCCCTCCCACAAGTTCTGGTACTGCTCTGGTGTCATGGCAGGGGAACTGGAATCCAGGGTGCCATGGGTACCTGTGATACAGCATCTGTGTAATGGCACAGGAAGGTATACCAAGTACGCCATTGGTCAGCGATTGACAGTACACAGCTGGTGAGCTACCTCATCAATGCATACAGTTATCCTGCCAATGCACCCTTTATCACCAGTGTCCCTAAGGTGATGGACTACAGTGGACATTGACCAGGGTAATGTGACATCTGTGGCACATGCCTCCCCACAGCAGCCATGGGCATGGCCCAAGAGATGGTACCACACAGACAGCAACCATGGGCGCTGGCCCAGGGTACACACAGACAGATGTCAGGGGTTCTCATGGGAGCATCCGTGGGTGTACTGCCCCTGTCAGGCGATTGCCCACAGGGGTCTACAACCTCAGCTATGTTTCTGGCTGTCATGCAGGCACAGTCGGGTATGGAACCAATTTTTAAGACGGGGTCTGAGGGAGCTGACAGCATGTAAAGCACAGCCATGACTGACGAGGAGTGATGCGTGACATTAGAAGCTGCCATCCGTGATTTCACCGATGTCATAGACAGGCGTTGTGAGACATATTGGGCGGTTCCACAAGCGCTACATGTCTATGAGCCAGAGCGATAATTGCTTAGGCGGTTGAGGCGTCGGCGTGGCGGCGCAGCAACAGCAGCAGCAGCAGTCATCCCGCGGATGACAACAGGGCTTAGCGGCTGCCCCTCCGCATGGTGCCAGCAGCAGCCCCAGCAATGCTACTGTGCTATGCATGAGGGCCCACCCAGGAGACCACGTGCACATGGCTCTGGCCAGGCCTGACAGGGATCTGTGTCCAATCAGCGAACACCTGCTTCTGATGACAGTACCCAGTCTGGTTTGGTACAGATAGCAGTCCGTACTTCCCTGCAAACAGGTATGATGTCCATGACCAGAACGCACAGTCTGTATGACCTAGCAGGTACACTCTGTGGCTGTCCATAAACACCAGTATATGGCAGCCATGAGGTGGGAATTTCTGTATTGCATCCATACACACATGCAAGTTGACAACACCTAGGGCTACGCACATGCGCACACTGCATCAACATTTACCCCGCAACCTACCACTGCTGTCTCACCAACACACATACACATACATGTGTCAATCGTCAAGGTATGGGTGGCTGACTCAGGCATACCAAGTTCACACCCTGTGCATGTCTATTTGAAACTGTGCCACCTCCTGCAGTGGCAACTGTGCGGAATTTTTTCCAGGTTAACATATTGCTGATGCCTGGGGTGACCACATAGATGTGTAGTATTAGTATCATGTTGTTAACAGTACTGTGTGCTGAATTAATTGTGGGTATATCACAGCATGCCTGATGCAGTAAAGTGTGTGGTGTCATGTACTGTTGTCTACACCCATGAGTAGAGTACCATGAGTCTTATCATCTACATGTTGGCATACTGGTGGTAATGATATATTAAACGAGCTACAATACATAGGTAGCACAGGGGATAAGGTAATGAATGTAGTAATGCATGATGATGGACATGTAAACTACAAGTGGCATGTGCCCACACTGGACTCTGTCTACGGATGTTTGGGGATGTTGATATGTGTGCAGTACTACCACGACTGGTACAGGACACTGGGAGCATCCTAGCACTGCAAGCTCACATCTCATACCATATAGACAGCCCCAACACACACAAAACCAACTGTATCACAGGAGGAGGATCCCCATATATATCCAGGGATACATGGTGGCAGGCCAGGTAGCATACATCCTACTAAGTATGGAACCACTGAGTAGAGGCTCAGTGTCTGTTGTTGTGTGTAGTATTACTGCACAGGTATGAGCACATATAAGGTTTCCATCCAGTTATTGTACATCCTGACAGTACACATGGGTCTGTACATTTGTAATGCTGAGACTGGACCTAATACATCCCGACGTGTATTTCCATGTACATGTGCATGGTGCATACATATTTGCGGTGTGTTGCCTACTGGAAGTGGTACAGCTTGTTTGTTGTACAATGGACTACATGCAACCCTGTTTACTGTAGCTTTGTTTGCGTACATGTTGCCTGTAATTCCTGGAATACTGATCCATCTGCAGTACATGGTTATAGAGCTTCTGTGGACTCCTAATTGCCATCTGCCCAGCTTACTATATGTATGTCCATGTCTCACTTGATGACAGGATGTCACTGTTTGTCCTGTTCACATGTACATTGCCTGTGACACAGTGCATATGACTTACCTGGCATGTGTCCACGTGAGCAGGTCCTGCCTTCTACTGCTAACTAATCACAGACACTACACCTTCACATATTCATCTTCTGTTGAACTACCTGCTTAGCTAGGGACTGACACTGCACCTGTATCACCTAGACTCAGTATTGTCTACCCCATAGGTGCCTATGTTGGAAGCCAGGAGCTCCAAATGAAACAAAACCCACCTTCATAGGTTTATCACAAGGGATAAGAAACTAAGGTAATGCTACTTAGCATGAAGTCTAAACCTCCAGATGCATGCCCGAGCTCTCTCTTAGCATGGAGAACATGAATATCCTGTGCAGTAACAGATGCCTGGTTCAGGAACTACTGAGAGCACACCAGCTCTACCAGGTTTTAACCTCATACCATGCTTTTCAGCTCCAAAACGTGGAACGAACCACAAATGGAGGGGAGTATTGATATTCATCAAAGATACCCACACCTCAGGTTGGTGGCAAAGCACCAAGCATCAGAGACTATCCACGTGCAACTAACAATGGGTAGGGGCTTTGCACTTCCAGGATTTACTTAGCCCTTGCTACAGACCACCCTCCCACACCCCAAAAACTTGCACTCGACCCATCCTGTGAACAGTGGAAATGTGAAGGTCTCTCCCAAAACACCGTATTATATTTGTGCGGCGTCAACTACCCAAACATGGACTGGGAGCATGACTCTAGCTCTCTCAACACCCCTAGGCCAAGAATTCCTAGAATATATGAAGCTCAAATGCTATGGAACTACTTGTTAACACTCCCACAAGGAAAACATACTGGACCCTGATCATCACCAACATGTAGGGTTCTCGATGCTGCTCCCAGACCAGAGTGTATCCCCTCTACTGGTAAAGAATCAGGACCATAAACCCCGATCTCACTGGATATATACACATCCGACCCGTTACCCCTGCCCCAAGAACACCACGGTGAACAACTTCTCTAAAGCAAATTCACGCTCCTCAAAACTGAGTTGCAGAAAGCCTTCCAAAGCCCCTGGGCCTGTGGAAACTACTGAGACCAGATCGCGCTTGGGTTCCCTCTATAAAAGCATTCTATTCTATATGGCGCCTTCAGGAATCATTGGATCATGTGATCCTGAATAAAACCAGAACCGAGATCCTCTCCAAAGGCCAGGCGTCCTGTCTGGTGGACCCCAATACATAAACAAACTACACAATAGAAGGGAGAGGAAGCTACCAAATGATACAGCAAATTCACAAATAGGGAAGGCATCACTGAGTCAGGTGATTATGAAATAACTACAGGGCACTTTAGTAAGTTGTAATACAGGCCAACCCGACAGAAATTGCACAGGACACTAAGGATAATCACAAGGCTTTCTTTAGGTTATGTTTAGGAACCTGGGTGGAAAATTCCCAGATATATGCTCAGAGGTGGTCCATAATGTCAATAGAAAACACCAAACCCACAGACATTGCCAACACATTCTAGCTGAGCAGGTTCCAGTGCACCCTTCTCACCCCTCCCTCCACACTGAAAGGGGCAAATATGTGTGTCCCAGCAGAGTGCACCCCTGACATCTCAGATGCTCTCATGGAGTAAGAGCCCTTCCCTCTCCAAAGCAATACACACTGCATCCAATGGGGCCGAGACAGTGTCCTAGAGGCTGTGTCCTACATGACCACCAAGACGTTTCTGCCTTGCCAAAAGCATAAACCTACTATTTCAATCCCAGCCTTTACTACGGGGATATGTGTGTCCAAGTGTGGGCGTACAGCAACAGTGGTCCCTCTACAGAGAAGGTGGTGCCTCAGCGGATCCTGGACACTATCACCCCATAAGCCATACCCAACTTGGTCTGCAGAGCTATGGAAAGGATCATCATGGACCCACATAGATATAGATATTGCGGACCACAGACACTGGTTCATACCCAGTTTGGCTTTGTTAAGAGGCAGATCCTGCCTCTCAAACCTGGTTGATTTTTGAGAACAGTCACACCAAGGCCATTGGCCCGAGGGGAAGGTTGGTTCCACACACAGCCTACCTGGACACCTGCATAAAACCCTTTCAGCAAAACAATACCCCCTTGGGCATTCTGAGAAGCTCCACCAGCTTAAATATAAGCCCCTATGTCACTAGATGGATTGCACACTGGCTCAGCGACAGAACCCACATGGCTAGAATTGCTGGAGCCATGCCAGACTCTCAAAACCAGTTCTGAGGTTGTGTCCCACCAAGGCCTCAGTCCTGGGACCTCTCTTGTATTTTGGGTATATATTTATCGGAGGTACAGGCCAACCACGGAAGGGACTGTGGCTGACAAATATGCAGATGACTGAGAACTGGCCACCATAATTGACCCCTCCAGCCCGACACAAGCATCTTCAAAGGGGCATCCATAGAAACAGACAACTTGTGCCAGAGCCATAGCCTTCAAGCTTAGATGCAGAGTGTGTATAGTCATCACACAGCCCTTTGGCTCAAAGGAGTACCCTAAAGTGCCCACAAGTACACCACATAGGTGGTACTCCCATTATTTTCCATTATGTACAGAAGAGAGTAATTAGGGACCTGGGGACCCAAGTTGATAACACCGTCTTTCATTTGTGGCCAACCCAACCCGCACGTGGCCAAAAGTGGTTAGATAGACATTATAACATAGCCCACCCCATCATGAGAGGGTTCACATCTACATCAGGGGAGGACATCGGTGCCTCTTTACTCATCCCTCATCAGGCCCATAATTGAATTTTCAATCCACTGTCGGGAGTTAATGCCTTACCAGACATCTGCAGCAACTGGAAGAGACCCTGCAGAGTACCTCACTAAGAGGATCAAAGGGCTCAAACAGATGCCATATGCTGACCGGTTAAATAAACCCCAGCTCTTACTCAGTGGCATGCAGCCTATGTTCAGGGCTGATCACAGTGCCTAATGTATAACCCAATAACCGAACCAGGAATTAATGGGCATGCTGCACCTGAGAATATCAAATCCCAGCCAGAATTCTACAGCTTAGAGACCTGAGCCTCAGCACTTCAAATAAATAGGACATGCTTTGGAGGGACAGATTCCTACCCCAACTTGAAGCTCACTTCACTAAGGAATAATATCCCAGTCCAAATTAGGAAAGGTCCCTCATTGACTCTCTTCAGAGGAATCTTGATGAGTGGATGGGACATTGTAGGTTTACGGGTATCCACTTCTAATGTCACTGTTAGACAGAGGCACAGTATACTAACCTCAACAAGGGCATGGCGAATATAGTACATTGGTGTGGCGACAGCCAAACACATTCTGGCTAGGTTCTTAAATGCCCTAGGGTAGATTGCCTGAGTATGATACTATGAACATATTAACCTATGTACCTTGTTCCCCATTAGCCCCTATGTGCTTGTTAATCACCATGGCAATCCACAATACTATGGTAGCATGTTCAAAGGTCAGTTGTCAGTCACCTCTATATGCTACAGGATTGTGGAAGATATATGGGTCATGTGGCAATGTCACAGCTGCCACATATACACTGATCAACCCTCCCTCCTACACATGGACATTACATTGTACACATGTATGAGATGGAACCACACTTAGCCTAACTGGGGACTAAGCACACTATGAACCCAGTACTGGCATAACCTGTCAGGTGGCACGTACAATGCTACAGGTGTTCTACAATTCCAGTCTGATGTAGACCTACACTGACAACCAATACAAACCGCATTGATGACACACTGGGCCATACGTCGTGGAGGCCTTAGAGAATAGCATCACCTGCCTGGCGGCACACACCTCTGCAGCTGGCTGGCACACAGGCAGCCGGTTGCCTGAACACATCACACCTAAATCCTGTGTGCCACTCACAACCTGTATGGCTAGACAACAACACCTGCCTGCAGTTGTGTTAGCTACGTTATTGTCACCGCGCTTTGTATGGTCAAGCTCACACCAAGGCTGGACAAGCTGCAGGTTCCAGTGATATGCCTGTGGGGCACTATGGTGCCACGCACACTTAACACACAAGCATGCGGGTTGGTCAGAAGGCATGGACTTTTATATGACTCAGTCATTGTCCATGCCACATACCTCCTCCCTGCTGTACTTAGCAAAATTGCTTGTGCATCATCAGTAGTGTTTAGAAAGGGAATGTGCATCCTGTAGTCTGTTCTCCCCTAGTTGCCAAAGGGATATTTCCCTCACACACACTAGTAACCCCTCTCAGCCAAAACACACACTTGCCATTTGCGGGATTCAAACCCCTATCCCCGGCTATGTTATGACCTCTTTCGAGGCCAGCGGGCGCGTGGCAGAGTGTACTGTATTTGCAGTGTACTGTTGCGGACTGGGTTTCCCTTCTCTTGCTGTTACTTATAAAGGTGCTGACATCATCAGTGTTTAGAAAGGGGAATGTGCATCCTGTGGTCTGTTCTCCTAGTTGCCAAAGGACATTTCCCTCACACACACTGGCCATTTGCAGGATTAAAACCCCTATCTAATTATGTTATGACACTTTCGGGAATGGACGCATTAGCAGACGTGTGGCTGTTTGTGTACTGTTTACATTACTGGGAGGTTTCCCTTCTCTTGCTGTACTTATAGGGTGCTGACATCATCAGTGTTTAGAAAGGGAAATGTGCATCCTGTCAGTCTGTTCTCCCTAGTTGCCAAAAGGGACATTTCCCTCACACACAATTGCACACACACTAACCCCCTTCAGCCAAACACACGCACTTGTCATTTGCAGGATACAAACCCTTACCTAACTATGTTATGACACTAAGGGAGACCGGACGCGTGCTTGGCCATTAGCGCGGAAAAACCGTGCCATTACTGGGAGGTTTCTTTTCTCCTGCTGTACTTATAGAGGTGCGAGATCATTGTGGTACGTTTAGAAAGGAATGTGCATCCTGTAGTGTGTTTCCCAGTTGCCAAAGGACATTTTCTCTCCCACAGACTTGCACACACCAACCCCACTCACACACACACATACACTGAGCATTTGCAGAGTTCAACCCCCTACTAACTATGTTTATGACACTTGAGGCTGGCGCATTAGCAAGCGCACTATTAGCATTACTGGGAGTTTCTTTTCTCCTGCTGTACTTATAAATTTACTGACATCATCAGTGTTTAGACAGAATGTGCATCCTGTGGGGAGGCAGACGCCAAACACACTCTGGCTACTGGCGAAAATGTCATTCCCTAGGGCAAAACAGCCTAGTGTTGACCTCTACACCCATATGTTTAATTGTCAAATGCACATTATTTGTTGCTGATAGACTGTTTGTACGTCTTTGTTGCCACTTAACATACTGTTTGTAACATGTGAACAACTTTATTGCATCTGTGGAAGATGTTTTGCGTATGTGGGAGGATCCACTATATCATGTATGTCTCTGTAGTCATTTAACTGTGTGCACTGTGCAGACTGTATGTAATGGTTGGTTCCTGGAATAACACGTAAAAATACCAGATATGTGTGGCCAACTGCTAAACTGAGATTTGATAAAAGTCCACATGCAAGTGAAGTGAATGGCTGTAAAATATATCACTCTCAATCTTCAAAGAATTGGTTCCTTGTTCCAACCAACGATAAGAATACCAACACCAGAACAAATCAGTATAAAAAGATTTGGTAATACTAGCACTGTCAGTATAGCGCTTTCACCTCCACGGCTTTATCAAACTACAAAGTGCATAGTCAGTAAAAACATTTAAATACAATGAAATCAAACCCAATAGGTTCAAATTAAAACAACTAAAGATGACATCATTAAATGAGGGCACACCCTTCCTGATTTAACCCTTAGTGGTGATGCAAACACTATGGTCTAAAATCCTCTCTTCACCTCTTAGGGCAGGTTTCACTTGCACCTTGTCATTAATGCCAGGGATTTTATCTGCCCCTGAGCCTAATAATCCATTTTAAGTTCACATTCTAAAGGCAAGGTATCTACATCCCTTAATATTGGTCTTTGAATTGTTGCAGTACACTAAATACAAACTCATGCTCAGCTCCATTATTTTAATGTGTTTAGCTAATACATTGCTGTCAGATCAGTTCTGACTGCATATACATGTTCGTATGCCGTTCCTAGAGCTGTCTACAGGTCTTCCCCAACGATCGAGCGGCTGTACAGGAAGCATATAGCAGACCAAATAAACTACATATGTACTAATACAACTTGTATCTGTGGTGAACACATACTCTACTTTTCGTTAATGGGTGTTGAAGTCTTTCCTGTCATCTATGAAATGACACTGATTACAATTATTACAAGGGACCTGTTATTACGTTGCTCCCTCACCATCATATTCCTAGTTAGTGGTCTATTACACAGCTTACTTTTCAAGTTCTGTTTATTCTTATATATGTAAACCGTGTGGACCTTCTCCCACCAACTTACTCAGACTCTCATCTAAATTCAACACCTGCCAATGCTGTCCTAGCGATGTCTGTGATCTTATTTACATCCCTATAGTATAAAATAATGGAAACCTTAAGACATCTTGTGCTGACTGATGGCATAACCTAATATCCTCATTTCTTGCTGAGAAGTAAGGTTTAAGCTGAACCTTCTCTTATTGCATCCACTTCCATCATATGTTTCATTATATCCTTTGAATCATTACCCCTCTCAATTAACCTATTCTTAAGGCTTTGGTACTTCCAATTCATACCCTAGGGGGCTGGGGTTCAATCTAGATGCCCTCATGGACTGACCTCTCATAATATTAGCAAATACATAATTCGGGTGCATTGAGCGTCTATGTAAAGGCTATTCCTAAAACAGGATTTCCTATATATAGGCGATGTTCAAAGTCCACACTTGGTAATCTAGTAATGTTTACATCAAGAGCGGAGCTCATTTCTAGAATAGTTCAAGACAAACTTTAAAAACCACTAACCTCATTGATCTTATCAACAAACATTGTTAGAGATGCCTCATAAGCCTTTCCATATAAAGAAAAGGTCATCCGCGAAGCGTCTGTAGTACCCCACTTTCTCTACAAACAAATCCATCTTGAATAACACCTCTTCTTCCCATTCTGCCATTACTATATTGGTAGCTATTGGCACATAGAGGTGCCCATAGCTTCATAAATCTTTACAAATACAACTCTTCACCAAAAAGAAAAACATTATTCTCTAATACTATCTCCAGAAATAAAGTTAGTATTTCTATAAATGTCTCTTCAAAAACACCATTCTTCCTCATATAGTTCTGACACCTAATAATCCCTTCAATATTAGGGATAACTGTGAAGAGGCTAACTTCATCCAAAGTCACTAAGATATACTCCTCACAATCATGTAGCTCTCATTATATTCATACAATTCTATCAAGAATTGTTTACTATCCTTCAAAACATACTTATTCTTCTCAACCAAAGGGCCTCAGGAAATACTCCACTAGGATGGAAAAAAGGTTCCGTAAACCATCCCTGTCCTGCCACTATAGAGCATGGGTGGATGGATAGTGACTTATGTACCTTAGGGAGGCCTTTTATTTCTGGTATCTTAGGATTCCTAACTTTCAAGTAGTTAAACAACGAATCAGGGATCATCTTACTCTGATATAAATCATCCAACACATCAAACACTTGAAATAATTTCATACCAACCTCATTCAGACTGATCTTAGTATAAAATCCCTCATCATCCAACAAACTAGTCATACTACGTATATACTCCTCCTTATCTAGGACCACTACGGTCCTCCTTATCCTGAGGGTCTAATGACAATGTTACTATCTTCCATTAAATCATTCAGGGCCTTCCTTTGCATATAAGTAAGGTTGTACTTAACATTTTTATTCATTCCCTTTTTCATATCATTATAATACCGTGCAAATCATTCTCCACCAACTTATAAAAAGGTTTCTAACAACGGATGCAAAGGGGGTATATACAAGCTGTTGGGACGAAATCTATCTATCCCTTCCAGCCTCTCATTGTTCCCTCCATAATCCATTCTTAACTGTACTTTCCTTAGAAATAATTTGAGGTCTATTATCGAATCAGTTATGTCACTGTCTCTGGTTGGTATGAAACTCAGGCCTCTATCTAATACCTCTTCTTCATACCTAGTGAGATCACGCTTCGAGAGATTAATTACTAGGGACCCCCTACCCTTTCCCACATCCTCTTGAGGGTAGGTCCTGTATGCTCCCCTCCTGAACCAGATACTACCATCAGACATATTCCATAATCCTAATGATATTGATACTTTGAATGTGGTACCTGGGGGCATTAATATGTCTGATGGTAGTATCTGCTCGTTTAATGATGCGGCGTCAACAGAAGCATTGGAAACAAGTGAGGAATGATGATGTACCCGTGGTTAGAAGGAAGGTAATGAGTAATGGGTAATTCATTCCACAGGTATTTCCCGCTGCATCTGTGAGTGAATACGAACACACCAGCCCCTTTCCCAATAGCCAGCAATGGACAGTTAGGAGGCGGAGGACACAGAGCAGGGCCGGAACAAGAGGAAAGGTTCAGGAGGGAGTATACAGGACCTACCCTCAGGAGGATGTGGGAAGGTAGGGGGGTCCCTAGTAATTAATCTCTCGAAGCGTGATCTCACTAGGTATGAAGAAGAGGAATTAGATAGAGGCCTGAGTTTCATACCAACCAGAGACAGTGACATAACTGATTCGATAATAGACCTCAAATTATTTCTAAGGAAAGTACAGTTAAGAATGGATTATGGAGGAACAATGAGAGGCTGGAAGGGGTAGATAGATTTCGTCCCAACAGCTTGTATATACCCCCTTTGCATCCGTTGTTAGAAACCTTTTATAAGTTGGTGGAGAATGATTTACCGCGTGTATTATAATGATATGAAAAGGAATGAATAAAAATGTTAAGTACAACCTTACTTATATGCAAAGGAAGGCCTTGAATGGTTTAATGCAAGATAGTAATATTGTCATTAGACCTTCAGATAAGGGAGGACCAGTAGTGGTCCTAGATAAGGAGGAGTATATGCGTAGTATGACTAGTTTGTTGGATGATGAGGGATTTTTATATTAAGATAAGTCTGAATGAGGTTGGTATGAAGTTATTCCAAGTGTTTGATGTATTGGATGATTTATACCAGAGTAAGATGATTCCTGATTCGTTATTTAACTACTTGAAGGTTAGGAACCCTAAGATACCAGAAATAAAAGGCCTCCCTAAGGTGCACAAGTCAATTATCCATCCACCCATGCCCGATAGTGGCAGGACAGGGATGGTTTCGAACCTTTTCCATCCTAGTGGAGTATTTCCTGAGGGCCTTTGGTTGAGAAAGAATAAGTATGTTTTGAAGGATAGTAAACAATTCTTGATAGAATTGTATGAATATCTGAGAGAGCTACATGATTGTGAGGAGTATATCTTAGTGACTTTGGATGTAGTTAGCCTCTTCACAGTTATCCCTAATATTGAAGGGATTATTAGGTGTCAGAACTATATGAGGAGGAATGGTGATTTTGAAGAGACATTTATAGAAATACTAACTTTATTTCTGGAGATAGTATTGGAGAATAATGTTTTTCTTTTTGGTGAAGAGTTGTATTTGCAAAAAGATGGGGCCTATGGGCACTTCATGTGCCAATAGCTACACCAATATAATAATGGCAGAATGGGAAGAAGAGGTGTTATTCAAGATGGATTTGTTTGTAAGAAAGTGAGGGGTACTACAGGCGTTTAGGTGGATGACCTTTCTTTTATATGGAAAGGCGATGAGGCATCTCTAACAATGTTTGTTGATAAGATCAATGAGGTTAGTGGTTTTAAAGTTTGTCTTGAACTATTCTAGAAATGAGCTTCCGTTCTTGGATGTAAACATTACTAGATTACCAAGTGGACTTTGAACACGATGTGTATATAGGAAATCCTGTTTTAGGAATAGCCTTTTGCATAGGCGTTTAATGCACCCAAATTATGTATTTGCTAATATTATGAGAGGTCAGTCCATGAGGGCATCTAGATTGAACCCCAGCCCCTAGGGTATGAATTGGAAATCTGAAGCCTTAAGAATAGGTTAATTGAGAGTGCGATTCAAAGGATATAATGAAACATATGATGGAAGTGGATGCAATAAGAAGGTTCAGCGAAACCACTTCTCAGCAAGAAATGAGGATATTAGGTTATGCCATCAGTCAGCACAAGATGTCTTAAGGTTTCCATTATTTTATACTAGGGATGTAAATAAGATCACTGACATGGATTAGACAGCATTGGCAGGTGTTGAATTTAGATGAGGTCTGAGTAAGTTGGTGGGAGAAGGTCCACGTTTTACATATAAGAATAAACAGAACTTGAAAGTAAGCTGTGTAATAGACCACTAACTAGGAATATGATGGTGAGGGAGCAATGTATCGGTCCCTTGTAATAATTGTAATCAGTGTCATTTTATAGATGACAGGAAAGACTTTCAACACCCATTAAAAGTAGAGTATGTGTTCACCACAGATACAAGTTGTATTAGTACATATGTAGTTTATTTGGCCCGTTAGTTTCCTGTACAGGCGTTCTACGTTGGGAAGACCTGTAGACAGCTCAGGAGGCATTATGGAACATGTATATGCAGTCAGAACTGGATCTGACAGTAATGCATTAGCGAAACACATTAAAATAATGGGAGCTGAGCATGAGTTTGTATTTAGTGTACTGCAACAATTAAAGACCAATATTAGGGGAGGGATGTAGATACTTGCCTTTTTAGAATGTGAACTTAAATGGATTATTAGGCTCAGGGCAGATAAAATCCCTGGCATTAATGACAAGGTGCAAGTGAAACCTGCCCTTAAGAGGAAGAGGATTTTTAGACCATAGTGTATGCTCACTACTAAGGGTTAAATCAGGAAGGGTGTGCCCTCATTTAATGATGTCATCTTTAGTTGTTTTAATTTGAACCTATTGGGTTTGATTTCATTGTATTTAAATGTTTTTACTGACTATGCACTTTGTAGTTTGATAAAGCCGTGGAGGTGAAAGCGCTTACTGACAGTGCTAGCATACAATAAATCTTTTTATATTGGATTTGTTCGTGTTGGTGTTCTTATCGTTGGTTAGAACAAGGAACCAATTCTTTGAAGATTGAGAGTGATATATTTTACAGCCATTCACTTCACTTGCATGTGGACTTTTATTTTTGACTTTTTATTTCAAGTTGCAGTGAAGTTAATCTGTTTGGTGGTTTGTGTTGGCTGTTTTACTGTTATTAAACTGAGATTTGGCCTAAGTGTGTGAGCATGCCCAGTTCAGCCTTCCCATGGCATGTTGTCTGACATATGTCTCATTTATCAAAGTGTGTGAGCATGCCCAGTGTGAGCATTCCATATGTTGAACTCTGCAGCCCACCACATTTGTGGATGAGTGTGAACTTCAACAAATATCACCCGTTTATGGTTGTGTGTCATGTTGTGTAGTTACTGTACAACTGCTTTGTGTGTGAACACAACAGGATTATACTGTGCCTGCAGTGTTTGCATGGGATACTTTGCATACAGTTGTCAACATTCTTTCACACTGACCTAACACTGTAGTACTGTATAGTGTACTGGTAGTACTTTGACTGTGGTGGACAGTATCCTGGGCTTTAGTGCTATCACTGCTTTACATTTTGATAGTGAGCACAACAGCCTGGTTAGGGGCCAGTTGTGTACATATGACCATGTTGCATTCTGTTCAGATATGAACTACTTAAACCAGGCTTGTCCAACATTGGTAGTGTATTCCACAACATAGGTGTACATTTGCAAACACTAGCGATGTGCGTAGTCCATGTCTAATGCTATTTGGAGATGTGTTTGTCATGACACATTGTAAGTGGAGTTTGCCATGACATATGTCATGGTTGAGTATACTATTGCCTCTGTCTACCTGTGACATGACAGTAATACCCAGGATAAAGCTACCATCTCCCATCCACTCATCAAGATTCCTATTGAGGAAAATCGATAAGTGACTCTATGGGTAGCCTGTACTGGGAGTTCACTCATGGGTGGGGGTGGTTTCTGTGTTATGGATCATGCAGTACAGCTTGTCCTATGTAAGTCAGTGCTGGGGTTCAGGTCTCTCATGTGCATAGCTCACTGCCATTCAGATTGTACAAGGTGCAGCATGTTTATTGATACCAGCAACACAGGCAACACATGGCATCTGTGCAAGCTCTTTGATACTCCTGGTGAGGTACTGTTGGGGACTACGGTTGATGGAGGTGTCTGCTGAGGTACATCCCACAGGGCTATTGTAGTCAATTATGCGATGATGAAGGATGACTGCAGAGCCACAATGACCTCCCCTTATCTAGATCTGACAACCTTCATGATTAGGTGGGTATATGGTATGTTTCTGTAAACACTACAGCACATGTTTGTCCAATGCAGGATATCTATCACCTTGTGTCCCCAGGTGTCTCATTACATGTTAAGTACATAATGGGTTAACTTACCTATGTGGTGGTGGTGGGCACTTACTGTATATCCACGGGGTTGACTATACACTTTTTGCAATTAGTTTGCTGACATGGCTATGGCACCAGTTGTCTGTTTCTATGTGGCCTTTTGTGGGATGCTTGTGTGAGCTGGTGGATCATATATGGTGACCAGTTTCTAGTCCTCTGCAAACATGCCCAGACACAGTCCTTGCATGTTTGCCTGTACCTATGGGACATATATACCAGGCGAGGGAGATCCCAGGACCATGCCTTGTGGGATGCCAGTTATATCTGGTTTGTAGTCTGACATGGCTGCAGCATGTCTGACCATGTCTATTCTGTCCTTGGTCTGGTTTGCAACCCTCTACTGACATAAGGGTTTATATTTAAGCTGGTGAGCTTATCTATAATGAACACGTAGGGTATTGTATAGAAGCCTTTGCAAGGTCCAGCTATGCTGTGTGGACCACATTGCCCTCATCAATGACCTTAATGACTGTTTCCAATTGGAGTCAAACATGTTTAGGGGCAGGATCTGCACTTAAGAAAGCCACACTGGGTAGGGTCTGGTGTCAGTAGGTCCCCAATATCTTTATGTCTGCGGTACATGCTGATCCTTTCCATAGCTGTGCAGACCGAGGCTTCTCTCAGGATTCTGGGGTGGTAGTTTTCAGTATCCATTTAGGCAACACCTTTGTTGAGAAGGACCACAGTTGTTGTATCACTGCTCTTTGGGTACATATCCTGTGGTAAGGCTGACATTGAGCAGTAATGTGATTTGGCATTCCATTCGTCTTGGAGTCCATGTTGGACTCAGCCCAGGACACCATCTCATACCATTGCTGCTGTGTGTTTTGCTTTGTAGATGCTGGCTGTTACCTCAGCATCTGCAATGTCAGAGGCCAACAGTCTGCTGGGATAGATATTCTGCATTCTGGGGGGTTGCACTGCACCTGTCAGGATGTATGTTGGCAATATGTGTGTGTGTTTGGTATGTTGTTTGTGATATTTGTGTGATTCAGAGCATATCTGTGAATTCCCAACCACGGTTCCCTACCATCAGTTGTGAAAGCCTTGGGATTATCCTTAGTGTCCTGTACAATTTGTATCTTCATAGGTTCATAGGTTCATACTAGGCTATCCACCCTAAGACATTTGTTAGCCTAGCCAGAGTGTGTGTGGCTTTTGCCACCCCTTGCTATGTGAATATTATGGCCATTTATGATTTGCTTTGCTGTGCCTGGACATGAGACAGTGAAGACCCCCAGTGTAACTCTACAATCATCCATCCACTTGGCAAGATTCCTGTTGAAGAGTGTCAGTGAGGGGCTTTGCCTAACGTAGTGGGATTCTGGTCCAGGGTGTGGGGAGCCTCTGGATTATGTATCTGTCCCTCCAGCACATCCTATTTCATTATTTGTTGAGGTTGACATCTCTCACTCTCACAGCTCCGATGGCTTTGAGTTTTCTGGGGTGGAGCATGTCCATTACTCCTGTGTTGGGCATGGCCTTGTACAACAGGCATGCAATGCCTCTGTGTAGGCAGTATGTGACTGCATTCAGCTGGGGTGTCTACAGCCAGGCAGCATATGACATATATTTGAGACCCTTTATCCTCTTGGTGAGGTATTTTTGAGGTCTTTCTAACTGCTGCAGGTGTCAGGTAAGGTACATCCCATATGAGGCATTGTACTAGATTATGGGTGTGATAAGAGAACAGTATAGGGCACAATGACCTCTGTTGGCGTAGATGTGAATCTTTTCATGATACGGTGTCCAATGTAGACAGTCTTCCTAGCCACATTGGTAATGTGAGTGTCACATAACAGGTTACTGTCCACTTGTGTCCCTAGGTCCCTGATTACTCCTTCCATACATAATGGTTTACCACCTATGTGGTAATTTGTGGTACCTTGTTTGGTATTTGGTGGGACATTCATACTGTCCAGTGTCTCCAGGACGGCTGGGTGGGGTTCCTGTGTGTGAGAGTGTGGTCTGTAGCATGCTACAGACTGTACAGCAGTCTTGCATACAGTTAGTTGCACATGGATGGACTCCAGTGCCTTGTGCATTGTCAGTTACCTGGACGTATGGGTGTCTGTGCTGAATATGGATACTTACCCTCCTTTTATGTTTTGTTCCAGGTTTTGGGGCCATGACACATGATATGTGGTATAACCTGGTAGTGCTGGTGTGCTGTCAGGAGGCTTGCAGCAGGTTTCTGTCACTGCACAGACATCGATGTTCTCCATACTGGGGATGGCCTTGGGAGCATGCATATTGGGGTTTACAAATTTGGCATTGGTCAGCATTACCCTTATGTTTTCTAGGGCGGTGGTTTAGTCTTTTCAGCCTTGCCTACAAAAGGCTCTACGGAGGTGGCAAAGGCCTTATCCAATATCCAGACGCCCAGGGGTAACAGGTGCAAGCCATCCCAGGAACAGCTGCGTGGCTTGTCAAGCATGACATCCCAAGCAGACAGATACTGGATCCCCTTGGAATGACACCAGTAAGTGTGCCACTTGCTATGACTGATCATTCCGTGTTTGTACTGTGGCATTATTCTTGGTAAGGGTAGGATGCAAGCGGTGAGTGTCATACCGGCCTGGACTACATAATTAGAGAGCTCATCTATGTCTCTTTTCATGTAGTCTAGGGAGGTACATCTCAGGTCATTCACACCAGCATGGACTATGACTGCGTCATATTTATACTTGCTTTGGAGTGAACTGCATACTTCTGTTATGTGGCGTATTGTGGCAGCCTACAGGCAGCTTACTGTACCCTTTCCCTTGTTCAGTCTGGTGTGCGGGACAGCAGTTTGTCTGACTATGGAGTCATCTATTACAACTGTATCAGGCATGTTGTTTCTCCTTCTGGCCTGTGACTGTTTGGCACACCTGCTTTGTGTACTATGTGTTGCATGTGCTATGTTTGGAGGTTGCTTGGTTGGGTGTCTGCTTTAGAGGCCTCTGTTGGTGTGCTGTGTTTGTAATTTGTGCCTCCGGGAATGTTTTTCTGTGTTTATGTCTTTGGTTTGCAGTTGTGATAGGTCTATGTGGGACTGTGTTTGTGGTGTGTGTGGTTACCTTCTCCTCCTGACTAGTTTTGGGAGTACTAAGTTGAGGGAGCTCAGCCTCCAGTTTGGATAGATGGTTGCATCTCTCACATATATTTGTATTTCTTGGGTGGAGTTGGGGGTTGTCTGTGTACTTGGGGCAGGTGTAACATTGCCTCAGGATTCACAGATTCAACTTATTGTGGCTGGCCTTAGTGGATTGTATGTGTGGACATATTTTATTGCCATACTACTGATCAGTGATTACTTCATTGTTTATGTTTGCTCTATCATGTAGTAGCTTCCTCATTCTCTTGCATGGTTTGGTTAGGGCTGGTGTCCACCATGCCAGATGCCTCGCGTGTATGGCATTGTGTCTTGTTTTAATTTAGGATTGCATAATCCAAGCATTCCCTGGCAGTGTTCATGGAATGGCATTACAGGTTCTGAGGTGTGGCCCATATTTTGCACCTGTACAGGACCTTTAATGGATTCCACATCAGTTTGGAGGAGTGCAAATATTGCTTTACACATGTTTTCCACTGTGGTTTTTCTGGCCAGGGACTGTGGTCAGGATTTGTATATCCAGTGTGATTACTCTATGGTCTGGTTTTACCAGTGAGCAATACACTTCTCGTCTTGCCATCCAGTACCCATGTTGCTGATTATCACATCCAGTATGCTTACCCCTCTTGTGGGAGTGGTACGTTGTTCCTGGGCATTTTGGTTTATGGATTCTATGAACTTTTGTCCTACAGTGTTGGAGCTAGTATAATGCTCCAAGTCTATGTGTGGGTATTTTCAGTCACCCAATATAATGTGGTTTGGAGGACTTGATATATTCATGTATTCCAGCATAGGCCAGGTGCAGTTCCTGGTGTTGAGACAGTAGTCTGTAGCAGGCTATACACTGGGGGGCAGTTTTAGCCACTGTTACTTGACCATGGCTAGTCCATGCTGCTTCTTGTTGTGGTACCAACATGGGGGGTGTGGTTATCCTTGACAATTCTTGCTAGTCACCCTCCTTTTGTAGCTTGTTCCATGTTTTGAGGCTGTACAGCACAGTATGAGGTGTAACCTGGTAGTGTTAGGGTGCTGTTGTGAGACTTGACTCAGCACAGATATCAACATTCTCCATACTGGGTGAGTTTAGACTGCATGCATCTTGCTGTTTTGACTTATCCCTTATCTTATTCTTATCCTTCTGATACCTATGGGAGATGGGTTTGTGTTTTGAGCCTTACCTATTCAGGGCACACTGTGGGTAACAACAGCCTTTGCCAGTATCCATACAGCCTGCACTGATAGGTGCACGCCAGTCCTAGCAGGTGGAGCATCATGTCATGCTCAACATGTCATCCCAGGCTGGCACACATTGGATCCCCTTTGACTAACTGCGATACTTCAGTCAATTATTGCACTTGATCATCTCATTGTCATATTGTGGCATGATGCTTGGTGAGGGTAGGATGTTAGTCAGGGTCCTCAGGTGTGCATATATAGTACATGGTGTTACATTACTTAACACATGGCATTCATGCCTCAGGTGGTGCTGCAGGGCTGCCTCTGTCGGATGCACATATTACACTCCCTGTACATGTTTGTGAGCAGGTCATGTCATTTTAGGCATCCCTGTTATTATCTGAGTGAGTCAGAGAAATATCATTCCCAGGGTTCCTACTGAGCCAGTGTATGTGCTGTCGCGTTGCCTCTTTGCCAAGGCCAGGGCATACTGGGCGCGCCCTTTCTGCCTACTGGGGCAGGCTCAGGTTGTTCCTCCTCTGAGTCCGCGCTCTGCCTGTGATGGCCTTGGCAATGGTGAGGGGCTGTTTGGCGGCCCTATGCTAGTCCTGCTGCAGCTGTTTTAGCAAGATCATATTATGTAGCATAGCACATACCATGACAATTTGGGTACATGTAGTTGGTGTGTGTACTGCAAGGCTCCACCAGATGTGTCCAGACACGGAATCGTGACATGAGCAGCCCAAACACCACGCTCTATTACATTCACGTGTTTGTCACGTGTACTCATTATAAGCGTTCCTGTTAAGGTGTGTGTTTCTGATGGGTGTCATCAGCCATGGCTCCAGTGCATACACCATCCCCACTAGGTGTCCGTCGCGGGATGTCCCCATTGGCAAATGTCTGGTACAATTTTAGCTTCGTCCAAATGTCAGATGTAGGAATCATGGTAGCTCCCAGGACAGCCAGCACACATTTCATTGTTATGCCCTGGGCATCACACACGACCACAGCAGTTGATGGAGGGAAGCCCTTGCGATTGATGTATGCCCTACCCCGCTCACCGGCTGGTGCTTTGGATGTGTGTGCGTGCAGTCTATTGCACCCACTACCTCAGAATTATTCAGCTATTTGCTGGAAGAGGCATATTGCTGGCCAGCCACCTCACGGGCATTGGGAAATATACATGATCACCGACATTATTATTATTGCTGACATGGCATCCAGGGAACTGGTGCAGTACCCTGGAGGCTGATGCCTGTGATATCCCCATCATATCACCAGTTGGTCTCTGGAAGGTACCTGTTGCTAGTATTCTTAGGCCAACACATACCTTGGTTTCCATTGGGATGGGTTCCCTCTGTTACAACGCTTCTGTGTGTGAGGCTTGGCCTGCACAGCTCCACTGTTGTTGCTGCAAGAGGGCTCTGTCCACTCTATGGCGGCTCTACTATCTCTAGCTCATGTAACCCGTGGTAGGTGACCCTGAGCCTGTACACTTTTCTCTGTCTCCTCACTGTGGGTTGTCTGGCACCATCTGCATTGTCACCACCCTCAGCAAGTCATTACCTATGTCTCATTATGACAGCTATGGCAGCCCTAACATTTCTGCCTGGTGAAGTTTTTCAGTTTTCACTTCTAATAACTTACTCCTGTCTTGCAGTGTCTCTTGAGAGAAACATCATCCTGCACTGCTGTTTTGCAGATTTTTTAAGTGTTGGGCTGGGCGACTCTTCTGCCTGTGTAATTGCCTGCTTCTAATTGTTTTTCACCTACTAGCTCCAGCAGTATTCCCTGCTAGCTTCTCCCTACTAATTATATTTGCTTCCTTTTTTCCTTTCTGTTTCCACTCAGGGGAGCAGCGTGTATACCAACAGAAACATGCTCACAGTGGCTTACCTTGCGCTTACATGTCTTACGGTTCAGAATCTAGCTTATTGGGTTAAATCACGCGCACACCCGTGCACACAGTGTTAAACAGCTACCAACAGGCTCCCACATGCTCACTCCTACCTGCCTTACCTTGCCTTGGACGGGACTGTCTTACCTCGCTTCATGGCAAGCTGATCTTTATGCCGCGTGCGCACGCTAATGAAATTTTGGTGTAGGCAACAGTGTACACCTTGCATTTCTCCGACTTTCTCATCTTATCTAGTGGCACACCTCTTTCCATGATATCTGTCTGACATCTGTCATGTAACTCTGACCTCCAATGAACTGCATTTCTTTCTACCATTCCCCTTTCAGTGATGTCACCCATCTCCTACTCTGTTCCTCCCCCCTTCTGGCAACTCTTACACTACTAAGACTGTTGCTCATTTGCTATGTGACAGTGGAATTCAGTGAGTTACATCTCTCTTAGACTCAGCTTCCCCACTAGCAGCCACTACACGGTGGCCATGTTGGTTTTGGTCTGCTGTTCACTGCATTGAAATTCCATGTATTGCATAAAACCCACATTTGTGGGTTTATAACGCCGTTTTTATGTTTTATACTAGCACAGCCCATTTTACTGCGGGGCTGCGTTGGGACAGGTCAAACATCGGCGATAGTACTTGAAAAAAAATATATATTTTTAATATATTTGCATCAGGTTACCTTGCCAATGGACACATATTTGGCCATTGGCATGCTGTTACCACGCTTATGCACCCTTTATTTGCAGCTGACATGGCTCCATTCACGGTTTTGCGAAAGCGTACTCAGTTGTAAACTGAGTACATTTCTCTGCAACTAAACCGGCTTTCTTACCGCGAGCTGCTCTGGGCTTCCTGGATGCGCTAATCAATCCCCTCATTTGCATGCTGTTGACTTGAGGTGAGGTGATGCTTTATCCGCCCGCCCTTAGATGTAAGAGCGTTTTTAACTTATCTCTTCGGACTTTGGGCTGTTCCTGGATCGCTTGAAGGCTGCATGGAGTCTTACACTACTCTCCGTGCAAGCCTATAAATTCGAATCTACCAATATTAATTTGATTGAACCTAGTGAGTGTACAAATCCTGCCAAGAATTTGAGTTAGAATTAAAAAAAATTAAAAAAA
>NC_056740.1:526121957-526152799 GCF_019279795.1 Protopterus annectens | reverse complement strand
AAAATTTGGAAAAAAAATTTTTTTAAAAACCTTTAAATCTAGAGATAAAACTGTTTCAGATTTACAAGCTAAAATATTGGATCTGGAAGCCAGGAGTCGAAGAAATAACATCATTATTCGTGGTTTACCTGAATCTTATGACAATAAAACTTGTTATCTGTGACTAAAATATCTTTGAAACACTGTTAAATTGTGAAGTTTCTTCAAAATCTATAATTGTAGAGAGAGCACACAGAGCACTGCGCGTACAAAGCAAGATTCTTCCACACCAAGGTTAATTTATACTAAGTTACTAAACTTTCAAGACACTTTCCAGATCCTAGAAACTGCTAAAACAAAGAAACAATTCATATGGAAGTCTCACAAACTATCATTTTCCCAAGATCTTCCTGCACAGATCAAATTAAATAGACAAAAACTAGCCCCTATTGTGCTGACTTGATAAAAAGAGGGATTAGATTTCGAATGGCATATCCTAATACCTTGTCTTTCACAGCTAATGACAAAAGATTTGTATGTTCAGATCCTAAAGATGCAAAAGACATTTTTCTTAAAACATTTAAAAGCTTCCTGACACTGTATCTTAATATTCTACTGTTAAAGAACTACAATAAGGTTTGATCTTTTCTTTTCTTTAATCTGACAGTATTTGTGTTACATGATTTGTAATTCTGGTGTGACATAATTATATTACCTTAAGAACTTGTAATGTAATTTACACATGATGGATTTGGTGTGACAGTGTGCAGTGACAGGATATATGCTTGTTAGATTTGTGTGGATTAATAGAAGCATTTAAATTCCTGTATTTACTTTTTTCTTTTCTCTCACATATGCTTGCTGTGTAAATAGATAATATGTTAATTTTACTACAAGCTTTGGAGTTACAGCCTTCTGTGTAAGCTAAATGATTTTTGGAGGGAAAACATTCCATCTCAACATTCTAGCAAGAAAATCTTCCCCTCAGAGTTCCAGCTGATGCTCTGCATGAACATGCGCACACTACAGTCTCTCTGAGATGGATGGTGATGTCATCATTTGTGAGGAAAGAAGGACAGTGTCAAATACACAAGTCTGCTTATTTTCAACAAGTATTCAATAGCACTAATTTTTAATAGATCTGGCTATTATTTAAAGTGTTTTCTCTTCATAAATGAAGGTTGCTTTTTAAATTTAAACAGATTCATGTCACATAATATATTCAGTGACTTTTAGTGTGTCTGCATGACTTCAAAGCAAGCTGCTACTTTCATGAAGCAGAGTGAAAATGTTTCTGGAAACAAATGAACAGGTTAGTTTTATATATTAAAATTCTAAAGGATGTGTAAAGAAATGAACATATTTTCCTATTCAGAATATTTTTTCATACAATATTTTATATTATACTGAAGGGTTTAATTTGACAAATGTTACAAAGTATACCTGTTCATATGAAAGTTTCATGTTCTTTCTATTCTCTGCTCTTTCTCTTCTCAGAGGCTGGATGTGATATTTATGATTAGTAGTTTATGTTTATTTGAAAGGTTTGAAATAACTATCTTTAATATGATTAGCTGAATCTACATGTATATATTTAAGCCCTTAGACTTACTGCATTTAGCTTGCTTGTTTCCGTTTTAATTAGATGTTCAAAATGTTTACTTTAAAAGCCTTGTCTTTTCATGCTGTTTTGCTATGTTACATCTATAGCTTAGAAGAATAGTATGGCTACATAACCTAACAGAGTCATTAGAAAAATATTCAAAAAGTAGATTTAAAATTATATGTATGCACATTGTTGTACATTCAGTCCAATATATATGATGCTGTTTAAGTTACTATTTAATAATATAATTATACTTTATTCATGTATATTAACTAGTGTTAAAACCTTACAGCTTATAATATTTCATTTTGAATAGTTCCTGTACTATTATTATCTAGTTAATAGATGCATCTCCAGACTGAATTGTTTTTCATTTTGAGATATGGTTGCTTGGTAGTTGTTTTTTGCTTTATTTGAACTATAACTAAATACTCATTCTACAGGTATTAGTGCTTTTATCATACTAATGGTCATGTTGATTAATGAAATTATCACCAAAGTACTAAAGAAGGTTCAGTAGATAGTGCATGACTATTATCTTTAGTTCAGTAATGCTATGCTTATTTACTTATATTATAATGTTACCAGTTGGTTTTGTTATACTTATATATGTTATCTTACATATCTTTCAGTTTTAATTGTATTACTTCTTATGATAGAGTGTTCTAGTTAAGCAGAGTGTGATTTATTTATTATTTACTTGTTTCTCTTTCTCTTGAAATACTTGAGGAAATACATTTAATCACTATAAATTTCAATTAGAGCTTTAGATTAGTATTAGAAGTAGGGATTAAGCATGTTGGACGTCTTGAAATTAGTTAATTTTGTATATATTTTTAGTAGTATTACTTGGACTTTATGTTATGTTAGGCTTCCTTTGAGTAATTTGTATTCTAACTTGAGGTTATTATTATCTATAATTACAATGTTTTTTTTCATGTTCTTCTGCTCTTCCTTTATCACAGGGGGATTGGTGGGTAGACACTAGGGTTAGGATAAAGGTTATTATTATACATTTCATGGTTCTTAAAAAAACTTTTTTCTTTTTTTTTCAAGAAATGTTATTTGATGACTTGCTTGAATACTTAAAGACTGTTTTTTCTTTTATTTTTTTTCTTCTTCTTTTTAATGTTGTGTTGGATTTGCACCTTGAGTTCACCTTTATAGCATCAATAATGATTATACTTGTAGAATATGCCTGTTGACATAATTTTAGATTCTTGGAATGTTAGAGGCATTCAAGATAAAGCGAAAAAGTCACTATTATTTCATATGATCTTTAAATCACAGGCTAACATTTGTTTTATTCAAGAGACCCATAATTCACGTATTGATTGGAATAAAGAGTTAAAAAAAAATGGATCAAAAAGATTATAGCTTCAGGTGACTCATCTAACTCCAGAGGTGTAGCTATAATCATTAAACAAAAAATTCATTGGGAATATTATTGATGAGAAATTTGATGATGAGGGGAGGTGGTGCTTATTTACCGCTTCTATTGCTGGTTTGGACAAACCCTTATTAAATTTAAATCTATATGGCCCATGTAATTCACAACATTTGTTCATTTTAAAAATTTGCAATATTCTTGCATCCTATAAGGATCATCATATTATAGTGGGTGGTGACTGGAATGCAGTTATAAACCCTGTAATTGATCGTTCCCGCTCCACTGTCACCTATAATCTTCAATCTACTCTGGCTATAAATGATTTGATGACAGAATATAATTTAATAGATCCCCTCCGCACTGTTAAAAATATAAACAAGAATGATATATATACTTATTATTCTAAGTGCTATCATTCGTGGTCCAGATTAGACTTCTTTCTAATTTCAGATTATATTTCAAAATATATTGTGGACTTTACTACAGAACCCAGATTCTTTTCAGATCACTCAAGAATTTCACTAAAATTGAACATAAAACCCAATATCAAAAATAAAACTATGTTTAATAAGTGGACCTTAAATAATAACTTATTGTTGACAGAAAGAAGTTAAGGTGAGGAGATAAACAGCTATGTAATGGCAAAAAGGAAACAGCTATTGTTTGGGCTAAGATGGAGATAGGTGTACAGTGGGACAGAGAATGACAGAAACGAAAACTGAGAAACTAAGTCGGTATCTATTTGGGGAGATATAATTGAACAATGTATAAAAAGTGAATAAGAGACAGTGAGAGAAAAACTGTGTGTAAATAGAAATAGTTATAACTTGACTTAAGTAAACAATGGTTTGATGGTTGAATACTTTGTAAGTTATAACTGATGTAGTAATGGTTAGTCACAGCAAACAGTGTACACAATTTTGTATACTATGTACAAGCATTGCACATTATGGACTATGATGGTGAAAGACATGTCCCAAAATGCAGATTTTCATTACAAAAAGGCAGAGAAATGACCACAGATTAGTTACATATGTGTTTTAAATAAATATTCATTTCTGATAAAAAAAAATCATCAGTGCTGAAACAGTACACAATATGGTGAACATCTATTTTTTGCTTCTTCTCCACTTTTCTCCCCTCTCCTTGCTGATCATCACCCAATTCTCAGCCAATTGTGTCATTCATTCTCCCATTATTAGAGGTGTGACTCAGATTGGAGGGTCCATTATTTAGGCAATCATTAGAGGTGGTTTAGAATTATTTTTTTAGGGCCTACCCTATATGTCTGCCCAGAGACAGCCCATGGGTGAGATGAGCAGTGGGTGTTAGCACTGAATTGCCCCACACTTCTGCAAGAGAGTAACATCAGCAGGATTGCCCCAACCATCCACAGGAGGCACTACACAGTTTTCCTGTCTCCACCAAAGTAATGAACTCGTGTATGTGTAACCCCTCCTCCATAGGATGGTGCTCCCCTCCTCCCTGTCTGTTCTGTCAAATGCTGCTACTCGAACTTGGATCACCTTGGCTAGCATCAGAGATTCATCCCTCTATTCCACTGGTGCAGCTTACAATGACCATCTGATAATACATGTCGTCCAAGGGCAGAAGATGGATGTTTGCTTCTAAACACCACTAAAGATTATCTAAAGCAGAGGGAGATAGTGATCAAAGGCCAGAAGAGAATACCACAGTATAAGCAGGTCTGATGCAAAATATAATACTTTTACCCAAAGGGTGGGGTGGACGGTATAGAAAATCCTAGAGAAGCTGTAAAAAGTTATGATGGCCAACAGTGTTCAAAGACAACCCAAAACATCAAGCAAGGATACGCATGAGGGTGAAAGAAGACATAAAGCACCACAGAAGCCTTAAAGATGCATGAACATGCAACCATGTGTGCCACAGGTTCCACTCTGCACCACAAGCTGATTTAATGTATTTGTATGAGGACTGGAGGGTAAGTTCACTACACACCAGAGATTACTTTGTGTGAACAATGATCAGTGGGGAAGCAGTAAGTAGCAAATAGTACTGTAAAGTTCTTGGACATCAGTGGAGGTGGCCACTGACCTAGATACTACAGACTAGTGCAAATGTGAGGGAACCATGATGATCTGCTGTGGAACACTCCTATACTGTTATAAGCATGAAGAAACATATGCAAAAGCAGTGATTAAGTATGAGTACAGGAAGGGTTGTAAATTATACAGACAACTACAAATATATAACCGCATCACCCAAAAGATTGACTCTTAACGTCACAGGTATGAAGATGGAACACTGGTAAAACCATTAGACCCAGGAAAACTCTATACAGTCAAACCTGATCCAACAAGACCAGCTTCTATACACCACTATCAAGTCCTTAAAAGGGCATTCAGCTGATTGTTGTCCAGTACACATACAAGAGGCACACCTTTCTCCACTACAAAAGCCATATCCTAGTCAGTTTTGTCACTTAAGGTCTACTGCACAAAAACCTTCCCCAATCCATGCCAAAGCTTATACAGCCCTACAAAAAGTGTAAAATAGAAAAATCATACTCCTGATAAATTTCAGATGCTACTTCACTTTTCTCTCCTTTTACTTCAGTTTAATAACAGAGTAAGATGTTTGGTCATCAGACCCTTCTCAGATATGGCATAGGCCCCAAGAAGCAACAGAAAAAAGTAGGGATAAACTAAAAACAGTGGACACCGATACTTCCTAGCAGGGTTATGGTATTGTACTTCACAGGTGCTTAGCCTCACAACAACAAATAATGTTGCATATAAAAAAAGTTAGTGTCCTGTGATGAATACAGTTCCCCATACTGTAAACAGCTCAATACATTTGAATTACTACTTACTCTGTGATGCACTGGTGTTATGCCTACAATTGTCCCAGACAAACAAACATTATCCTGTATGCAGAGATACTGGTGTCATAATTTGTCAGCCTCTGCTATACAGCTTTTTACCTCTCCACTTTAAAGGTCATCAAAGCCAATTAATGTAAAAAGGTACATGGTTATGTTTTATAAATTCAGCAATAAAGTCCACTGAATAAACAATTAAGAAAATGTGCATTTATTAAGCTACACAATTGGTTCATAGGTAGGTACTAGGCCATCTGCCCGGGGGCATTTATAAGCCTAGCCAGAGTGTGGCAGCTTTTGCCACCCCGTTGATTAATTAACTGAGCCTCTGTCAAGAAGAGCCAATGAAGTGATCCCAGGGGTGTATTTTCTGTTACCCATCCACTCGTCAATGTTTTTGTTGAAGACTGTTAGTGAGGGGCTCTGCCTAATGAAGTTAGGAATTTTGTTCCAAAGCATGGGGAGTCTCTGTGACAGGAATCTATCCCTCCAGCATGTTCTATTTATTGTTGTGGCGAGGTTTAGCTCACTCGAGCGAGTGGCTCGCAGTGACTTGGATTTCTTTAGGTGGAGCATGTCCATCAATTCTGAGTTGGACATGGCTTTGTAAGTCAGGCAGAGATCACCTCTGAGTAAGCGATATGCCACTGAGTACAGCTGGAGTTTTTCCAGTTGGGCTGCATAGGACATATGTTTGAGACCAGTAATCCTCTTGGTGAGGTACTTTTGTGGTCTTTCCAGCTGTTGGAAGTGTCTTGTGAGGTACATCCCAAACGGGGCATTGTACTCTATGACGGGTCTGATGAGTGATGAGTAGAGGGGCACTATAACCTCTTCATTTCTAGATATGAACCCTTTAGTAGTTAGATGGGCTACATAGAAGGATTTCCTAACTACTTTGGCAATATGATTGTCAAAGGAGAGATTACTATCTACCTGGGTCCCCAGATCTCTTATTACCTCTTCTGTATTAAGGGGGCTGCCACCTATGTGGTAATTCATGGGTGTTTTGTTTTTCCCAATGATGACTATACATTTTTTGGCATTTAGAAGCGTACCACGGAGACCTTGTACCAGCAACAACAAAAGTATGCTCTTAACGAATTTTATTTTTCACAAACGTATAAGCATACTTTTGTTGTTGCTGGTACAAGGTCTCCGTGGTACGCTTCTGGATTTCAACAGTATTTTGGTTTCTTGCATCTGTTCGTTTGCTTACATGGCCACGGGGAGCCCTGTTATTCCCAGCAGCCCTCGCATCTTTCCCAATCCTAGCGTGAAGGAAGTGCAACCTAACTTACTACTTGATGTGCCTGCCTTGCTGATTTCGCTGTCGGAAAGGCTTGACAAGCTTAATGCGCGCTTCGACCTACTGGAAGGTATTAATGGCAACAGGAATCGCCAGATAGCCTCTACAACCTTACTTACCGAAGGCTCTGCAGCCCCTAACAGTATACAGGCGAGCTCCGGTTCTTCAATACCGGCAGGACAACCTCTTCATCCTACAAACGAACACAGCGCACTACCGCTCCCTACACCTACTCCTGTTGTCCCTGTTACTGGCGGTTCCGGACTGGAAGCAACTACAGGTACTTTCCCTAATGGTGTTCCTGCCCTTTTATTAGGAGCAGGTATTAGCAGTAGCGGAGAACGTTCAGCTAACCATAACATAATTAACTCTGGTTGGCTTACTGGGCCTGCAGCTTCTTCTTTACGTACAGCTGCTGCTGATAACTCTGGTTCTTTTTCAGGCCATATTGACAATGTGAATGCCCCATTCGTGTTCTCTGAATGGATGACAAATACGGACAATTTTGTCTTTTCTAAACCTATGGAAAGTACAGTAGGACAGCATGATAGCATTTCTAGTAACGAGTTACTGTCTAATAAATTAAAAATCTTTGACAGTAAAATCCTCAAGCTGAAAAAGCTGCAGCTTGAGATTGGTTATTTTAACCAGTGCATTCATGAGAAACTGGTCCCAAAAGGTCTGCGTAGCACTTTTTCTCCTTCTGGTCTTATCAATAACAGCAATTTCCTTTGTGATTTAAAGGACTTATTTCAACAACAAGGTTTAGACCTGTTACAGTTAATTGTGAAACATTACAACCAGCATGTTTGTGTCCTGTTGAAGGAGATTGATGTTTTAGATAAGGAGATTAAAGCAGACTTGAATTTTGTAAGGTACAGGTTCGATTATGACCGTACCCTTTCCAGTATTAACACACTTCTTGTTAAACTAAAGCTTAACAAGAACAAAAAATTAGTCAGAGACAGATTGGCCTATCAGGACAACATTGCATATCCTAAATTACAGGTCCCTGAATTTCATAACACTACTTTCAGTACTCACCAGGAACAATCTAATCCTCCACCTAATCCTGTCTCAGCCAGTCCTCATCTTTTTGAAGACGAGGTAGGGGTAGACGAAGTAGGCCCTAGACGCAGTGACAGGATTAAAGGTTTTAAGAAGGGTAATCAAGGAAACAACAGCACCAACACAAATAGGACTAACACTAATAAAAACAACAATAGTTTTTTAGGCAATCGCAACCATCGACAATCTCACAACAAGAGATAGAAAGGGAAGAAATTTCCACTGGTCTCTCAGTTCCTGACTGTTTGACCCCGCACCTTTCACACACAGTAGTAGACCTTTCTCCTCCTGCCATTACCGCTGACCATAACCCCTGTCACTCATACCAAGTTCCAAGAATCATACTTAACCGTAAAGGTGATTTCACTATTTACAATTTCACGGACTTTGAACTGAGGGAAGAACTAGTTGAGTTACTTGCCCTTGGTTACACCTTCGTCCCTAGTAAAATGGGTGACATCTCCAAGGAACTCATTGAGTTAAAATGCTTCGTTCGAAAGTTGAACTTCAAGTTACTGTTTAGTAACGAAGTTGCCTTGGCACACGACTCTCTCAAACTACCGAGTGTGTATAATCCACCCATTCACCCTTCTCTTCAGCTTTTTGAAAGGGTCTGTGAAGCAGACATCAGACATTCCTTTAAGGCATGTAACAACTATACCAAAATATCTAGGTATAATATCACTAAAGAACAAGTTTCCCTTTTAGATGAATTATGTCACTACCCAGTCCGAGTAGTCAAACCGGACAAAGGAGGCGGACTTGTAATTATGGACAACTTAATGTACACAGAAAAAATGCTTGATGTCCTCAATACACCTGCCTACTCCCCAGCCTCCCTTAATGAAATACACCGCACTCATAACATGATGAGGGGTCTTTTTCGTGACTTGTTCTTACAGGGTAAGATTGATCTTGAAACGTACAACTTCATCGACATTTCACTGCCAAAAATTCCAGTCATGTTTGGCATCCCCAAGGTCCATAAGGATGTCAACAACCCACCTATGCGTGCGCTGGTTGATGGTAGATCATCTATGACATATCCCAGTGCCAAATTGGTGGACACTATCCTGTCTAAATATCTGAAGGACCTTTGGGGTGTATGTAAAGATTCCTGGTCTTTCCTGGACAACTTCAACACCATTCCATTCAATGATGAGAACAACTTTCTCACCATCGACGTTGTTGACTTATACACCTCCATCCCACACCAAGAGGCTGTGGAATGGATTTCACTCTTGCTTCTAGACTGCGGAGCACCACAAATTGAAATTGACTTAGTGACAGAAGTCTTGGATATAGTCCTATCATCCAACTACTTCCTTTTTGATAAGGAGTACTATTTACAGAAAAAAGGTGTGGCGATGGGCTCCCCTTGTGGGGCTTCTGTCGCCAACTTTTTCATGGGTTTTTGGGAAAAGAACTTTCTTTTCTCAACTAGTGAAAGGATGCAGGCAGTCAAATTTTACACACGATACCTGGATGATATCTTCATCCTTTTTCATGGTAGTGACATAGAAGCCATAGACTTTGTACAGTTTTTAAATGGTACGACTGACTTTTTGAAGTTCACTTCAAAATTTTCATCTTCAGAAACTGACTACCTCGACGTAAAGTTGAGAAAGGTAGGGAACACCTACACATCTTGTGTATACAGAAAGCCAACATACTGTAATTCGTTCCTGCACTTCACAAGCCACCATCCCTTCAAACAAAAGAAATCTATTGTGAAGGGTCAAATGGTTAGGGCTGTTAGAATGTGCAGTGATTTTGACACCTTTCAGAACGAATGCACACTATTGTGTAACATGTTCCTTAATAGGGGTTATCCAAGGCATCTCATTGATGAGATTAGGTTAGAAGTTACAGCTAAAAGGACAAATGGGGTTTATAAACCAATCCTGCAAAGCCATACATTACTCGACCTTAGCACCAATAACATTTCACAGGCACTCATTGAGGGCATCCCCTCTCCTAATGATATCCCTCTGACCAACCATGGACACGACTTTACTATAAGTTACGTCCACACTTTTAGTCTCAATACTCAGACTACTATTGCACTTATCAAGAAAAACTGGCAATTTATTTTGGGGAGCCCAGGCTTCTCCGAGAAATTAGGCCTCTTCCCTAACTTTGTCTTTAAGAGAAATAATAATCTTAAGGAACTTTTACAGAGGGACCTTACCAAAAAAACTTTCAACAAACGCATGGGTATGTACCCATGCGGTTTCTGCAACTGGTGCCACAAAATGAAGGCAGGACAGAGCTACACCATAAGGGACAGGAAGTATTCTATTCAAGCTCCATTTAATTGTGAAAGTAGATCAGTTGTATACTTGGCCCTCTGTGATTGCTGTCCCTCATTCTATCTGGGGAAGACTGACCGCAGACTTAGGGACCGTGTTTATGAGCATATGTATGCAATTAAGAAGAATTCCGATGTTAATGCCTTGGCTAAACACATTGACAACCATCCTGGGCACTCCTTCTCATTTATGGCCATAGATCAAGTGACCAACAACATTCGGGGAGGTCCTATAACTCTTCTTTTAGAAGTACGTGAACTGGAGTGGCAATTGCGTTTAGATGCATTTTGCTACCCGGGTTTAAATGAAAATTGCAACATCTCAGCAGTACTCAAGTTGAGGAGTTATTTAAGGTAGTACCTTCCCTTGCAGGTTTTTGCATACATAAGGTTTCTTCCAATGTTTTACCACGCTTTTCTCTTGCCTTCATGTGGTGTGTTTCGATTGAGGCACCATCCTTGGCCAGTTACAGTTTGGGTCTCAGTAGTTTTAGTTGTTTATTAAACACACAGCTACATGTTATACAGGCGTCTATCACGCCTTATTTCCATTATGGGTGACAAGCATTTCTCACCCAGTTTTTAATCCACTGTTGCTTAGTATTTCTTATTATTATTTTTTTATATGTTACTATTAGATTGATTTTTATGTTGAACTTTTCCATTTTTATTGTTATGATTTCATACATTTTTAAACATTTTATTCTAAATTTTATGTTTATTTCTTTGGCAACATTTCACATTTCCTAATGGATATTATCAACATGAACTATGGCTTGTATATTCTCTTTGTAGAATATGCTGATTTTGTGAAGTTTTATTTTTGTTTTGTAAGTTCACAATGAGTTTTGCTTATCATGTTGTCATTTCCCTTTTCACTTGTATAAAAGGGGGCGTGCATTTTACCTCATTGTTAATTTGTTTTTCTCTGAGGAAGCTGCACCTTTGTGTGGCGAAAACGTTTGTGAAAAATAAAATTCGTTAAGAGCATACTTTTGTTGTTGCTGGTACAAGGTCTCCGTGGTACGCTTCTGGATTTCAACAGTATTTTGGTTTCTTGCATCTATTTTTTGGCATTTAGCTTGAGACCATGACTTTGACACCAGGTGTCCGTCTCAGTAAGGCCCTTTTGGAGAATGTCTGTGTCAGCCGGAGAGTCAATTATGGCTCCCAGTTTGCAGTCATCGGCAAACTCGGTTAGCCATAGTCCTGTGTTTGCCTGTATTTCTGAGAAGTATATGCCAAACAGTAGGGGTCCCAGGACCAAGCCTTGTGGGACACCACTTGTGACTGGTTTAGAGTTGGACCTGGAGCCCGCTATTCTTACCGTGTGAGTTCTGTCTATAAGCCAGTTGGCAACCCATCTCATGACGTAGGGGTTTATGTTCAGGCTGGTGAGTTTTTCTATAATTCCCGAGTGGGGAATGGTGTCAAAAGCCTTGGCAAGGTCAAGGTAGGCTGTGTGAACTATCTTCCTCTTATCTATGGCCTTAGTGACTGTCTCGAAGAAATCAACCAGGTTTAGTAGGCATGATCTGCCCTTAACAAAACCGAACTGGGTCGGGTCAAGTGTTTGGAGGTTCCCAATGTCTTTGTTAATGAGTTCCATGATGATGCACTCCATAGCTTTGCAGACCAGGCTAGTCAGGCTTATGGGGCGATAGTTACCAGGGTCAGTTGTGGCCCCTCCTTTGTGGAGTGGAATAACCATTGCTGTGCACCATTCTATGGGCATTTAGCCTGTGGAGAAGCTGAGGTTGAACAGTGTGTTTAGGTGGGGGGTTAGTTCATTCTGTAGTTCTCCAAAGACTGGTTTCAGCGTAACCCCACATTCTTTAGAATAAAGTTAAAAAAACATCAAAAAATGACATCTTATGAATATATAATGTATAACAAATATAGAATGGTTCACTTTTTGAGAAAATTTAAGTAATTAATTTTAATCACTTGAAGGATTTTTTAAGCACCTTTACCGAATTAGAACTTGTGACATAGGCAAACTTACATTTATACAAAAGTAAACAAACTGTATTAAAAAGTTCACATTTACAAACATTATGTCACATATAATTTTTTTCTATACAATATAATCAATCCAACATTACATAAATTGTTAAATTCATGTCTTGTCTTAAAACTAATTTCTCCTCCAAAACATTTTTGTCTATGTATTGTTCCAACAATTTCCATTTTCTTCTATGTAATATGCTCCCGCTATTTTCTAAAGATCTCCAGTCCTGTTTTTTTTATCTCTGTTACAATTCACTATTTCAAGTATGGTTGGTTTACACTTTGAGTTCCATTTTCTAGTAATTGCTTTTTGGGCAGTCACCAGAATTAAACTTTTTTTTTTTCAATAATAATTCTTTATTTTATTTTTTCCAAACAACTAATACAGTACTACCAACTACTTACAATATGTACATGAATGCTTCCAACAGTTACATAGAATCATTATACATACCTATACACTTCTAAAAAAAAAAAATAATGAAGAAAAAAGAACTAGTAACCATATAAGACTTATCTCAATAAAATTCAACAGTTATTCAGTTTTTCCCAGAGAATAGTGGAATGGAAGTTTAAGCTAATACAATGTTAAAGATTTGTTCCCATATTTTTGTATTGTTTACATTTTTCTTATAATCACTAATTAGAAATTTATGTGCTAGAATATGTTTGGTGGCTACTATCTTGAAATTTTGCCATGATGCCTGTAAAGGGTTCAACCAATTGGAAGCTATATATAACTTCATCAACAAAAAAATATTGACTAGTATAATTCTTTGGGTTCTTTCCAAGTTGGGTGGTGGAATATGCAAAATCGTAAATTCCCAGGAGAGTGTGGAATGTTGATATCCCATTTTTTGTAGTTGAAGTTTCAAGGAATTCCAGAGTTTGAAAATACATTTACAACTCCAAAACATATGTAGGAGGTCGGCTGTTTGATCTATACAATATGGGCATTTTGGTGAGTTCTTTGAGTTAAATTTGTGTAGAGTGAGACGCTGATAATACGTTATTAAATATCATCAATTGGGTAAATAATAGCTTCTGAAGGGACACAGATTTTATGGTTAAGTGAATTGCTTTTAGTATTTTACTTTCTTCAATTGTCAACAATTTCTCTCTCCAGTATTTGGAAATTAATATTTGATTATTATATTTTATTTCTTTAATCAAACCATATGCTGCAGTTATATATTTACATTCCTGTGTAAGGGTTTGCCATAAGTTCAGACACATGTTTAAATCTTCTTCTTTAATTATGTCATTCCCTTTACTAAGGTAACTTATTGATAGGTCTTTTAATTGTCTTATTATAATTAGATACGATTTGGGGAGATTCATCTCTTCTAAAATATTGTGAATCGGGATACCTAAAAAAGGATATAAATCAAGTAGGGTTAAATTAATTATAAGTGGGAATTTCTTAAGGTCTATCAGCTGGTTACCAATTTTCAGATTTGGATTTTTGTGAAATGGTTGAAGAATTATCATACTTTGCAAAAGATTTAATGAGTTAAAAGATTTTGTACTGAAACTATATATGTTTTGATATGTTCCAACACGAAGTACCCTTTAAGAGTATTTTTGTTTAAAAAAGGTAATGCCTTGCAGTTAATATCCAATTCCTTGACATGTTTATGATTAAGAACCAGCCATTTGGGAACCCATTTCGAGTTACACCCATCAAAGTTAATTATTCTTAAAAGTCTATTGGTGTTTATTATTAAATAATATGTTTCAAATTAGGTAGATCCAACCCTCCCTATTTTTGGAGCCATCAATTTATCATACGATATCCTAACTTTTCTAGGTTCCCATAGAAATCTAGCTAGTTCTGTATGAAGCTGTTTGAAGAATTTTTGGAGATTTGGACTTGTGACGCTCTAAAATATATAGTAATCTAGGAAGTATATTCATTTTAATAATTGAAGTCTTCGCCATTATTGGTAATTTCAGATTATCCCATCTTTTCAAGTCAGATACTATCTGCTCCCAAATAACCTTAACATTATTGAGATAAAAATCTCTGTTGTCTGTTGAGAAAACCACTCCTAAGTATTTTATTTTTCTTCTGATTTTACCTGCCCTACTAATGGTAATAGTGAAAAGGTGTAGGTGTCTTTAATGGGAATATCTTAGTTTTTTAAATTTAATTTATAATTGGAAATTTTCAAATTCTTCTACTGCCTTTAATATTTTATTAGTATCCAAAACAGGTGTTGTGCAATAAATACTCAAATCATCTGCAAAAGCAGCCATTGTGATCTTCGTACCATAGATCCTTGGAGCATTATGATAGATATTTTGTTTAATGTGCAAAAATAGAGGTTCCAAATACAAATTGAATAACAAGGAGATAAAGGACAGCCTTGACGGGTACCATTTTTAATTTGAATTCTTTTTGAAAGATTCCTGTTAATGACTAGATTTGTATAAGGATTGGTATATAATTTTTTTAAAGTTGAAGTGAATTCTTGTGGTATGTTAAAACATGTTAAAATGTCAAATAAATATTCTAAGTTCACTCTGTCAAATGCTTTTTGTGCATCAATTATAAGTGCATAAAGATTATGGTTTTTATGGGTGGCATGAGAAATCATTGTATGCAGTGTTAATGTATTATCTATAGTTTGTCTGCTATTTATAAAACCGCTTGTTCATCAGATATTATAGGGTTAATTACCATTTTCAACCTGTTAGCCAAAATCGATGTCATAATTTTCATATCTATGTTTAAAAGTGAGATGGGTCTATAATTATCCGGGTTTGTCGATCAGTATTTTCTTTCGGTATGAGAATAGTTTTCGATGCATTAAAGTGTGGGTCAGTAATTTTATTGTTAATAATATAGTTAAAGACCACTGACAGTATTTTCCCAGAATATCACTAAAAGTTTTATAAAATTCTGTAGTCAAACCATCCGTCCCGGAGCTTTGTATGGCTTCAATTTCTTGATAACATCAGTTATTTCCTCTGAAGAAATAGGTTTAATCAGGTTCATATGAAGCTCATCATTAATCTTTGGAAATATAATTTTCTGAAGAAAATCATTATTATTCTTATTTGGATTTACATCCTGTTGTTCACCATATAGTTCTGAAAATATTAGTTCAAAACCTTTATGATATCTTCCGTATTGGTGTATGTTTTATTGTTGAAGTATATTTCAGGGATTTGGGAAGGTGACTTGATTGATTAATAATACGTGCTAGTGCTTTTGACGGGTCTGTATGTGATTAGCGTATTTTACCAGCATTTTCTGTTCATGGAATGATAATTTACTGTTTTGTAATAAAAAAAGTTTCTTTTGACAATTTAATAATTCCGTTTCGGTTTGTTTACTATAATTTCTAATTAATTCCTGATCTAATAATTTAATTTTTGATTCCAAGTCATGCATATCTTTCACTTGTAATTTCTTGTAGAAAGTAGCTTTTTGGATAAACATTCCTCTAATTTGGCGCTTTGATAGTTGCCCATTCTATGTCTGATGGATGTCGGTGTTCTAAAAGATTATTTAATAATTGATTAAAAAACTCCTGAGCTTCTTTTAATACATCCTCTTTATGCAATAGATATGGATTTAATGTCCAATTATAACCCCTAACATGCAATTTATGACAAGTATCTTTCTTAAAGGTTAATGTGATCCTGGAGTGATCCGACAAATAACGAGCTTGTATGTATATATAGGGATCAAAACACATTAGTGTATCTGATATTAAAAAGAAATCGATCCTGGACCACATTTTATGACAGCTTGAATAAAATGTGAAGTTATTTGGATTCATTTGGTCCTTATTACATTTAAATGGATCATAAAGTTTAAAATCTGCTTTAAGTTCCTGCAGTGCTATCACTGCCTGATTATTATAAGATCTATGGGGGCTTGTTTTATCTAGTTTAGGGTCTTGGTATGTATTCCAGTCACCTCCTATTATTATATAATAATTGTTATATTGGTTTAAAATAAAGTAAAGTGATGTTATGAAGGTTTGCTGATTGGTACATGGGGCATATATATTAAGAAGAATCACCGGTTTATCGTAAAATTTTGTTATAAAAATTACATAGCACCATCTTCCTTCTTTATCCATTTTAAAATCTAAAATTCTCTCTTGGAACTGAGTTTTGATGATTATTGCTACACCTGCACTATTAGTTGTCCCTTCAAGCTATTACCTCCCTGATCCATTTTTATTTTTAATGGCAGTCCATTGATCATTAGCCAAGTGGGTTTCTTGTAACAATATAAATGGTGCTTTTGACTGAAGAAGTAAATGAAAAATAGTTTCCTTTTTCAGATTCTGGAAACCTTTAACATTCCATGAGTCTATTATCCACATAAAAATACTTTAAAATGTTAGTGTATATGTTGAATTTGAAAACGATACTAGATTCGGTATAATATCAGATTTTGAAATATCTGGAAGCAAACTAAATGCCCCATCCCTAACCAGTGCCTATCCACTATTCTCCTGGACCAGGACAAACATAGGTTTTAACACTGTTTAGACTTCTACTGGTATACATCAATCCTAAATGACTATTATATAATAACACCCTAACAAGATATACAAAACCTATGATAACTACAACTAACCCTACAAAAACTAACCTACACATTCCCCATTAAACACTAGTACCTATCTACAGCTCTTGAACATATTAGTTAGTTAACACACTGTTATGTCTTACATACCAATTTCTTATTCTACCCTCTAATGATTTACATACATTATTAATTAAATAATTGGTTATATTATCCTAGAATAACTAACTGTCTTATCTAACTTTGCCTAGGTAAGTATAACATGTTAACAGCAGCATTGATAAAAACAACATCAGTAACATTTTTTTTTTTTTTTTCACCATTAATGTATTAATACTGTAGGAAATATATAGCTAACATAATGCACAGAATCTCTAGAACCACATAAAATATATATCCTTCCATTCCCTTAGGAATAGGAGAGTGAATTATACATGTTAACACATATAGATTAGCATAGCATTAATAAGGAGAAAGTTTTTTTTTTTTTTTTTTTTTTTTTTTTTGGAGTAACATAAACAATATAACAGTCATTTCAAAGGCAGAAAAGCAAAAATATCAATAGTATATAATTATAACTGCATTTCTATCTTCAGGCACACTATCTAGAACCAAAATAGAATAACTGTAGTAACTTTATATTGTTTCTAACATTGTAGTTAAATTACTCTATTTAACCATATGTTACAGCCCAGTTTAAATCCTTACCTGAATAAGCTGACATTTCTTTATACAAAATAAAAGTCAAACCTCTCTAAAATAGTCCAGGAGCCTCGTTTTGCAATTCTAAAAGCTTCCCCTGGCTCCACAGAGCTCTGGCTACTTCCTGGTATAAAAATCTTGATTTCAAGTTCTCAAAGGGGGACCCATTATGTGGACAGACTTCCAGAAGTGCCACAACAAAAGCTGACCCTCTGGAGCATTTCTAGGACTTCCTGTTGACTCAGACGCACACAGTTCATCAAGGCTGCAGGAGTTCATGAAATCTTTGGATTTAGCTGGACCTGTAAGAAAATACTGGTTAATGATTAAACAGGGGGCCTGGTGAGAAAAAAGAAGCAAACAAAGGATTTTGAAGCCTTGAGGTATAGCAGACATGGAATCCCAGAATCTGTATTGCTGTACACAGACTGAATGTTCCAGTTAAGCTTCTGAAGTTGGAAGGGATTTAAAAGTCTTCAAAAAGGTGAGTTTTGCTTCCTTTTTTGTAGAAACAGAATATTTGGCTCCATCAAATGTAAAGATTAATGTACTTGGATACTTCATCTGGAATTTTATATTTTTATCAATAAGAAATTTGCAGTAAGGGGCTAATGCTTGTCTGGCTTGTCTGATTTGCAGTGGTAGATCTTGACCCATAGAAACTCTGTTATTTTGCCACATTACAAAACCTCCTTTCTTTTTCATAGTTAGAATTATTTTATTTACATCCTGGTAATTCAGAATTTTGACATAAACCGGTCTAGGAATATTTGATGCTTGTAATTCCCTGAGAGCTCTGTGTGCTCTTTCTATGACTATTTGCTTAGCCATACCCGAGTCCTCGAACAATATTTCCAGTATCTGTGTAATGGTAGGCATTAGATCATTATATTGAATATTTTCCGGGATTCCTCTAATAATTATGTTGTTTCTTCTGGATCTTGCCTCTAAATCCAGGATCTTGGTCTGCATAGTTTGAATGTCCAGGTCATGAATATCTGTTTTTTTGTAAGAAATGTTATTCTGTCCTCATTATCGGATATTCTAGCCTCAGATTTATCTATTCTGTCGAGAATTTGACTGCATGTGGCATTAAAAGCAAATATCTGGTTTGAAAGTGCATTTAAAGATTCTTGTATGGGTAACAGTGCTGTTTTAATGTCCTCCATGTTAGCTAGCTGATCCGGTTGGTTTGTTCCTCCTGTTTTAAAAGATCTTGTGGTTTTACAGTTTTCTGTCTTTTAAATGTAGAGTCTTTCTCTGGTGACATCAGCGTTGATAATTTAGTTTTAGTTGTTGTTGTGTCCATATTTTTGTCCAGTTTTGACATCTTGAAACAGAAATCAGATAGATCCTTTGTTTATAGCTCTATTCAGAGTCAGGCAGACAATCAGCTTTAATCCTGTGAAATTAATTAGTTTTTCCTTCGTTCTTTTGATTCTCAGTCGTAGTTTGGTTGTAGTAGAATAGTTATATCCGGTAATTAATGCAAAAAGACTTGTAGTATATCCTCAGGGTTACTTATTCTTGCGAGTAACTGGAGAGCTGTAGATGTACAGTGTCTACAGAAAGGCGGCCATCTTTGTCTCCACCAGAATTAAACTTAACAAGGCCTAACCATGTCTAAGCAGTTCAGATCCTGTATCCCAGATAAAAAAAATCATTAGTTACACTCCTTTGCTCACCCACTACTCCTGACAAAAGTACTCTGTAGGGAATTTCTAAAGTCTGCCAATTCATTACAATCTTAAAAGATACATTCCAAGAAACCTCTTTCCCATCACATTTCCAACATTCTTTGTGAATTACTTTTCTAATCTCTCTTCCTAATCTTTTCTGACTTCCTATGACTGATTCCTATAGTTATCTTGCAATATTGTATATGCTCTACTAATTACCCCTTTTTAACAACAGCTTCTGTTCCAGATTCAACTTAAATCTCAGTCATTACAGGTCTTTCACTTGGGATTCCCCTCTTAGTTTCTCTTTGCCTTATACTCTGACAAAGATCCCTGAAAGAGAAGGCACTATCCAGCCTGCAGTCCAAATATCTTCTTGGCCTCTTCCCATTCTATTACTTTTCTCTGACTAATCATTGCTTCCAATGTTATGGTTCCTTTGCCAGCTTCTTCCAGTATATTCCAGCCACTTCTTGCTTCTTATTTTCTGCACCCTTAATTGCAACCATCCCTATCAGCATAATCTCCTTTCTTTAGTCCTATGTTGGCTTCGTTCATAGCATACTTGCTACTACTTTACGAGTATAATATTCTGTATGACTATTGATATTTTCATTAAGGATCTGCATCCAAAATCCCACTAGCTACTTATTTCTTGTATTCCACCTCCCACTTCATCATCATTCCTTTTCAATTGGAATTGTAGCTTTTTGCATGTTATGTATATCAGCCTTAACTGTGCAGCTGTAAAACACCCCTTCAAATCATGTAATCCTAAACAACCTTGTTCTATCGAATCAGCTTTATCTCACTTCACATTTGCCCTCTTCCCACCAAGCTAAAACCCTTCAACTCTTTAACTACTATCCACAATGTCTGCTCTGGTTGATAAAAATATGTCTAACCTGTATACAAAACTAAAGGCACTAACATTTTTTTTACTGTTTACTGTTTGTATCTTGCTATCCATATCCATAAGCAAGAGCTTCCAGTTCTCAGTTCTTGTATTATCTTTTCTTTAGTTTCTTCCCACATATCATTAGCTGCCATAGCAGAATCCTTTTAAACCCATACTCCTAAATACATTTTATCATGTCCCCATAAATACGGGTACTGCTGAACCAATTCAAGTGTGGGTACATAGTTTACAGCCTTTGTTTTTTCTTCATTAATTTTACATCCCAAAAAACTTGTCTCAGAATGTTCCATAATATTAAGTTGTCCTTTTCTGGTTTTATCATCTACAAAATAATATTGTCTGCAAATAAAGGCAACTTTTCTTGATTGCCATATTAATTATATCCTTGAATTTCTGAGTCCCTTACTTTCTTCAATAATGGTTCTAAATATAACACAAATAACAAAAGGGAAGGAGGACACACCTGCCTGAGTCCTCTGTTCAGACACAACTTATCAGTGAGGGACCCTTCCACTTTGATTTTTGCCTCCAACCCCTCATATATTCTCCTAATTACCTTTATTATTGTATGAGGGAATGCAAATGCTTTCCTTGCCCTACTCATAAAATCCCACTCTACTTTGTCGAATGCTTTCTCTGCATCAAGACCCCCAACAACGGTTGTATTTTCTTACATTCTGCTTTGTACTGGATCATCATTGTTCTGTTAATGTTGGCAAATGTTTGCCTCCCATCCAAAAAAACACACTGATCCATATCTATAAATTTTGGCAACACCTTTGCCATTCTTTTAGCCATTATTGATATAAACACTTTATAATCATGGTTTAAATTTGAAATGGGCCTATGTGAAGTTGGATGTGATTGGTCTTTACCAGGGGCAGCTCATGCTATAGGACTGCAGCCCTCCCACCTAGAATACAAAAAAAATAAGTAAAGAAACATAAAAACAACACATTCCCGTAATTACTCCGTGCACGCACGCAGCAGTCTAGATAGGGGGAAAGGCATCTCTGCCCTGAGATGCCCAACAGTCTGTATGGTGGTGACATCACAGACTGGAGGCACTCTGGACTGCAGCAGCAGGCTGGACCAATCGCTCAATGGATATCTAAGCTAACGTGCGCTGGACCAATCACGAGCGCTTGCTCATTAGCAGAGAGGATTACAGGGCAGATTTGCAATCATGAGCACTTGCCCGTCGGCAGAGAGGATTACAGGGCTCAAAGGATACCATTGCTCATCGGCAGAGATGAAGTGAAGGTGAGCTTCTAGTATGTGTGTGTGTGTGTGTGTGTGTGTGTGTGTGTGTGTGTGTGTGTGTGTGTGTGTGTGTGTGTGTGTGAGTGAAATGCCCCAGTTGCTATATAATGGTGGCTAGACAGAACTCATGGTGGTGTGGAATACCTCAGGCCTGAACCCTGTACCTTGTATTCCCTACCCACCACCATTTGTAAAAAAGTTGCAGATTTTTGCCTCATATTTGAACTGTTCTGTTCCTCGTAAAATCTGTGGTTTCTATATTTTTGTTAGTCAGTCAGTGGTGCAGGGCTAGCATTGTTGACTGATAGTTACAGCTTCCCTGGTTTGATTCTTGGCTGGGGTGCTTTCTGTGTGGAGTCTGCATGTCCTCCCATCTTAGTACAAATTTTTGCCTCATATTTGATCTGTTCTGTTACTCTTAAAATTTGTGGTTTCTGTATTTTTGTTTCCTTACACAGTCAGTGGTGCAGTGGTAGCATTGTTGCCTGAGAGCTACAGCTTCTTTAGTTTGATTTTTGGCTGGGATACCTGCTGTGTGGAATTGGCATGTCCTCTCATCTTACAAAGACATGTGTCTGGAGGGTTTCTTCCTAGGCCTGTGCTGAAAATTGGCTTTTCTTCTAAGTCGGACTTTCCTGGTTAACAAATGTTAAATAAAAATGACAGGCATTTGAATTTCAGACTTCATATTCTTCAGAAAGTACATGGTAACACAAAACCTTTTATTCTAGCAATTTTCTAAGTTTATAAGATGGATATTTGAAATTTGTCCCTATTTTTTGGACTGTATTCCCCCATTATTGGCTTTGTCCAGGTTTTTTGTGCTAAGGTTGAGAGCTATGGTGAGAACTGAATTCACTAAATGGTAGCCGTTTAAGTTTCAGTCTTTAATAATAAAAACAAACAGCCACTGAGGATGACCACAAGTAGAACGGTGAACCAAACAAATTTAATAACAGAAATGACTTAGCGCTTTCACCAGTACAATGCTGGCTTCTTCAGAGTCATTTTCACAAACAAAGTTAAAACACATTTATAGCAAATACCCCGTGGTAATAAGCTGACATCACAAATACAACAACCAATGATAATCCTATCTAATATTTGAATGAATCCTACCATTAACTTAAACATTAACTAACCCTAATATCACAAATAGCACATAAAACCACATTGTGTCAAAAAGAGACAAACAAACATTCATAAAAAAATGATCTTAGGTGCTGAACCTGTGATTGTTTTAGTAGGGGTGAGAACTTAAAGTCTATACTGGAAAAAGAAGTTAGACCACACAACAAATCAAGTATGAGGATTCCAAGATGGCCGCCGACTAGTCTAGTCCTTACTCTCTGAGCTCCTCACAGCTATTTAACTTTTGTTTTTTTTTACAACTTTACATCAACCTTTTTCCTCAAATTTTTATACTAAAAGATTTTATAAATCTTTTTCTACGCATTTGGATTATTTTTTCTTCTGGAATTATTATCCTGGGATTTATTTTACCTCAGAACATTCTTGGTCTCTCTGCTGCTGGGACTCCTACTGCTCCAGTCTGTTCCTGGTTCCTGGTATCCTGTTAACTGCATTCCATTTCTGGGCATGGCTACAAAATCTGACTCCATGGAGACTCAGCCTACAAAGGCCAAATATACTTCAATGCTCTCTCCTGAAAAAATTCAGGTTCAAAAGACTGAAATCATCTAGACAACCTACAGAAACTTTTAATGTAAGTAATAAAGATTTAAATGGCTCAAATTTCCTTTTAGAAGAACTAAAATAGCATTAAAACCAATCCAAAGTGCTATACAAAACTTTTCAGATCAGTTTGCAGACTTTAGTAAATCTTTAAAGCAAATAAACGATAGTATTGTTACTATTGAAAATAAAATCTTAGCTTTGGAGGTTAAAACAGACTTATTGGAAAGTGACTTTAAATCTAGAGATAAAACTGTTTCAGATTTACAAGCTAAAATATTGGATCTGGAAGCCAGGAGTCGAAATAACATCATTATTCGTGGTTTACCTGAATCTTATGACAATAAAAACTTGTTATCTGTGACTAAAAATATCTTTGAAACACTGTTAAATTGTGAAGCTTCTTCAAAATCTATAATTGTAGAGAGAGCACACAGAGCACTGTGTACAAAGCAAGATTCTTCCACACCAAGGTTAATTTATACTAAGTTACTAAACTTTCAAGACACTTTCCAGATCCTAGAAACTGCTAAAACAAAGAAACAATTCATATGGAAGTCTCACAAACTATCATTTTCCCAAGATCTTCCTGCACAGATCAAATTAAATAGACAAAAACTAGCCCCTATTGTGCTGACTTGATAAAAAGAGGGATTAGATTTCGAATGGCATATCCTAATACCTTGTCTTTCACAGCTAATGACAAAAGATTTGTATGTTCAGATCCTAAAGATGCAAAAGACATTTTTCTTAAAACATTTAAAAAGCTTCCTGACACTGTATCTTAATATTCTACTGTTAAAGAACTACAATACGGTTTGATCTTTTCTTTTCTTTAATCTGACAGTATTTGTGTTACATGATTTGTAATTCTGGTGTGACATAATTATATTACCTTAAGAACTTGTCATGTAATTTACACATGATGGATTTGGTGTGACAGTGTGCAGTGACAGGATATATGCTTGTTAGATTTGTGTGGATTAATAGAAGCATTTAAATTCCTGTATTTACTTTTTTCTCTTTCTCTCACATATGCTTGCTGTGTAAATAGATAATATGTTAATTTTACTACAAGCTTTGGAGTTACAGCCTTCTGTGTAAGCTAAATGATTTTTGGAGGGAAAAACATTCCATCTCAACATTCTAGCAAGAAAATCTTCCCCTCAGAGTTCCAGCTGATGCTCTGCATGAACACGCGCACACTACAGTCTCTCTGAGATGGATGGTGATGTCATCATTTGTGAGGAAAGAAGGACAGTGTCAAATACACAAGTCTGCTTATTTTCAACAAGTATTCAATAGCACTAACTTTTTAATAGATCTGGCTATTATTTAAAGTGTTTTCTCTTCATAAATGAAGGTTGCTTTTTAAATTTAAACAGATTCATGTCACATAATATATTCAGTGACTTTTAGTGTGTCTGCATGACTTCAAAGCAAGCTGCTACTTTCATAAAGCAGAGTGAAAATGTTTCTGGAAACAAATGAACAGGTTAGTTTTATATATTAAAATTCTAAAGGATGTGTAAAGAAATGAACATATTTTCCTATTCAGAATATTTTTTCATACAATATTTTATATTATACTGAAGGGTTTAATTTGACAAATGTTACAAAGTATACCTGTTCATATGAAAGTTTCATGTTCTTTCTATTCTCTGCTCTTTCTCTTCTCAGAGGCTGGATGTGATATTTATGATTAGTAGTTTATGTTTAAGAAAGCCTTTACTTATTTGAAAGGTCTGAAATAACTATCTTTAATATGATTAGCTGAATCTACATGTATATATTTAAGCCCTTAGACTTACTGCATTTAGCTTGCTTGTTTCTGTTTTAATTAGATGTTCAAAATGTTTACTTTAAAAGTCTTGTCTTTTCATGCTGTTTTGCTATGTTACATCTATAGCTTAGAAGAATAGTATGGCTACATAACCTAACAGAGTCATTAGGAAAATATTCAAAAAGTAGATTTAAAATTATATGTATGCACATTGTTGTACATTCAGTCCAATATATATGATGCTGTTTAAGTTACTATTTAATAATATAATTATACTTTATTCATGTATATTAACTAGTGTTAAAACCTTACAGCTTATAATATTTAATTTTGAATAGTTCCTGTACTATTATTATCTAGTTAATAGATGCATCTCCAGACTGAATTGTTTTTCATTTTGAGATATGGTTGCTTGGTAGTTGTTTTTGCTTTATTTGAACTATAACTAAATACTCATTCTACAGGTATTAGTGCTTTTATCATACTAATGGTCATGTTGATTAATGAAATTATCACTAAAGTACTAAAGAAGGTTCAGTAGATAGTGCATGACTATTATCTTTAGTTCAGTAATGCTATGCTTATTTACTTATATTATAATGTTACCAGTTGGTTTTGTTATACTTATATATGTTATCTTACATATCTTTCAGTTTTAATTGTATTACTTCTTATGATAGAGTGTTCTAGTTAAGCAGAGTGTGATTTATTTATTATTTACTTGTTTCTCTTTCTCTTGAAATACTTGAGGAAATACATTTAATCACTATAAATTTCAATTTAAGGATAGGAGCTTTAGATTAGTATTAGAAGTAGGGATTAAGCATGTTGGACGTCTTGAAATTAGTTAATTTTGTATATATTTTTAGTAGCATTACTCGGACTTTATGTTATGTTAGGCTTCCTTTGAGTAATTTGTATTCTAACTTGAGGTTATTATTATCTATAATTACAATGTTTTTTTCATGTTCTTCTGCTCTTCCTTTATCACAGGGGGATTGGTGGGTAGACACTAGGGTTAGGATAAAGGTTATTATTATACATTTCATGGTTCTTAAAAAAACTTTTTTCTTTTTTTTTTTCAACAAATGTTATTTGATGACTTGCTTGAATACTTAAAGACTGTTTTTTCTTTTATTTTTTTTCTTCTTCTTTTTAATGTTGTGTTGGATTTGCACCTTGAGTTCACCTTTATAGCATCAATAATGATTATACTTGTAGAATATGCCTGTTGCCATAATTTTAGATTCTTGGAATGTTAGAGGCATTCAAGATAAAGCGAAAAAGTCACTATTATTTCATATGATCTTTAAATCACAGGCTAACATTTGTTTTATTCAAGAGACCCATATTTCACGTATTGATTGGAATAAAGAGTTAAAAAAAATGGATCAAAAAGATTATAGCTTCAGGTGACTCATCTAACTCCAGAGGTGTAGCTATAATCATTAAACTAAAATTCATTGGGAATATTATTGATGAGAAATTTGATGATGAGGGAGGTGGTGCTTATTTACCGCTTCTATTGCTGGTTTGGACAAACCCTTATTAATTTTAAATCTATATGGCCCATGTAATTCACAACATTTGTTCATTTTAAAATTTACAATATTCTTGCATCCTATAAGGATCATCATATTATAGTGGGTGGTGACTGGAATGCAGTTATAAACCCTGTAATTGATCGTTCGCTCCACTGTCACCTATAATCTTCAATCTACTCTGGCTATAAATGATTTGATGACAGAATATAATTTAATAGATCCCCTCCGCACTGTTAAAAATATAAACAAGAATGATATATATACTTATTATTCTAAGTGCTATCATTCGTGGTCCAGATTAGACTTCTTTCTAATTTCAGATTATATTTCAAAATATATTGTGGACTTTACTACAGAACCCAGATTCTTTTCGGATCACTCAAGAATTTCACTAAAATTGAACATAAAACCCAATATCAAAAATAAAACTATGTTTAATAAGTGGACCTTAAATAATAACTTATTGTCAAATGAAGATATTTGCAAACAAGCTTCAGAAATCCTAAATAAAGTGGTGAATAGTCTTGAATCATCAGACATTCCTTATGACATACAATGGGCTGCATGTAAAGCAAGATTAAGAGGTTTATTTATTAGTAAAGCTGCTTTTTTCAAAAAACAGTACTTTAAGAAAGAGGAATTCTTAAAATCAAGAATTTCTTCGTTGGAAAATCATCTTAGTCTGAACTATGATGCTACTTTAGAAAAACAAATTTTTGATTGTCTGAAAGATTTAATTCTGCTTCACCAAAATAACCTCTCCTTAGCTGAACAAAAGCTACTTGCTTCATATTCAGAGTGGGCCCAGGTTCCATCTAAATTGTTAGCGAGAATTATTAAAGTTAACTTCAGAAATCCAAATATTACATCTTTATCTTATAATAATAGATTATATAATACTGATGAAGAGATTATTCAACTTTTCACCTCTCTTTACACTGAGTTATATTCAGGTTCTTCTAATTCTGTTAAAGATAATCACTCAAAACTCTTTTTAGACTCTTTGCAGTTCCCTAAACTTAATGATAATCAGCAAAAACTACTTTCTACCCCTATATCGGTACAAGAAATCTCGATTCAATAGATAATCTTAAATTGGGTAAATCTCCGGGACCTGATGGTTTTACTCCAGAATTTTTCAAAACTTTCAAATTGGTAGTTCTTTCCTTTCTATTTAAAGTTTACAATCATATAAGAGTTAATGATATCTCAGATATTCATTGGAACACATCCAAAACCATTCTAATTCTAAAAAATAATAAAGATAAATCTGACCCAGTAAATTATTGACCCATTTCTTTAATTAACGTGGATATTAAGATTCTGTCATCTATTCTGGCTAATAGATTGAAACGGATTTTACCCTCAATTATCTCGTCAGATCAATCAGGTTTTATGTCTCAGAGACATGCTTGGGAGAATACTCTATCTTTAGAGACTATACTTCATCTCATTAAGAAAAATCCAAACCCTATATATGCTTTGATTATAGATGCATCAAATGCCTTTGACAGAGTATGTTGGAACTTTCTATTTCAAACTATGTTATGTTTTAATATTCCCTTATTCTTTATAAATTTTTTAAAAGTTTTATACAAGAATATGTTTACTAGACTATACATTAATGGTCAATTTTCTGTCTCGATAAAGATCACTAAAGGAACAAGACAGGGTTGTCCATTGTCCCCTTTTCTTTTCAACATTTACTTAGAACCTTTGCTATTGTTTATTACTCAAAATACTTTTCATAACATCCCTAGAATTCTTAATACTAATATTCATTTCTCTGCTTTTATGATGATTTAGTAATCTACTTTCAAACTCCATTATCTGATTACAGAAAAATAATGAATTCTATTGATTGTTTTTCTTTGGTTTCCAACTATCTTTTAAATTCTACAAAACTCATATTTTTCCCTTAAATCATTTAGCACACAAATCTTTTTTGTTTCCAGACCATCATTTTCAGTTTACTTATAATATAAAATATTTAGGAATCAATTTAGAACACAATAATAAATCTTCCTTTCAAAATAATATTAATAAATTATGGAACTCTATATTGTCTGATATGGACAGATGGAAGCATCTAAACCTTTCATTTCTTTCTAGGGTGGCCATTATTAAAATGAATATTCTGCCTAAATTTCTTTACCAATTCTCATCATCTGATCAGATAATTTCAAAAAATGTTTTTGAGTCTGTAAATAAAGGTTTGGCAAAATTCATATGGTTCCCTAAATCTGTTAGAATTTCCTATTCTAGATTGGCATTTTCGAAGGACAAGGGAGGTTTGGGTTTACCTAATCTTTATCTCTATTATTTGATTGTCTCATCCAATAAACTTCTTACTATCTCTAAATTCAATAACACTTCTTATCCAAATCACTCTTTATGGATAAAATTATGGTATAATTATGTCATTTCTAATAATTTAAATCCTGAAGCTATTCCCTTTATTTCTCTGGAGAGTTTATTTATTAAAAATATATCTACAGTATTTAAACAAAAGATTAGAGATTTCCAAACCTTACTCAAAATGTGTAAACTAGAAAAGATCTCGCACCATGTTCAGCCAATTCATCTAAACCCAAATATATTATTGGACAATAAACTTTTGAACTTAACAAACTATCCTTTAATTAAAAATCTAAAAGTAGGAGATGTTTTGAAATATCTTGACTTGCCTTTATCTGACTGGCGTAAGTTATTGAAAGTAAACTGGAATTACTCACCAATTCTTACACAACTAAGAGCAATAATTAAAACAAATTTGTATCTCTGGTCCCCATAGACTCACAATTGAAAAACCTTAACACGATTATCAAAATACTTTCATCATCTGATAAAATGCTCTCAAACTCATATAAATTAATTAATTCTTTAATGATGGACCACAACTGTTTTTTATCTAATGTTTGGTTGAATTATAATTCCCAATTGTCAGAATCTCAGAAAGTCCTGGCTATTAGACACACTAAGGAATTTATCCCTTTTAAAAATTAACATACACACAATTAATGATTAATAATGATGCCTACTTTACCCCAATCAAATTAAACAAATTTAACCCAAATAAGTCCCCTTCGTGTTCATGCTGTTCTCATCCCCAAGCAGACCTCCTTCATATTCTATGGTATTGTCATTTTCTCACAGATTGTGGACATCTTTGAAAGTCAGACTGCAGAAAATGGGATATCAAAATCCACGCTGGACGTGGGAATTTGCTATTCTACATATTCCATTGATTCATCTTTCAAAAGTTGATATTCATGTTATCATTTTATTTGCTCATTACTAAACTTTATATAATACAAAATTGGATTGATCGTTCTAAATTAAAATGGGTTACTTTCCAGAAAATGGCTTTTAAATTTATTGATGCTCAAAGATACTTAGGTGGAAGTCCAAAAAAAAAGCTATTAGAAAGGTTGTGTTAGAAAAGGTTCTAAACATATTAAATAGTTAATGTTAAATATTTTTTTTTTTTTTTTTTCTCTCAGGTTGCCTAACTTGTATATAGTATACATATGGTGTATGTTTTATTTCTAAATAACTTATCAAAATCACATGAAGGTTGTTATCACTAGATGAATTGTTATATGTTCATTTATGCCTTCTTGTTATGTATAATCTTTTAATTGTCTTGCTATTCATATAATTAATAAAAAAAAATTTTTGAGAAAAAAAACAAATCAAGTATGAGAAAATGTGAGGCATGTAAGTATTTTAGCAGTCTATTTTTTGACAAAAGCTATTTTGATAGCTAACTTTGTATCTGACTAGTTGTTGTGTACGTTTTTGAGAGTATAGTGTTTTGTGGTATCCCTACTGTTTTCGCGGGCTAGGCCCATTTAAGTTAGAAGACCTAGTCCTCTCCAGTGTGTTCCCTTGTTTTGTGCTGTATTCGTGTTGGTGATTAAACTCCCTCTTAGGAAGCATTTAAATTAGAGTTTCCTTGTCCATTTAAGTGGTTGTTGGTCTTCCCGCCTTCCTCTTGTGTTTGTCTCTGTCGGTTGTGAGTGGCGTGATTGCTTACCATGTCGAAAGAACTGAAGGAACATAAACCATCTGGGTTTAAGAAGTGTACAAAATGTGGCTATAAAATGTCCATTACAGATGGGCACTCTATCTGTGTTTATTGTCTTGCCTAAATTCACTTCAAAAAG
>NC_056740.1:526111186-526121457 GCF_019279795.1 Protopterus annectens | reverse complement strand
CTTCAACACAAGGAGAAGACAAGAGGTTACTATCCACAAACTACAAAGATATAATCCTCATGTCCCAGAAATGGATACTCTCCAAACCTTGGCTGTGTATTGATATCCTGTCTATTAAAAAAATGACAAATAGGAGGGGAGACATATCAGGCAGAATACTGTGTCCATCTTTAGTGCATTCAACCTAAAGCCAAGTAAATGGCCCTAACTCTCCCCCTTAAAATATACAAACCAAATGATATGCAACAATGGCCCTGGGACTCTGGACTGTCGCACCAGTTTCCATAAGACATTCCGAGATACATGGTCATGCTTTTTCCAATTTCACAAAAATACCTGTAGACAGTACTAGCAAGATTCCATAACTTCTCCAGTAGTTGTGGAAGAAGAATAATGGTTTTATCCACTGCTCCAGAGTGAGAATGAAATTCACATCTCTCCTCCTGAGACAGAAGCACAATTGACTGGATGCACTCTCCTTTCCAGCGCACTTGCATATGCCTTTCCACAAAGACTGAAGAGTAAGATCACTCTGTAACTGGAATGCACCCTCCTGTCCCCCTTTTTGAGAATGTCAGAGCACTACCCCAGTCTGTGAAAAGAAATACACTGTCTTAGAGTTCCTCTTAACAATGAAAAGAAGTATTAACCATAATATCCTTATGATGTCCAGCACATTTAGCATTTCTGGACGGGTCTCATTCACTCCCACAGCTTTACCACTGCCAAACCCTAACACCATAACTTCATCTATTAAAAGGTTTCTATTCCATTGTAGTATAATTATACATTACAATTTTGTATATTGCTAAACTGAATAAAAACCACAAACTGCGTTGATAAACTTACAAAAACAAAAAAGCAGGCAACGTGTCAGCTAAATCCACAAAGACGAACCACCACTTAGAAGTATAAAATGATCGCAAGCTTTATTCCAAAAATAAAACTGTATTAAAATGTTAGCGCTTTCGTTTAAATGAATATTAAACTTCTTCAGACATCATTTTCAAATTTTCCCTCCATTTTAAATACATTTCCTTATAGTGACATCATTTCCTCTTAATCAAGTAACATTTCATTTAAAGCAATATTCAGTTTTCAAAAAACACACACAGCAATGTTGCCCCATTCATGCATATAAAACCTTATTCAACTCTAAATTCATTACAAATTATCTATTTATTTCCTTTGTGAAACACATTTATTTTATCTTACTTCTTTTTAACGCATTAAGCTTCAAGATTGCAGTTATAGAACTCCGTTCATTAATTCCTGGCCAGCTGTCTGCTTGTAACCTTACTTGCCATTCAAGCTCTCTCAATTCTAATAACAAGCCCCATGCTTTTTTTATCATCTATTACTACACTGTCAATAATACGCGGTGGTGGTGCTGCGGTAGCATTGTCGCTTCACAGTAAGAAGCTGTCCGGTTCGATTCTCAGCTAGAGCGTTTTCTGCATGGAGACATGCGTGAATGGGCGTACCTTCATTGAAGGTTGTGCGTCAGGGCTGGTAACACGGCACGTAAAAATCAACTACCAGTCATTAGCGGACTGGAGTTCCGCTGTGGCGACCCCTAACCGAGAAAAGCTGAAAGACACAACAACAACTACACTGTCAATAATGATGTAGCTAAATTGGTGCCCTGAATGGTCTTTTACATGCTTTGCCAAGGCATTAGATAAACTAATTTTTCTAATGGCATATTCATGCTCATATACACGTTGGGAGAGTTTTCTCTCCGTCTTTCAGATGTAAAAAGCTAAACATATTTTACACTTACTTAAATATACCACTGTCTTAGATTCACAACTGTATTTTCCTTTTATCATATATTTTTTGTTTCTTATAATAAATTCATTATTAATTTCTATTTTGTGGCACCATTTGCATGCACCACACCTCCTCATGCCATGCAGGACACTTTCACTATAATTCTCTTTATACTGGATTAATTCTTTTAAATTTTTCCCTCTCCTGTTAACACTACATGGCTTTATACTTGATATGTTTCCAAACTCTTCTTCTTCTTCATTTAATATGGCCCAGTTTTTTCAAAAATCCATTTAAGGAGTCTGAAGTCTTCACTATAGGTTATAATCAGTGCTTCTGAGAACTTATGTTTCTCTCAACTACATCTTGTATTCTGTGTGAATCAGAATTATCTATTATTGTTTTTTCTATATCATGTGTCCTCATTTCACTTAAATTAAATTTCACTAATCATGCAGCTGACACAACAGATTGACAACATCTATGAAAAGATGGGTATGAGTGGAAATACTGGCAACTTTGGCAGGCAGCCCGCTCAAAACACCAGTACAACTAGCAGCATTAATTCAGAAGTCACGTTTGACTTTATACCACAATGCCTTCGGTCACAACATAGTTTTCCTGGGTCCAGCAGAGTGAACACCAATGAGGAGCTACAAACTAACTACGGTGGGAATCAAGGAAACGGAGCATGCGCAATGCAAGAGAATTGACCGAATTTTAACAACAACGGCGTGAGGAGAGAGGTGCCGAAATTAAATGACTGGTTAACAACAGCATTCTCTTTCAGAGAAACTCAAGGAGAAGTGACAATAAACGGTAAGCTCTCCGACTTTGATAACAAGCTCATGCAATGTAAAAAATTACAATTGGAGAAGGCTTACCTAGGTGAATGCATGAGAGTGAAAGTCATTCCCAAGGGGTTGCGTATGTGGCGCTTCCCCACAGGGCTGATAGAAAACTCTGCATTGCACATTGATTTGCTCAAGCTTTTTGATAGATTTGGTTATGAATTGCTAGAATTGCTTGTAAAAAACAACAAAAAAGTAATAGATGAATTGAGCAAAGAGGTGTCAGTTTTGGATAATGCCATTAGGGAAGACAATCAATATGATCAATGTAAATATGAACATCTTCTAATTTACAGTAGTATAGACCACCCTATTGAAAGGCTCAAGAGTGGAAAGACTGGCAAATTGGAAAGAGATATAAACGAATATGCAAATGGTTAAGCATATCCGAGACCCCCAATTTCCCAGAATCGGAAAAACAATAATAAAAATATAAACAAAAAAAGAGTAGCATATGAAAGTATAACAGAAGCTGGAGAAATGGAGAGTCATAGTGATAACCAGAATTTCTATAACCAAAACTACCCAGCCTTGAGGAGATCGGAGAGGATTAAAAACAATAAAAACAACCGGCAACAATATGTAAACGAGTAACAAGCGGGGTTTCAAGGGGCGAGGCCCAAAAACAAACATTGGAGGACTTGAATGTTTATGAATATGAACAAAATGACATGATCAGTATTGTTGGTGTTGATTCTGACATTAGAAGTGAAAATGAATGCGTTATAGTGCAAAATGAAAACAAAGATTTTAAAGTGTACAATTTTTCAAATGTGCATGTTGATGGTGAAGTAGCAGATTTACTTGCTAAAGGGATGACATTTGTGCCCGCAGTACAAAGCAATTTCATGAACACTGTTTTAGATTTAAAACTATATTTAAGGAAAATTAATTTGAAATTGCTGTACCAAAGTAGAATACTGAGACATAGTAGTATGTATAGTATTAGTAGTACATACAACCCACCCCTCCATTCCCGATTATCACTTTATGAAAAGATATGTGAAACAGATCTTAAGAACTTGAATAAGTATAAATATGATAAGAAAATTGTAAACAACTTAAGTGAAAATGAACAGTTCACATTATCACATTTACAGAAAAAGAAATACGAATAATGAAACTGGATAAGGGGGGGGGGGCAGTCACCATGGATTTATATGACTACAACAACAGAATGCAAGGCATCTTGGATATGGATCAAAAAGTTTCCTTGAATGAGCTGAATGTGGCATACAAAAACGTTTACATGCAATTAAATGACATGTTTACAGATAGAAGGATTGATATAGATTTGTACAATTATTTAAATGTTTCACCTCCTAGAGTTCCAGTATTTTTTGGGGCACCAAAAATACATAAATCTGTTAACGATCCACCTATGCGACCACTAGTCTATGGAAGAGATTCCATCCCATCGGCATGTGTGAAATACAATGATTTTGAATTAAAACACATTCTGAGAAATGAAGAGCAAATATGTAAGGATTCTTGGTCCTTCTTACAACATATGAATAGCATAAAATATAACAAGGAAGACATATTGGTCACTATTGATGTTTGTGACTTGTATACAGTCATTCCGCAGGATATAGGAGTTACATGGACTAATGAGATGTTACATACAAATGACATACCCCAGGATAAAGCCAATTTATTAGTAGAGATGCTTGAATTAGTTTTGAACAACTATGTTGTGTTTAATGGTAACTACTATTTGCAAAATAGAGGCATCGCAATGGGATCACCATGTGGGGGAACATATGCGAATATCATCATGGCATATTGGGAAAGGAAATATGTGTTTAATACCGAGTTCCATAAATATCTTAAATCTTATTTCAGATTCCAGGACAATATAAGAATAATTTGGAAAGGGTCTAGAAGCATCCTAGAAGAATTTCTGGAGTATATTAATGGAACAACAACCTTTTTGAAATTCACATGGAAAGTTAGGCTTGATTATAGGAAAATATAGTGCAGATATACAGGAAGAAAACTTATTCAAATAGTTTATTGCAGCATAACAGTTTCCATCCAGCACACCAAAAAAGATATGTGATAAAAGGGCAGGTAGTTACAGCTGCCAGGATGATAACAAAAGAACAAGACTTCATTGAAGAATGCTCCAATCTACGGTCTATGTTTTGTGCTAGGACATACCCAGGTGAATTCATTGATGAAATCATAGAAGAAGCCAGAATCAAAAGAGACATAGGTCACTTTAAACCCATTTTACATAAGGAAAACTTTTTAAGTGAAATGAGGACACAATCTGAGGACACAATCTGCTTTTACTGTATTTGTGTTTCTTCCTACTTTATTTTGCTTTTGCGTCATCTTAAAAGTACTCAATTGTATTTATTACTGCTTGGTGTAACTCATTCTAAGCCTTTTAGTTTAAGCACTTGGGCTTCAGACCAGTTGTTTTACATTAAGAAGGTTTGTGGTCTGCACTGTAGTGGCAGAACAGGTAGCTTACATCCTTCTAAGTTGGGAACTGCTGATTGAGGGCTCAGTGTCTGTTATTCTAAAAGTGTATTAATTCTGGTTTAAGCACTTGGGCTTCAGGCCAGTTATTTTACATTAAGAGGGTTCGTGGTCTACACTCTTGTGGGAGGAGAGGCTGGACTCTGCCCTTCTGAGCTGGGAATTTCTGGTTAAAGGCTTATAGTGCCTGCATATTTAAACTGCTTCTTACTGAAATTGGTACACCTTGTTTGCTGTAGCATAGACTACATCCAGGCCTGCTGAATCTAGCTTTGTTTGTATAACTTGAGCACTAATCCAGGCATTCTTTAAAGTATTCATTTGTATTTATTACTGCTTGGTAGTAACTTGATTAAAGTGTAGCTATCATTCTAAGTCTTTTGGATTAAGCACTTGGGCTTCAGACCAGTTGTTTTACATTAGGAATGTTTGTGGCATGCGCTGTGGTGGCAGGACAGGTAGATTACATCCTTTTAAGTTGGGAACTGCCGATTGAGGGCTCAGTGTCTGTTATTCTAAAAGTGTATTAGTTCTGGTTTAAGCACTTGGGCTTCAGGCCAGTTATTTTACATTAAGAAGGTTCGTGGTCTGCACTCTTGTGGGAGGAGAGGCTGGACTCTACCCTTCTGAGCTGGGAAGTTCTGGTTAAAGGCTTATAGTGCCTGCATATTTGAACTGTTTCTTACTGAAATTGGTACACCTTGTTTGCTGTAGCATAGACTAGATCCAGGCCTGCTGAATCTAGCTTTGTTTGTATGCTTGTTGTTTGTTTGCTTGTTATTTCTCTGAAACGCTAATTCTACCTAAAATGTGGCTTTTCAGCGCTTCAGTGGATCCCTAGTGATATCTGCATTGCTTGCTGTACTTATTTCCTTGTTTCACTTGAAAGAAAGTTACTGTTTGTCGTTTTTGCATTTAAGTTACCTGGCACTTGCTCACTAAAGCAATTATATAAGTCAGCACTAAAAAATTAAAAGCACTACACCCTCACAAACTCCCTTTGAGTACCTTGTTCCCCATTGGCCCTTTTTTCAATTATAAAGGAATTCCCAATACTATTCTAGCATGTCCAAAGATCAGTTGTCAATCTCCTCTCCGGTCCAGCTGGTGAATCTGGGAATCTTGAGGCAATGTTACAACTGCCTCATGTACACAAACAACCCTCTCCTCCTCCAAACAAATTCCAACACATGTGAGAGATGCAACCATATAGCCAAACTGGAGGCTAAGCTCTCTCAACTCAGTACTGGCGTAACCAGTCAGGAGGAGAAGGAAACCACAATCACTACAATTCCAGTCTCACATAGACCTACCACGACAGCAAACCAAACACATAAAAACACAAAAACATACTCGGTGGCTCTAAATAAAAATCTGCCTAAGCAGCAGAGACCTCCAAAGTAGACATCCAAGCAACCGCTACCACAAAACAAAACACGTGCAACACACAGCTCACAGAGCCAGTGTGCCGAACAATCACAGCCCTTAAGGCTAAACAACACACCTGATACACTTGTAATAGGCGACTCTATCGTCAGGCACACTGACGTCCCGCTCACCAGGCTGAATAATGAGAAGGTCACAGTGAGCTGCCTGTCGGGCGCTAGGATCCGCCACATAACACAAGCACTCAGGTCACTCCAAGGCAAGTACAAATATGACTCAGTCATTGTCCATACTGGTGTGAATGACCTGAGACGCACTCTCCTGGACTACATGAAAAGAGACATAGAGGAGCTCTCTGAGCATGTAGCCCAGGCCGGTATGACCCTGACCTTGAGTAGCATCTTACCCTCACCTAGAATTATGCCACAATATGAAGACAAGATGATCAATTTCAACAATTGGCTTAAGTATTGGTGTCATTCAAAGGGGATCCAATGCCTGTCAGCCTGGGATGACATGCTCGACAAGCCACAATGCTTCGCTAGGGACAGCTTGCACCTGTCACCCCTGGGCTTTCGGATATTGGCAAAGGCTCTTGCTACCCCCATAGTGCCTTTTTTAGGCAAGGCTCAAAAGACAAACTCACCTCCATAGGTATCACAAGGGATAAGAAACTAAGAGTAATGCTACTCAATGCCAGAAGTCTAAACCTCAAGATGCACACACTCGAAACTCTCCTTAGCATGGAGAACATTGATATCTGTGCAGTAACAGAAACCTGGTTCAAGGCTCCCGAGAGCACCCCAGCACTACCAGGTTATACCTCATACCATGCTTTTCGGCCCCAAAACTTGGACCGAACCACAAAAGGAGGGGGGTATCAATATTTGTCAAAGATACCCACACCTCCAGGTTGGTGGCACAGCACAAAGCATCAGAGACTATCCATGTTTAACTAACAGTGGGTAAAACTGCCTTCCAGTTTATAGCCTGCTACAGACCACCCTCCCAAACCCAGGAACCCCACTCGGCCTTCCTGAGAACACTGGAAAATATGAAGGTCTCTCCAAACACCATTATATTGGGCGACTTCAACTACCCAAACATAGACTGGGAGCATTACTCTAGCTCCAACACCCTAGCCTAAAGGTTCCTAGAATTTATAAACTCAAATGCTATGGAACAACTTGTTACCACTCCCACAAGAGGGGAAAACATACTGGACCTGATCATCACCAGCATGGGGACTCTATGCTCCAGACCAGAAGTGTATCCCTCACTGGTAAGATCAGACCATAAACTAATCTCACTGGATATTCACATCCCGACCCCACCCCCTGCCCAGAAAACCACAGTGAAAAACTTCTCTAAAGCAAATTTCACACTCCTCAAAACCAAGGTGGAATCCTTCAAAGCCCCCGGGCCTGTGGAAAATATGGCCCAGACCGCAGAATCCTTTATAAATACATTCTATGAACAACTTCAGGAATGCATGGATCATGCAATCCCACATAAAACCAAGACCCAATCCTCCAAAGGCAGACGTCCTGTCTGGTGGACCCCAGCCATAAACAAACTATACAATAGAAGGAGGAAGCTACTACATGATAGAGCAAAATCCCAAAAAGGGAAGGCATCTCTGATCAGTATTAGCAAAAAACTATGGGCACTCATAAAATTGTCTAAGGCCAGCTTCGAGAGAAAAACTGCACAGGACACTAAGGATAATCACAAGGCTTTCTTTAGTTATGTTAGGAACCTGGGTGGGAATTCCCAGATATGCTCAGAATTAGTCTAAAATGACAAAAAATACACCGAACCCACAGACATTGCCAACATCCTAGCTGACAGGTTCAGCGCAAACTCCCCCCCCCCTACCCACCAAAATGGCAAATATCTATCCCAGCAGAGTGCTGCCCCCTGACATCTCAGATGCTCAGGTAAGAGCCGCCCTCTCCAAAGCAAAAAACACAGCATCAATGGGACCAGACGGTGTCCCGGGCTGCGTCCTACATGAACTCCAAGAAGAGCTAAACCCAAACATAAAACTACTGTTCAGTCTCAGCCTTACTACAGGATATGTACCCAAAGAGTGGCGTACAGCAACAGTGGTCCCTCTCCACAAAGGTGGTGCCTCAATGGATCCTGGAAACTATCGACCCATCAGCCTGACTAGCTTGGTCTGCAAAGCTATGGAAAGGATCATCATAGACCTCATAAATAAAGATATTGGGGACCTACAGACACTGGATCCTACCCAGTTCAGCTTTGTTAAGGGCAGATCCTGCCTCTTAAACCTGGTTGATTTCTTTGAAACAGTCACCAAGGCCACTGACAAGGGGAAGGTGGTCCACACAGCCTATCTGAATCTCGCAAAAGCCTTCGATACAATACCCCACTCTGGCATTATAGATAACCTCACCAGCTTAAATATAAACCCCTATGTCACTAGATGGGTTGCAAGCTGGCTCAAGGACAGAACCCACATGGTTAGAATTGCAGGAGCCATGTCAGACTCCAAACCAGTTACAAGTGGCGTCCCACAAGGCTCAGTCCTGGGACCTCTCTTGTTCGGTATATATTTCTCGGAGGTACAGGCCAACATGGAAGGACTGTGGCTGACCAAGTTCGTAGATGACTGCAAACTGGGCGCCATAATCGACTCTGCAGCCAACACAAGCATCCTCCAAAAGGGCATCATAGAAACAGACAACTGGTGCCAAAGCCATGGCCTCAAGCTAAACGTCAAAAAGTGTATAGTTATCCCCTTTGGCAAAAACAAAGTGCCCACAAATTACCACATAGGTGGTAATCCATTAAGTACAGAAGAAGTAATTAGGGACCTGGGGACCCAAGTTGATAGCAATCTCTCATTTGACAACCACGTGCCCAAAGTGGTTAGAAAAACATTTTATATAGCCCACCTAACATGAAGGGATTCACATCTAGATCAGGGGAGGTCATCGTGCCTCTTTACTCATCCCTCATCAAGCCCATAATTGAGTACAATGCCCCTTTTGGGATGTACCTTACCTGACACCTGCAGCAACTGGAAAGACCCCAAAAGTACCTCACCAAGGGATCAAAGGGCTCAAACAGATGCCATATGCTGCCCGGTTAAAGAAACTCCAGCTCTACTCAGTGGCATACCGCCTGCTCAGAGGCGATCTGTGCCTGATGTATAAAGCCATGTCCAACCAGAAATTAATGGACATGCTGCACTTCAGAAAATCCAAATCCCATCGAGCTATGCGCTCGAGAGACTTGAACCTCAGCACTGAAATAAATAGGACATGCTGGAGGGACAGATTCATAACCCAGAGGCTCCCTTCACTCTGGAATAAAATCCCAGTCCAGGTTAGGCAGAGTCCCTCACTGACTCTCTTCAATAGGAATCTTGATGAGTGGATGAGAGATCGTAGGTTTACCCCGGTTATCACTTCTGTGTCACTGTTAGACAGAGGCACAGTATACTAATCTCGAAAAAGGGCATAGCAAAATTAATTTAAAATGGGTGGCGAAAACCAAACACACTCTGGCTAGGCTTATAAATGCCCTAGGGCAGATAGCCTAGTATGAACCTATGAACCTATGATATAGAAGAAACAATAACAGATAATTCTGATTCACACAGAATACAAGATGTAGTTGAGAGAAACAATAATAAGTTCTCAGAAGCACTGATTATAACATATAGTGAAGACTTCAGACTCCTTAAATGGATTTTTGAAAAAAACTGGGCCATATTAAATGAAGAAGAAGAGTTTAGAA
>NC_056740.1:526076186-526103686 GCF_019279795.1 Protopterus annectens | reverse complement strand
TTGGCTATTTACATAGAAGCATTTTATAAATAAAATGATAAAAGCAGTGGAAACAGCAAACATGATGGTGATAATGGAGAACAGAGGACAAATGCATAGGATCATAGGAGATTACTAGGCTACTGACCTGGAGGTCATTTTAAGCATGTTTTATCCCAATGTAATACCATAGAAATGCTAGTCAGTACCCAAAACTGCATTTAGTGATGACTGCCTATGTCGAGGAGGGTTGTGGGTGCTATCTCCGTTAAGTATTTACGGTGCTCCATTCACTCATCCAGGTTCCTCTTGAACAGTGTTATTGAGATGCTTTGTTTCACAAGAATTGGTAGCCTGGTCCAAAGATGCGGCAGTCACTGGGAGATAAGTCTGTCACTCCAGCATGTTCTATTTAAGTTGCAGGACATATTTAGATCCATGTAATGAGTAATCCTAGTCCCATTTGATTTACGGATATGCAGCAAGTTCATTAGGTTTGAGTCTTGGATTGCTCTGTAGGCCAGGCTTAAGTCTTCCCTAAGAAGTCTATACAATATGGAGTATAGTGACAGGGATTTTAGTCATCTGTACAATATGGAGTATAGTGACAGGGACTTTAGTCAGTCTGTGTAAGGCACGTGCTGAAGCCCCTTGATCTTCTTTGTTAGAAATCTCTGAGATCTCTCTAATCATTGCAGGTGCTTAGTACGGTACATGCCAAACCGGGTGTTATACTCAATTATGGGCCAGATAAGTGCAGAATATAGGGGGTTTTAACTTCTTTTGCTCTCGAGGTAATGCCTTTATTAATCAAATGTGCTACGGAGAAAGCTTTCCTTACTACAGTAGACACATGGTGGTTGAATTTATTGTCACAGTCAACTTGTGATCCCAGGTCCCTTACCACTTCATGGGTACTTAGGGTATTGTCGATTTTATAGTGTGAAGGGACATTGTTTGTGCCAAAGGGAATGATGATGCATTTCTTTGCATTTAGTTTGAGACTGTGACTAATTCACCAGTCGTTGGTCATTTTGAGACCCTCCTGGAGTATACTGACATCATTTGGGGATGCAGTGACTGCACCTAATTTGCAGTAGTCTGCAAACGTGGTCAGCCACAACCCCTTAGTTTTGACCTGAACTTCTGAGAAATATATAGCAAACAGTAGGGGGTCCAGCAATGACCCCTGTGGCACCCCGCTGATAACAGATCTGCTGGTTGATGTGGAGCCACCCACTTTGATACTGTGTGTTCGGTTTGTGAGCCAGTTGGCAGCCCATCTTACAACGTAGGGGGTTACATTCGGTTTGCTAAGTTTATTGGTAATGCCTGAATGTGGGATTGTGTTGAAAGCCTTTGCCAGGTTGAGGTATGCTGTGTGCACAGATTTGCCCTTGTCAGTGGCCTTAATGACATTTTCAGAGAAATCCACCAGATTTAACAGGCAGGATCTGCCCTTCACAAATCTGAATTGGGTAGGATCCAGGGTTTGGAGGTCACTTATGTCTTTATTTATGAGGTCCAGAATGATACGTTCCATGGCCTTACAGATGAGGCTGGTCAGGCTTATGCATCAGTAATTCCCTGCATTTGTTGCTAGACAGCCCTTGCGGAGGGGAATAACTGTTGCTGTTCTCCATTCTGCAAGAACAAAGTATGTGGTTAGGCTATGATTTAAAAGGTTATAACTGTCATTCCCTATTCTGTGTTTGCACTTATGCAAAGTCCAGTGCATTAACCTGTAAAGCATGTAAACTTCCACCCCTTTGCCTTTGACCTCAGGCCATTAAGGGTGAAAGCAGCTTGTGTAAGAGAAGGAGGACTAAACTATCCAGTCCTATGTTCTCCCCATGCCCTCCTACAGATTTTAGCCTTCCAAGACTTCCCTTTTACCCAGACACATGTCTGCAACATCCTAGTTTGCTCTCACTAACTATGCTTGGGAAGGTGAAAACCTAAAAAACACATTTGGGAAAACAGAAATTCATTCCCACCACCTAGTGTGATCACCCTTGTAGGCAAGCAAGACCCTAGCTTTCCTGAGTTAACACTTCTGGCTTTTACGAAGAAGAGTGAATGGGTGAGTGGGTTTCCTTGTTGCTCTGCTCCCTGTGCTTTCACTGTTCTGGTCTAAACCTACCTCTTCTTCTCTGTTTAAGCCCTAATGTGGCTCCCACCTACCTTTTCAGATTTTCCTACCCCTAACTTATCCTGTTTGCAAATTAACTGTCCTAACCAGGTCCTCCTAACTCCTCACACCCCTTAACTTATTACTTCCCCCAGACAAATCTACTGGGCCTTTGATACGTCAGCCTACTTCCACATCCCTGCAATAAATAAATCTCACTACAGTACATGTCCAGTTATTCTTCTGTCTTATTTTTGTAAGAGGGTGGTATTAGGGAGGGTAGCACTTTTTTAATGCTACTCAAATGATGGGGGGGGGGTTAAAGGTGGAGCACACACAGCATAACAGGAAGTAGGGATGCCACAGCCTGATCTGTTATATAATTTATTCATTTAGTTTATGTATTTATTAATTTACTTATATATTTACATTTCTTAATTGGGAATGCCCATCTAGGAAGAGACATTTTCAGCTGAGTCCTGAATATAGAACAAAACATAATAGATATTTACACAATTTGCAGAGTAACACACACAAAGTCATAGCTTGAGTGGGGTAAAGAGCACAAGATGCACTGTAGAAGAGTTGCTGATTTTTCCCTGCAAGTCAGTGGTACGACCACTTTTCTGGGTGCCTGCTCAGCTGGGCAGGAGTGCAATATTATTTATTTTATTTTTATTTTACATTTGTTAACCGGGGGTGTCTGAGCTGAAAAGACCCATTTTCAGCAGAGGCCGGGGAGAAAAGCTCCACATAGAAAAATTACAGATACATTTAGATATTTAGACATGATAAGTATACACACAAATTACAATAGACATGTTTTTACAGTGGTATGCAGCACATCAGCAGTTACAGTGGAGAGAACAAACAAGAAAATATTAATTTAAAAATAAAGGTAATTAATAGATTTGTGGTGTACAGCTGACATTTGGAACATAGGTAAATACATACATAGTACACAGGTACAGTACATACACTATACATTAGCCAGTGTTTGTGAGTAAGAGTGAAAACTATTATCAACAACTCTAGGTTTAGTATGTGTACCTTATCTGCTTTCACTAGCCTGGGGAACAGTCATGGCACTGCCAACTTTGCTTGAGATGTTGCCTATTGAGGTTAAACAGCTGACATTTATAAATGTTAGCTGTTTAAATTCTTGGATTGTGTGTGTGTGTGTGTGTGTGTGTGCGTGTGCGTGTGTGTGTGTGTGTCTGTCAGGAAGTTTGCTACATTTTTGAAAGGCGATTCAAACTTTTTTGTTCAATATTAGTTTTTTGGTCAGCAACTTTAGAGAACTTTTTGTTCCTCTGCTCTGGTTGGGGTGCTATTATTGGGAGGATTATTCAAGATGAAAGTTTCACATGCAGTAATAAATGTTGAAACAATGTTGTGAATGACAAGTACATATTACAAAACGTGTAATATAAAATTATAAGTCTCATATTACATAGACTGTTGTTTCTAAATTCCCATGTTTGGATTATGGTATGTAGTAAAAGTAGCAACAAATTTATCAGAAAAGAAACAAAAATCTACTACACAGAACAGACTACTGTTCTTCAAAGTTCTTCTTTCGGCTTTTCCCGGTTAGGGGTCGCCACAGCAGAACTCCGGTCCGCTAATGATTGGCAGCAGAATTTTACGGGGTCAAGGTGCCAGGTCTACACCCAGCCTTCAACGAAGGCACGCCCATTTATGCATGTCTTTTGAATGCCACTCGACCGCGGGGAGGACATGCCGACTCCACACAGAAGGCACTCCAGCCAAGAATCGAACAGGAGAACCTCTTGCTGTGAGGTGACAATGCTACCGCTGCACCATTGCGGCTTCTACTGTAATAAGTTTAAACTCTGTGTTCACTGATGGTTAAAAAAAGCTAATTATGTGGGCCAGATTTCATGCTCTGGTTGTGTGTGATTCAGAAAACCCAGCTACGTGACATGGCTATGCCAAATAATGTGTGTCTTCTGTGTTATATGCTGTATAGTGAGGCAAAACAAGATGACAGAGTGGTTCAAAAATGTCTAAACACTGTGCATGCTTTAGATTTGAATTCAGCCACATGCCCATGTTCAGATGGAGTACACACTGCAAATATGTTTAGAGTTGCAGCAAACATTGTGAATGCATGTCTGCTGTAGACTGTCATTGCAGTGAGTGACGTTGTCCACAGTGGCACAGGTTCATCTGACTATGCTTAAATATTCGTGCACTCCACACCACTGATATAGTGCATCATTACAGTGTGGATGTCACACTGTGCAAGAAGTCATAAAAATATGTTTGTTTCATCTGCAGCCCCATGGGAGTCGTGTAGTAACTTTTCCTATGGACACCAAAGTGTGGGTGGCTGTACATATATTAGCGACAGTGACTTTTCAGTGACCTGCTTGGGATACAGAGGTGTTATCTCAGGCATCAGCTTCAAGAATAATTTCCCAGAGTGGCATTGTGGTGATGCAGGGTAAGCCTTAAAACCATGGCTCATGACACTCCACAGAAATTCAAATGGTCAAACTAACCAGGGGTACAACTATATATTGTTGCAAACCAGAAACATTATAGAGCATGCGTTTGGGTTGCTGAAGTCAGACTTTTGCTATGTGGATACTGCAAAGGCTGCCAGCCCAGCTAGCTGGAATTTTGTAAATAATTCTGTTATTTGTGAATAGTAATATGGTTTGTATGCTTGTCTTACCAATGTAAGAAAACTGTATGTTATGTACTGAGCTTCAAGAATGTAACCACAGTGTACCTTACTGGAAAAGAACAGAAATGTATATTAACTATATGCCTATCCAAATGTATGTTTTGATAGTAAGAAGCTGGAACAAACAGAGTTAACTTGCAAAACTCTTAAAAAATAAGTTGAAATTGTTTACGACTGTGGTATCTCTCAAGTTTCAGCTTGGAGACAGAATGTCTGCGGCTAGAAATTCTTTATAATGTCTGGAAACAAAATTAATTACAGGCTTCCAAGGTAAAAGTGTTTAACAGTTTTACGACTTCCAGTTTTAGGCAAAACTTCTGAGAGATAAGTATTTTTAATACAGAGGTGTTATATTTTAAGTTCCTGTTAGCCTGGGAACTAAAGGCAGAGGTGACAAGAATGATGTAATCTGAGATAACCCAGCAGAAATATTTGATAGTGATTTAAGAACTATCTCTCAGAGAAAGTCTGTGCATTTTGTATTTGTCTTTGGACCTAGAAGCATCCATTCAGCACTTGCATTTGCCTTGCTAATAGTAAGTACTAGATTACAGTGATCTGTCTTAGAGATAGATAGGAATATAGCAAGATTAGTTTGGATGTTTTCTGTATTTATGTGAGATTGTCCTGCAGTGTTGTTTTAAAGTATTTCCTGTGATTCTGAACTCTGCTGTCACTGTGTTAAGTTATTGAGTATTGTCTTGTACTTAAACCTTTTAATTGTGGTTGGTTTGCATAGAGATAGTTAAGCTCTTAAGAGTACTTGCATATGTATTTGGTGACACTGTATAGGCCACTCCTAAATAGCCTTAAACGTTATGGTCACACCATTTGGATAATAGTACATTACACAGTAGAAGTGGTCACCCTTTGGTAAGGGCCTTATAGTAGCTGATAAGTAAGGGTGGTTGGTGGCAGCTGGTACTACCTTATAGTCTGGGCAGAAGGGGGCATAGCTAGTGAGCCTGTGCCAGCCTTCCACAGGAGTGTCTGTGTGTTTATATATAAATCGGATCTCAAAGTGTGTGTGTCACCTACTTGCACAGGGACACGAAGCACTGGTTGCACAGAGAGGGTGCTGGAGGTTTTGACTTGAGCACTCAGCTGAGATCTAACCCTATAGTTGTGCCAGTGGGGAGTCTTATTGGGGATCTGGTGAGAGAGGGAGAAACCAGCCCCAGACTGTGATATCTGTGTGCTCTTAAGGGAAATTGTAGTTTAGTGTGTGTGTGTGTGTGTGTGTGTGTGTGTGTGTACTTGTCATCCTCCCAATGTGCACATCTCTCACTGGTGTTAGTGGTGAGGATTTAGGCTCCTTGTTTACTGGGCGAGGGCAAGGGTGTCAGTGATGCATCCAGTGGTTCCTTGCAGTATAACACCACCATATGTGCCAAAAGAAAGCAGTTACAGCAGGGTGGTCTCTTTTAGGGCCAGCAGTTCCCAACACCACAGGCAGCAGAAGCTGAGACAGATGAGGGGTCAAAAGAGGAGCCAGCAGAGGGGCGTGGCCAAGGATGAACACAGGATAGCAGCAGATTTCTTCAGCTCCACCAACATAACTACATTAACAGGAAATTATTACTTCAAAATTCAACTAATGGAATAATTTTCTTTCTAAAAACGTTTGGAATATCATTACCTTGAATAATATCTAAAAAAGAAAGAAAATTTAACTAATTTTCCTGTCGGAAATCTTTTTGGAAATTTCTCTCTCACCACTTCTGTTCAGAATGAGTTCCAGCAAGGCTAACAGTCAGGATTCCAGCATTAAGAAAGAGCTTCAGACATTATCAATTATACAGCAACTAACAACTAAAATGGACAGACTGGATGTTAAAATTGATAACTTTATAGAGAAAACCACAAAACAAATGGATGTGCTACACCAAGATCTACAACATCAGAAAGCTCAGATAACAGGTATAGAAGAGACACTTAATGATATGGACAACAGAATTGAGGAAGAAGAAATAAACACTGAATTCTTATTGAAACAAAACACGCACCTTCAATCCAAACTAGATGACTTGGAAAACAGATCCAGACACAATAATATAAGGATTTTTGGACTGCCAGAAAATATAGAAGGTAATAACATTGCATCTTTTTTAAATACTTGGCTTCCCAAAACCTTAGATCTGTCAGAGGCATTTTCTTTTGGCATTGAAAGAGCCCATAGGTCTTTATCCATTTCTAATACAAATAAAAAGTATCCTAGATCAGTTATTGTTAAGATTTTTATCATCTTATGACAAGGAAATGGTACTAAAATCTGCATGGGCTAAATCACCTGTAAAAATTAATGAAGCAACTGTGCGCTTTGACAATGACTATTCTTCTTTGGTAATATCAAAAAGAAAGGTCTTTTTACCATTAATAAGAGAGCTTAAGAAAGCACAATTCAAAACTCATCTATTATTTCCTTCCAAACTAAAAATCTTTTTACCTGATGGCCCTAGAATTTTTGAAGAGTTGGACTCTGCTTTGTTGTATATTAAAAAAAATAAAATATTAGATAAAATAGAGGATATGGAATGGGCAAGTCCTTCGTTAAAGAGAATGGCAACAGGAACTTCTTGGAAGACATCAGAGAAACAAAAAAGACTAAAAAACAAATGACATGTTTTATATATTTTTTTTGAACTCTTTAATTACAGTTTCTGAATTTACAAGAAAACCACATATATCTTAATGATTTGTACAAAGTTATTTTAATGTGCAAGAACTGAAGTGTGTTTTATGAATAATCAAACTTTCATGAGGAACAAATAACCTGATATAAATCAACTTGTTTCTCTTTTGTGACAAAGAGACCTAAGGTTAGTAATATGATATATTTCCTTTCTTTTCTTATTTTAAATAATAGCATTATCTTTAAACTAAACATATAGAGGAGGGAGGGCAGGGAGGGGGCAAAGATGAAAAGAAGGAAAAAAGGGGAAAAATAATCTTTTTAAAATTATTTATGCTGTTTAAGTATTACTGCTATATATTATACTATGACTAAATTGCTTAAATACATGATATTAAATAATATGTCATGATATAACTGCAGTTGACTAGAACTAAAGCAGTTGTAAGTAATATGTCTCAGGATTTGCTTTATTAAAACAAACAGCAAGTAAATATCTATGTATGTACTTTTTTTTTTTTTTTTCTCTCTTGCAAAGTAACAAGGTTCTGATAATACTGATATGTGTTTGTAACATACTCTGAATGAGAAAATGAAATGGGACACATAAATATAAGTAATGTTTATGTTAAATAATTGAAGGCTTTGTTTCACTGCCCTAGAGACTGCAATGACTTGTGCAGTGCTTCGAGAAGGTTTTACACTGTATAAATCCATTTGCATTCAAAATGAATGTTTGTCACTTACTTTTATTAAAATTCCCACCAGAATGTTATGAGACAATTTAAGTTATAGGTATCCTCGTGAATAGTGTCCTCGAGCCGTTTTAAAAGCTTCAACATCCAGAAAACATGCAGAGAAGCTGAAAGCAGCCATTTTGAACTTCGACCCCTGATTTCACACAGACTCATCGCAAATTCAAGAAGTAAACTGTTTCAGGAAGTAGAACTGCTGTAAATGCGGTATTGTGATGAAAAAACGAACTTTATGACAACAATATGTCAGTTTTTCTTTATAATAATTTACTTATTTAAGATGTAACTTATAAAATGTAAAAGTTATGATTTTAAATGGCTTAATTTGCCATAGTAAACAAATGAGAATTTAGAATGCATAGAAGCTAAAACTCATGCATATATGACTTTGAAAGCTTATATAATTGCTGCACTTTAATGCATATGGATGCTTATAATTTAAGGATATACAATATTGTAATGCATTTATTATAACTAACATAAACAAGTATGTGCATTATTATGATTCTGTTACAGAAGAAAATGTCTTGTGATTTTAAAGCTGCAGTGCAGATATATAAGATATAGCTGGCTTTCATCACAATGATTTATGCATAACTAGGGATCAGTATTGCTTTGTAGTATGTTCTTTTAACTCGTATACTGAGAATAATCATTTTTATTTAAATGGTGAGAATAAGTAAGAGAAGGAAGCTTCTAGTGCAAGTAGTTTAAAGTTTTAAAGCTACTAACAGTACTATTATGGCAGAAAATGGGAATACTCTAATGTAAGTAATGTCTGAGTCATAATAGCCTGAGATAACAAATGTTATTGAATTCAAATGAACATAAACATATAATAAGAACCTATCATTACAAATTTTATTAAACTGCCAAATGGGTATCCTCTCTCTCTTTTTTTTTTCCCTCTCTTCTCTGCTCCCACTTTCAAGATTGTTAGAATGCTATTATGATAATGAATTCATTACATAGAATAGATGTACATAGCATTATTAAGCTGATTATAAAAGTTTTATATGATTATACGAAGCTGTTATATAAATTGTTTAAGTCTTGTTATAATAGATAATCAAAATAAATGAGGTTAACTTTAGTTAATAATAGTTAGTATTTAATTAATTTGGTGGCAGCTGGAGTACTGCTGCTTAGGATAGGGGGATAACTTGAGTGGCATTTGCTACTCGAAGTTGGAGTTTTTAACTCCAGGCTGGATGCATTGTTTAATCCAAACAATATTTTCACCTGATTATTGTTGTGTATATATAGTTTTGACATCCACATCACATTTTATAAACTCATTGTCACTACAAATAAAAGTTAAAATTTCACAAAATTCTATAAGATTTTCACTAAATACAGCTATAATTAATAGAACACCTAAAGGAGGAGACATAATAATACTTACTTTAGTAAATGTTATTCTGATTATAAGTTTTATATGTCTATAAAAGTTAAATGGTAACTTTAAAAGGAATTTCTTTAAACATTAATGGATTGAATAACCCATGTAAAAGGGCAAGTTTAATAAGATATATTAATCTGCATAAAGCCAACTTAATATTCCTTCAGGAAACGCATCTCCTGAAAAAAGATATACATAAATTAGCCACTAATAAATATACAGTCTTGGTTAGTTCAGAACACACACAGAAAAAAAGAGGAGTGGCTATCTTATGGAACAAAAATATGCCCATACCTAAAACTATTAAGTCATATAAAGATGACAAAGGAATGTTCTGCCTGGTTACAATACAGATTAATGGGAAAATATATACATTGATTAATGTATACTGGATACCAGGAATTGGCACTAATACAGTGAAACACCATCTCAATAAGATTATATCATTTTCTAAAGGAGATATTATTTTAGCAGGAGATTTTAACTGTATCCTGCATGAAAAAGATACTACTACTATAGGAAAAGGAAAATCACATCCAATGCAAAACATTTAAAGGATTTCATTAATTTATATCATTTGAATGATATTAATAATCAGACAGATTCTAAATCATTACCATATACTTTTTTGTAATAGACATAAAACTTATTCAAGAATAGATAGAGTCTTTATTTCTAACCAACTGGTAACAGACCTAATTAATTCTAAGATCATTTCATGCCCTATATCAGATCATAATTCAATTGTCTTCGAATTTATGGTAAATATTACTTATAATGTTCAGATCAAAAGAATACCAGCATACCTAACTCAACTAAAAGATTATAAAGATTATATGCTTACAGAGGTGCAACATTTCTTAGACTTAAACACTACACCTGATGTCTCCATTATTTATATTTGGGATGCTCTAAAATCTTATTTATATGGACAAAGTATCAGATGGTATAATAATAAAAGGAAATCTTGGGACAAGGAATTAATAGACATTCAAAACAAATTAGACTCATATAAACATAATAATAGGGAAAATATTATGGACAAAAAAGTCATTGAGGAAATAAATAAATTAAATGAGAAATACAAAGAAATTTTAAGTCACAAAGTCAAAATAACATTAGAGAAATATAAATTTTTGTCTTACTCTAAGTCCCAAATACTTACATAGACTTAAAAAGAAAACAAAAAGGCTGAATAAACAAAATCACATCAAAGAAATTTTCTCTCCAAAGAAAAAGAAGAACGTCTCTAGTTTACCAGAAATATTAGATGAATTTAGAAATCACTTTCATAACATTAACCATAATAACATTAATATGGATTCTAAAGATAAAATAAAGAACTTTATAATTACAAACATGAACAAAAAACTAACAGACTAGATTAATAGATAAAAATATTTCATATACAGAGGTTATCACACAAATAAATAAACTTAAATCAAACAAAGCACCAGGTAATGATGGTATTATTCCTGAGATTTATAAAATCTTTCCTAAGAGTACCTACTCATTAATACATAAGGTTTTCATTTCAGCTCAAAATGAGTTATCAATTCCCCCATCCTGGCAATACACATTTATTTTGCCAATTTTGAAACCCAATAAAGATCCAACTAGATGCACTTCATATAGACCTATTTCATTACTTAATGTTGACTATAAAATGTTCATGAATATATTTGCTGACAGATTAAAGACAATCATACCAAGTATAATAGATATAGATCAGACAGGCTTTATTATGAATAGAAATACTTTTGATAATATAAGGAGAACTTTAACTCTGATTGATTATGCAAACAGAAAAAAGAAAGATTTGACACTCATCAGCCTTGATATAAGTTCAGCATTTGACTCAGTAAGTTGGGACTATTTGTTTATCTTATTGAAGTGTACAAATTTCTCTGATACATTTGTGGATTTAATTGAACATCTATATAAAGGAACATTGGCTTACATTAAAATAGGAACATATGTCTCACAAAAAATACCCATATTAAAAGGTACAAAACAAGGGTGTCCACTTTCACCATTATTATTTACTTTAATAATGGAGCCTTGGGCTAATTTGATTAGAAACAGCAATGATATAGAAGGATTCGATATAGATGAAAATACAATATCTAAAATCCAACTTTTTGCAGATGATGTTCTAATTACATCAGCAGAAACAAATTCTTCTATGCGGTCATTATTTGACAAGATGACAGATTTCAAGAATATTTCTGGTTTGGTATTTAATGAAGAAAAAACTAAAATATTACCAATATACTCAGGAAAAAATGTTCTCACTAATGATTTTCTCAAATACATACCCAATTCAGGTCAAATAACTTATTTAGGCATAATATTAACTAAAGATATTAAATCTATTATACATAATAATTATAGTAATTGTCTTCATAATATACAAAATCATTTCAATAGCTGGAACAATATGTTTTTTACCATGGAAGAAAGACTCACAATTATTAAAATGATGATATTCCCGAAGATATTATACATAATACAATCAATCATACTACTACCTACAAAAATAATAATTAAGAAATTAAATTCACAAATGTTAAATTTCTTATGGGCACCTAATAGACCTAGGATTGCATTAAAGAAACATACTAATAGTTGGTCTCAAGGGGGCATATCATTTCCAGACTTTAATTTATATGCTATCTCTTCTATTATAAAAGTTATAACATTGCTAATAGATCAGTCATATGTTGCAAAATGGAAGGAATACTGGGAATTAATTACCATGCACTTCACAAAAATATCGTTAACTCACAAAAATACTATTATAAACAATCCCATGTTATGGTTACTAAAAGAGTTTTGTACCTCATCTATTACACCAAAATATATAGCTAGTTACCCATTAAATATTATTATTAGATATCGTAATTTTATATATATATACATCCTAAGTATAAGGAATGGAATTTTATCTTATTTCCTATAATGTATACACAAGGTATTCTTTTATCATCCACCTCTGAAAGAACTCTTCTAGTCACAGAGAATAATTTAAAATATTGGTATCAGATGCTGTCTGACAATAATGTAAAAAATTTAGACTTCTTAAAGCAAGAATTTGATTTGAGAGAAACATGTTGGTTAGAGAGTCAGACTTTTAGACAACATCTTATTAATAAACTTGATTTAATGTCTTTAACAGTTAAAGAATCTGTCCCAATTCTGATTGACTACTTGATATTAAATTTACAACATAGGGTTTCTGATAAAGGTAAGCTCTCACACATGCATAAAATTATTAGAGATGAAACCTATTATAGTTCAGATAATTACTGGAATTATTTCATTTCCATTAATGGAGAATCTCCAAAACAACAAGATAAACAATATATATTGGAATCTGCTTATAAAACTACTTCTTCTATTAATTGGAGACTTTTTACCTCGAAATTTTTACATAGATCTTTCTATACACCCTTAATGATGAATAAAATAAACAATAAAGACAACATATGTGAGAGATGTACTGTAGAAATAAATGCTGATTGGACACACATGTTTTACGATTGTATAAAACTGAAGGAATATTGGATGTTAATCAATGATTTTTTGCAGGCTCTTTTCACAGATAATTTCATAGTCTCTAAATCACTTATATTATTTAATACCCCTGTTCCTAAATGTGTTAAAAAAGTTAAACTTCCTTTATTATGGTCAATTCTAGCTGTGGCTAGAAAAATAATAACCAGAAATTGGATTTCAGATACTCATTCATTTAATGAATTTAAAAATGTTATGATTGAAGTGTGTCATATGGAACTAATGACAATAAAGTCAAGAACCATTAGGAAAACATCTTACTATAATATATGGGATACCTTACAAAACTTGTTAAAACAGTCTTGGTTTCATTAGTAAGATGTTACAGTTTAATTTATTTGATTTACAGTGGATGTCTTTGTAAATACTTTAGTTGTTTTATCAGATGTTATAATTGTTTATATGTTAACTGCTTGTATAAGATTGTTATAATATTTATTTTGTATGTTAAAACTAATAAACTTGTTTAAAAAAAAAAAAGAGGAGCCAGCAGCAGGGAATGACCATGCCTGATGGAAGTGGGTACAGTATCCCATGGCATTATCAAAAAGGCAACTGATTGCACATAGTTTTGTAACATAACTATACAAGAGTTAAGCAGGTACACTAGAGTAAAAGTGATGCATGTAGAAATACCATCCTGTGCTTACCCATGCATAGGCTGACCATGCTGTGCATCAGATTTAGGCAACCTAAATAACAATGGACAAAAGGCAGGACACAGTTATTACGATTTGCACAGATAAACAAGGCAGTACAGGGGTGCATGCCATTCACAAAGAAGTTTGTGAGTGCTGAGATGTAGCACAACAGAGAGTGTCCTTTTATGGGTAGTGTGAGGGCTGGATTGGGGGAGGGTTAATGTCAAAAGGGCTAGGATCAGTGGATGTGTGTGATGTGCTGGGGGCTGTGGTGGTGTGTGTCTGCGTGCGTGCTTGCATGTGCTGTTAGGGATGTGTTCTGAATACTTGGTGCAGCACTGCAGTTCTGCCTACTGGATGGGTCCAGTACATGCATGACAGGGTTCAGCTTCCCAATGCTAGGAGATGCACTGTTTGTGCCACTACCTTGGCTAGAAGCTGGTGTGCTATGTGACCTTGACCAATGTCTGTTGGAGGATCTGTCAGCATGATGACCGTTAAAAGGGCTCCCTCGCCTGGGCATAGACACCTCCACAGTCAGTGTGCAGTGGAAGTGTTGACACTGTGAGTGTATGATCTTGCTCATCTGTGGTCATGTTGGCTAACATCTGCGGATGTAGCAGATGACCAGCTTTGAGGATGGCTCCTTGCCACTGCCAGACAACCTATTGATGTTTGATTCTGTCTGTCCAACAAATCACACATACAGAACATGCACTGCCATATATCTGCATGCATAGCCTGGATCACCCTCAATATATGTGCCATGGCTGTGGTGTGACTAGCCTGTGCCTCCATGATGACCCGCAATCATTGGGTTGCAGCCACTGACACACCAGCATCAGGAAAAGGGTGGTAGTCATATCTCCAGTGAGCACCATTACCAAACCCCTCGTGTGGATCTTCCTGTCCACAAGTGCTACAGGAAATTCATACCTCTGTCTACTGAAGCCAGTACACTTTCCTGATCTATAGTATCCCCATCAACTTGTCCTTTCTCAAGTGTTTGTGTATCATAGGAAAACACAGGCAGAGAGACTGTCTGTTGCTTCTGAAGGGGATGTGGTGGTCACAATCCCTGTGTCGAATGTACAGCTTATCCTTGCCTTCATTATCAGAGGCTACAGATTCCTTCAACACCAGACAGGGGAAGTTCCACAGTGCTGGAGCTGGATAAAGGATCATCCATGAATATATCAAAGCAAATAAATTCCAGTGTAAGTACAACCTAGCAGCATAACTAAACATGCAACTGATATTGTTACAACTATAAATATATGTTAAAAATTAATACCCCTGGCCATGCTGTGTGCAGATGGACATGGCATTTTCATCCCTGATGTACCTGTTAAAACATTTAATACACAGAATAGAAGAGCTCAGCTGTTAAAACTATGAATTAGGACTACATACCTGGAGTATCTGCAGTTGAAATTGTCTGGGGGCTGTCCAGCTTTGCCTCAACATTCAGCACTGCATTGTGGGAATCTGTGGAGGTGGTAGTGCCTTTCAGCAAGGTCAAGAACTCTTCTCCCTCCATAAGAGGTGGCTCAGTTGACAGCCCACCACCAGATGCCTTCCATTTCCATGCAAAGACACCTGCTAGATCATATCTGTGGTCTTGCGATGAGCCATGTCTTAGTTATGTCTTGACCACCCATTGAATTTACATTGCTGACCATTTCAGCCCAGGCATGCTGTTGGAAGGTGCAGCAACAAAAGTGCAATCACTTAATTATCTTTGTGACTTTCTGGTACAGCAAAAAGAATGTTGTGATGTTTTGGAAGAAAGACCCTGTGTATCATACAGGCATGGAAGGAGCATAAGAGATATTGATAGAGGTAGATTTGTAGCTCCTAAGGTTACTATTGGAAGGGGAAGTAGCCTTAAAGGGACCTTCCCTTGTGGAAGGTGTTCCTGTTATAATTTTGTGGTTAGGCTGTTCCCTAATATTAATGGAAAAATATGAGAGAAAAAATATTTTTGAGATGTGATACTGGGGGGTTGTCTATGTACTTAGATGCCCATGTAATAAATATTATGTTGGTGAAAGTAAAAGGGGCATGTAAAGTTATAATTTTAGAACTTATTGGAGGATAAAGAAGTATAAGAGAGTCCAGTTGCTGCACATTTTAAAGAATATCATGGTAGTAATGTGGAAGGACTTCAGGTCAGTATATTAGAACAGGTTAAGGTAGATAGGTTCAATACTTCTCATATGAAACAAAGTATTACAAAAATAATCTATTTTTATATTAAAGTATGAAACTTTAGTCCCTGGAGGGTTTTAATTCGGTAAATATTTTGTAATGATATAATTAGCTTAGTTATTTTATTGAATAATTAGGGGAAATTGTTTTGTATATAAAGGATGTGCTATTTGTGGTTTTTATACTCTGAAAAGGCTTTTTAGCCAAAGCTCTGAGACATTTTATCTGAATAAAATACTACTGCTTAGAAAACTGCTTGGTGGATTCCTGGTTGTGCGTGATCTGTTGTGCTGCATCTGATACTTGGTTCTGCTGTGGTTTCTAAATGCTTGTGGAGGGGCTGGTTGGTGGCATGGACTGCTAAGAGCTGTCGATCATGAAGATGGAGAGCCTATAATACCACCTCATTCTCCTCATCTGTAAATCTGGGCTTGTGGGTAGATGTAGATGAGCCACCACACATGTAGGACTTTTCGTCTGGCCCTGTTTTTTAGGCATTGCACTGTCTGTATGCAAAACAGGGGAGTTAACAACTTTATTTTTCTCTGGCCCTTACAAATCCATACAATACTCCTATCCCACTAAGCCGTATATTATGCTCAATTTGTACCCGACAATTAGATAAGTATACCCACACCCTTAAGTGAATGTCAGACTTGATATCTGTACTGGGCACATATTCCCACAAAACAATTACAGAAGTGTGACTGAACACCAACATCTGACCATTACAATACCACTGTTACTAAGGTTGTGGTTAATGACATAAGTGGAACCACACAACAGTAAAATAGTAATGAACTTTACTCAAAATATGAGCCCAGGGTGGTGCCTCCTATGTACCTTAACAATCTTGCAGTCCACTACTTGTAGTGGACTTGCAATTTACCCCTTAAGACAGTTTTGGTCAATGCAGCTTAACATCACTGACAAATTGGCATCCCTCATAGGCATTAAGGTATTGGAGCAAGAAAAGCTAGTGTTTTACAACTAAATGAATGTGTAAGAAGTGTCACTTACCTTATATTAACAGATTTTAGAAGGAAAGCTTTAAGCAAAAAGCATGTTACGGGATTCAAACACCTTTCACAGTTTTCTGTAGTGCAATGAGGTTCTGTGTTCTTTTCATGCTTATATCGTGCAGATTTACCCCTGTGGGGGGTGATTATGCCAATTAGGGCTCAGCTCATTATTGTTTCTGAATTATTCAATTTACTTGATAAGTAAACCTGATAAACATTGTGGTGATTTCTACATAATATCGTGCATGTGCCTAAGCACCTGCAGTTAGTTCGACCCATAAAAGGGCAACTCATGATTATAGGCGTGAGAGAACTGTCATGATACCTTTAATCATCTGAAGATGGAGTCACTGCAGAGCACGTATTCTTAACAGCATGCACAGGGATGGAGGACTACCATGTTTCACACTGAAGTCTAAATGATGTCATGACCCATGTACTGTGGCATCGACTGCCATCTGTTGCCCATATAGGTTGTGTTACATAACACGTCAGTAAGCAAACATGAAATAAAGTAAAGCATATGCATTTAGTCTTAACTGCTACCATGGCTCATTTGTCTCATGAAGTAATTTGTAAAGTGTTAGTGCATTGGTTGGAGGGCTGTAATCCTTTGAGGTCTGTAGATTTTACATTAGAGTTTCTAGCTTTCAGTCTGCAAATGTGTAATGTTCCCCTTATATGTGTTTACTATCACCATCCGTATGAGTGTTTTCGTGGCTTACCTTGCTAATGCACTGGTATAGAGAATATCACAAACAAATGCATTGGTTTGAATGCTTTGAGGCCTGTCTTTTTTTTTTTTTTTTTTTAATCAGTCAACAAATTAGTGATGGACACCTTCAGTATGAATGCGTCTCTGCTTATATTACTAATCCAGTGTCTGGGAGAATATCACTGAGGAAATGCTTTGTCTCAATTCCTATGAGACATGTTTTTCTTTTCCTGTTATCAGTCTGAAATGTGCTTCCCTGTCAACTTCACTGTGACTTCTGCTCTCGCTCACCTTGGTAAAGAACTGAGGCCATGTTGTAAGTGGAGGGAGCTGATAGGTCAAATTCCCTCAGAGTTGAATTTTCTCATGATATTCATTTTATGGTACAGGTACACTTTTCAAACTCTAATGTTGTCAGGACTGGTGTTGGTCAGTATAACTTATTGCTTTACTGTATTCCACCTCTCCTGAGTGTCACATAATTATACAGTAAAGCATTGTCATCTCCATTGTGTTTTGCATCCCTGCTTTGGTGAGCAGCTCCCTTTTCAGTCATCTGTTGTGTTGCTCTATTAACACCTCTGCACTCCACCCTTGACCATCCTTGATGTTTTCTCTTTCGTGGAAGATCTCTGTGTGTGTGTGTGTGTGTGTGTGTGTGTGTGTGTGTGTGTGTGTGTGTGTGTGTGTGTGTGTGTGTATATGTATGTATGTGTGTGTGTATATATATATATATATATATATATATATGTATGTGTATATATATATATATATATATATATATATATATATATATATATACACATAGTTTTAAGTTATAATACATCAGCAATGCGTCTGGCCGCCTGAGTGCGCAGGCTGACAATGGCTATTGTAGATGCTCAGGCATTATCACTGTTTACCACAAATACTTGTATTTTAATCTGGCATCAAGGTGGTTTAACATGAACTGGCTGTGGGTCTGTAATACGACCACAATGAGAAGTTCATTGTCATGCGCACTGGCCTGGCATTGGGGCTCATTGTGCACACCATGTAAACAGCATTTGCTTGACTGCAATTGTGTATGTTATATCTAAATCCATAGGTTCTTCTTTACACCTTTGAGCAGTATACAGTACATCAAGAAATTTGAACCATCATACTGTGGTATATAAAATGTGAACTAGTCATTGGATCAGATAGGACGAACAGTGGATTTTTGGTAGTTGAATTAAGTGATCCTACTATAATAGTTTCATTGTAATTGAATATGACTCTCTAGTGCAGTCTTGAAGGCTTGTTTCTGTGGCATACACTTTAATTTGTAGGGAAGCAGATTTTTACCAGTAAATGCAGAATGTTAAGAATTGCCAAATGTATCCTTTGTTTTGGGAATGTTAATTAGGTTATGAAAGTTAAAAGAGCAAATAGGTATAAAACGATATAGCGAAAAACAAAACCAATAGGCAGAAGATGGGTAAAAACTGTATTATAATATCAAAAAGTAAAAACAAACAAGATAAGGGCTTTCGTACTCAGCCCAAATACTTAATCAGATCTCTGTTTTTGAGAGATTTAGAGAGTAAACGTACAATTTTACCTTGGTCTAGCTGATTACAGATGTATTCCATGACATCAGTAAGGGCTGTATTGCTTCCTTGATTGAGCCCAAAAATGTGTTGAGTGAATGAGAACACATGTTTGAGAGTTGTCGGTCAGAGAGATAGTAGGACAATTGATTGATAGTTATTTTTAGTGCATCTGAGGGGCCATCTTTGTGGAATGAAACACTAAGTGACTTTTTCCAGATTTTAGGGACATAGCCTCCTTTATAGAGCATGTTTATTTCAAGAGATTCTGGATATTTGATGGAAATTATAGAGATTTTTAGAAATTCAGGAAAATGTTTATCAAATACAGCTGCTCTTGGGTTAAGTTTAAGCTAGAATTTGAGCATCACGTCTGTTGAAACAATGCAGATAATGAAGGCAAAGCAGTCATGATTAGAGGATTCATAGAAGACATTGGATTGCCAGTTGGTTCATATAAATGTTTAACAAACTAAAAGTCTTATTATTGAACTGAGGAAAGGTGGAAGAGGTTTAATTATGAATAGGTTTCTATAGTTGGCCAGTGGTGCTCTAGAATTCCTTTTGGTTTTATTCTAATTTTTGTTGATACAGAAAGCCCACTAGACATGATTGTCCCTCTACTGGTTTAACCCAGGGGGACTGTCTAGTTAAGTGAGTTGCTCAGAGTCTCACAGTAGTCAAATGAAGGTGGAAGGAATCAAACCCTGTACCATGGGTGCAGAAAACAGCTCATTTTCAGCTGGGAGCTTTAGCCTTTGCTCTAACTGCCAGACATAAAGGCACAGTTGAACATAGGACAAAGTCTTCCTGCGAGTGAAGATGATATTGTTTACTTTGCTGCACAATGTTATGAATTTAACACTGTAGTTTTCAAGTTTAGATTGATGATAGATAGTCTCCAAGTGTATTTCTGTAAACTGTGAGAGATTTGGTACTGAGGGTAATGCAGGGGAGGTTAATAGACCATACCTACCTTTTACACAGAGGTGCCTTGCAATTTAGAATTCTGAGAGACATGGAACTGAATATCATCTAGAGGTAATTTCAATCAGGAGGTCTACTTAACTGTTTTTAGTATGTGGTAAAGGCTGCAGAATTAAATTTTGCATATAGCTTGAGAAAGCAGTACCTAAATTCTTTAATGGTTTTGTTGTAACTCCCACACGGTAGATGGTTATTGATGGAATCTGCCATTGTGCCTGATATAATAACATTCTTTGGGTTTGAAGTAAGAATTCACTCAAGGGCAGTCTCGTGCAGATGTTTTATTTGGACTGTCCATGAGAGTGATAGCTGAATGAAGCCACAGAGCTAAAAATGATCTATTTGATGTTGATGTCACATATATGTTTTCATATTGGTGAACAGACAGTGAGAGTTTCTTTGATACTGTTTCATCTTTTCCTGAGGATATATATTATCAAGTTATTGACAGCAGCTTTACTGTATCAGTTTTTATATGAATCAGGATGAACTCCTTATGTTCAGAGTATGGTATCTGTGTGTGAGTCAAAGCAGTAGGTATGTGTGACCCCTGTGCCCTGGCCCAGCAATCGGAGTCTCAATCCTCCCCATTAACACCAGAGAGGGCATCTCATATATGAGGAAAGGATAACAAATACACACAGTGAAGTGCAATTTCCCTTAAGCACACAGAGATCACAGTCAGTCTGGGGCTGGTCGCTCCCTTGCTCCCCAGGTCCCCCAATAAGACTCCCCACTGGCACAGCTATAGGGTCCAGATCCCAGCCTAGCTGGGCAAGCTAAAATCTCCAGCACCCTCTCTGTCTAACCAATGCTTCATGTCCCTGCCCAAGTAGCTGACACACACACACACACATGCACATGCACACACACACACATATGCACTTTTGAGAAGAGGTTATACAACCACACAGACACTCCTGGGGAAGGTTGTCACAGGTTCTCTAGCTGTGCCCCTTTCTTCCAGACTATATGGTAGTAATTACTGTCACCACCCAGCTAATATTTATCAGCTACTCAAAGGCCCATAAAAGGGTGTCCAATTATTACTGTGCAATATTAATATCCAGTTGGTAGTATAGCCCAGGGATAAAGCTATTAGAGTGGCCTTGTACAGTTTTTTACCAAAGGCATGCAAGTACTCTTAAGAGCTTAACTTATCTCTACACAAACCAGCCACAGTTAAAAGGTTTTAAAATATTTAATAATAAATAATTAAAACCACAAGACAATACTTTCTACCACACAGAGCTAGTCAAGAGTTCAGAGATCACACAGAAATAGTACAGTTCTGACATCACAGAAAAACACTTGGTCTAAACTTTATAGTTCCTAGCTAATCTAAAAGAAAACACGAGTCTAAGATAACTTACATAAGACAACAGGCAGAGTGCTGAGTTGGATAGTCAGACAAAAATGCTTAATAATCTCTGGTTCTCACTGTTTAAATTGAAACTGCAGTCTTGCTAAACATTACATCATCTTTTACACGTTCCTGGTGTTCCCAGGCTGACAGAAACTGCATTTACATTCTTTTACACTTAGAGCAATAAAGGACATTCCACATGTAAGTTCTGGTCATTAACTTTAGCCTTAAAACAATAGGCAGGAAGCTTTCATCTAGCCGAACTGGAGCCGACTTGTAAAACATCAAAGGCAGTGATGAAACAATTTTAATTTCAAAGGACCAACAATAAATGCTTGACTTGGCATTCTTTACAGCAAATGGCAATGTTGCCACATTGTTTTAAGTTCAACATTCATATTTACAAATGTAGAATTATCTGCACAATTCTATCTGGCTAGGCTGGCAGTCTTCACAGTATGTCACAGAAAGGAAAAGTAACCTTCCAGCACATTTATGGACCCCCATTTGTTCTGAATGTATTATTACCTAGATGAGAGACTTCTAAATAATTGATATTAGTTTTTAACTATTTTTCAAATACAGTTAGAATTCTAGGTTGAAACCTGCTTAATCTCATGTTTTAGTAGAGTTCCTAAAACATATTTATGCAAGTTTTTTACACACTCCACTTTTCCCAAGAATGCTATATGTTCTGTTGTACAAAATGTATTATTCTGCATCTGAAAGGGTTAGATTCTATGTTATCCCAAAAATAATGCTAGGGAAGTTACTAGAACTCCACACAACGACGTGTCATAACAGCTACAGACGTTAATAGACATGCCAGGTGGGTAGGTAGAAGGTGACAGCTGGAGATTATAAAATGTTACACTGTATTTTATTTTTTAATTATACATTGTCCTGATATGTTGTAAACTGAAAAAGAATGATATTCTGAAACCCTAGAAATGCAGCAGAAACAACACTTCATTTTCAGTCTGAAATAACCACTTCATATGCAGTATGTATGAAACTAATAATTAGGAAATCATGACTATCCAGCTTATTCTCGCTCAAAGTAGTCCCTTATTCCAAGTGATGCTGTGAGTGAAGCTCTGAAGGTCTTCAAAATCAGAAACTGAAAGATGAGACAGTAAGATTGTGTTGTCACAGGCATGACCAGTGCCTTTTTTGTGTAGTATATGGTGTGAGCCAAATTTAATGCTCTTTATATGAAAAACATTATAGCTCTTGTGGTTACAGTTGTGTGGCTTTAGTACTGCTTCCTGATAAGCACGTAGAAAGGAAGATTATGTCATTCGTATATGAACTTTGCGGCACTTTCATATTGTTATCACATGTATGTCTTTTTCATTGTAACAGTGCTCTCTAAATGTTATACATTTGGAGCTTTTCTCTTTGGGCACTACTGGAAATATACCCTGCTCAATTAGATTTAATACCATGTTAAATCATTTCTATTTGAAGTGTATATTTTGTTTCTATCATCATATATTTTTTCTTTTTCTTATTCTTGTTTCCACTTTATTCAAAATGATGTGTAACAGTGCTAGCTAATTATACAATAATATTTTTGTAGATTAGTTTTTACGGTTCTTGTACACAGACCTGAAGATGTCTAGAAGGACGAAACAATCTTTAACAATAGGTTATGGAAATAGAATATATATTTTATGCATGCAAAATGTATATGTATATATTTATATATATTTTTAGATTGCCAAATGGTCTAAGGTTTATATTTTTAGCTATGTAGTATATTGTCTTGGATAAAATCACAGACTTAATAATCTAGTTAAATAAGAGGTACCACATCATTATTAATTTTATTTAAAGTACGTAAGGGTTATATTATTATGACAGCTACTAAGTAGGACAGGACCTGCTCGAATGTCACACTGATGGGGGAAGGGATGTGAATTTAACATGTATACAAATACACTGTTTTACAGCACAATAAACTACTCCCTTGCCTGATAAAGGTGTGTATATGTATATATATATATATATATATGTGTATATATATATATATATATATATATATATATATGTGTATATATATATATATATATATATATATATATATATATATATGTGTATATATATATATATATTAGAAAGCTTGTGAGGAAATTATTATTCTGTTATTTTTGTTTTACTTGGATCGCTTGTCTGTGTACTTAAAGGATTTTCGACTGTAAACTGACTACCCTGCTTGGATTACTTTTGAATACTTAGTAATTCTATATAGTATTTCAAATTATGTATTTTTTATTATTTTTTTTTTTTTTTACTTAGGATGAGTTTAAGTTCACTACTTCTACTACCATTATCTGATGTGATTAATATAAAGTGATTAACTAGATCTATATGGATTGAAAATCTTCCACACAGAGAAGTTTCTTACACTGTTTTGTTTTTGGAGCTACTATCCTTGTTTAGTGGGTTGTTTGAGACTTCGGGGTACCACAGAGATTACTTGTCATTTAACAAAAACAAATGCTTCACTGAATTGATGGAGTCTTTGCCAGTTTAAAGAAGATGAGCTGATTCATACCTGAATTTTTTCAGCTTTACTTTCATACTGTTATGACATATAGACGTGTTTTGGTTGTGCTAGTGTTCTCAGTATATTCCAACGCACATGTTAATTTCTGTGTTTCTGGGGATTTATTATTGTGGTCTTCCACTAAATTTTGTATGTCAGGAGATGCTCTCCTTGGGTCCCACTGCGTGTGTTCTGCCCAATTAGACTTATTTTTAACAAACAACAAATAAATGAATAAGTGCATTGATACGGGGGTTTGCTGTTTTTGTTTTCTGAAAGACTGGCCAGGTTGTTAAACGTGACTGATTAAGAGTAATAAGGAGATTTTAGTGAGTATATTCATTATATAATAAACTGATGTTTGTAAAATATCAAAGGGATGTGGGGTTCTTCATCATTAACCATTACTTGGTTGGATAACAACTTAAAGCTGTGCTGAACAGGAAAGCTGTGCGCAGGAGCCACTGAACATGACTTTCATCTCCGCATACAGTGTGTAGGTGGTATTGGTCAGCAACCATAACAGACGAATGGATTTTGCCACAAGAGTTTCCAAGTTACGCTGGCCTTGAGAATGAACCCTACCAACTATTTAGTACATGTGAGTTAGGGTATCTGGGACTGAGACAAGTGATAAGCCTACCAGCAGTCATATTATTGCAGCTGGCTGGTCAGTGTTTTTACCCACAGGGATTACATAGAATCATGATGCAGATTTATTAATTTTATGTGATAACTGGGAGGATGCACTGATCAGGGGGCTCCTTTGAACAGTGACCTGTGCTAAGGCAGTAAACATAGTGAAGCTTTAGTAAAGTCTGAAAGACTGATCAGTAGTGGTATCCTACAGGTTCCATACTGGTTCTAATTATCTTCAGCATTTAATTCTCTGACATCCAGGTGGACATCAGGGGTCTTTTACTTAAAAAGTTTGTGTATGACGTCAAATTTGGTGTAATTATTAGATTTGCAGAGATGCTAATATCCTAGAAGAGGGACTAGCTTGCATTAATTCCTGGTGTCAAAATCATGGATTGAAGATAAACACAAAAAAAATATTGGAAACACCCCTGTACCTAGTACATAGAGGATGCCCGCCTCAGAGTTGACGTTGTCATTTCAGACCTTGGCACATTTGTGGACAATCAACTCTCCTTTGACCATGGCATAGCAACTGTCATTAGAAGGTCTTAGCTAATCACACTAAGGTATATCCTCCAGGATAAAAGAAGTCGTAGTCCCCCAACTCCTCCCTATTCTGACCCATAATAGAATATAATGTCCTCTAAAGTGTGCACCTCTCCCCTCTCCAAATATATGTGGTGATTTCAGTTTGACCTGTAAGTAAGCAAAGGGTTCAATACTACTAAACCTCTTAAATATTGAAAATTTTGGCAACACCACCAACACCAGCTCCGAGGACCAAAATACACATTGAATTATTAACTGAACCTGGTGGTGGGATAGATATCTCTCGTAAAAGCTCCCTGCCTACAGAATAATACCCACTCTATCAAAGAAGCTCACTAAGTCTCTCTTATATTCCTCAGTGATGAGGAGATGGGAATACGCATAGTCACACAAGGCCTTTATGCAGAGGCCCTTATTTACAGCGAATTAAACAGTGGAAATCATAGTGGCTACACTCCTTAAGGTCTTAAATACAAACTTATGAATCTGTCTAGGATTCACAGCATTTATTAAATGTAGCCAAGTACAAAACAGTGTAAAGCAAAGCACCCGGAGCCACCAATATAACAAACTTCAACTTTATTAGACAAAAATACACATCAAAACTAAACGCTTAACTTGTTCACCGTGTTTTTCGTCAACCACGTAACTTCATCAGCAAAAACGCTTCATTAATCACAACCCCTTATTATATATACTTCCCTAAACCAATTATCCAATCACTTGAAAGCATACATAATTACTAAAGGGCTATCACAAAGGAAGCTTTAAAAACATATTATTTTAAAAAATTGCATCAAACATAATCATTCCTGTTAAAACCTTATTTAATAAAAACACAATTATTGTCTTCTTAACATAAAACCATCAATCCAGTAACTGTGTTTTAAAAAAACCTATTAGGAAATAAATGTTCTTTAAGATAGTGACAGAGCGCCACCATGTGGTAAATTTAAATAACACATTTTATTCTCTAAAAACTACCATTATTTGTATATGAAATAAATAAAATAACAAATAAAACCATCTACTGTAAAAGAAAATTACTACCAACAAATGGTGAAAAACACTGCACCAATTGTACACTCAGTCTTGCGGCTCTTAATTTCAATACAGGCACCATAGACGCACTATTCAGCCCTGGTGTCCTGCAAGCCTCCAAGATCATTTGCCAGTATAATTCCATCACTTTTATTCTATTTTCCCAATCACCTCCTCCAATATTATGTGGGATTACTTCAAGCACAAAGAACATAAAATTAGCCTCTTTAAATATTGTGCTATGTATGTATAGGGAGTTTAAATCCTGCTTACGGATCTCATACATATGTTCATAAATACGTCTTCTAAATGCCTTCTCCGTCTTTCCCACATAAAAAGAGGAACACTTTTTACATTCAGCTAAATACAATATTCCTTTAGTTTCGCAATTAGCGTACATTTTACTTAACAACAATTTGTCTCTCCCCAATAAATAGTGACATTCTTTATTCATCACACACCTACATTGTGTGCATCTGCCACATTTAAATGTACCTTTTTTCCTATTATTTACCTCACCTCTACTTACACTTTTTTCTAAACTATTTTTAATATTCCTATCCTTCCTATAACTAAACATAATGTGCTGCTTAAACATAATATTTAAGTCTGAGAATTCAGAGAACACTTTACAATTTCTGTTCACTATTTGTTTTACCAAACCCGACTCACAGTTGAAATTCAAAATGAACGCACTGTTGTAATTTTTCTCTTCTATTACTTTTGTTAACATTCCTTATCTCCTCATTCTGCAATACTCTCCCTAATATAGGGCTAAATCTATCTTTTCTTCCCTCAATCACTTCTTCCATCACTTCATTGATCAAATCTTCTGGATATTTTCTTTCTTAAAAACATCTGGTTTAACCTGCTACATTCATTCTCAAATTGTTCACTCTTATTTGTCACCCATGATATTCTAATATATTGTCCTTTAACCAATTTTCTTTTTTGCTTATATGGATGGGCACTTGTGTAATATAGGTATGAGTTGGAAAACGTTTCTTTTATGT
>NC_056740.1:526021803-526069303 GCF_019279795.1 Protopterus annectens | reverse complement strand
TCTACTTACAGTAGACACCAGAGTTTAATTCACAGGAAATATTAAAAAATAACACCAATGGAAAGATTCACACAGACACAGATAAACCATGCTTAACTTATCTCACTATATTTTCCTGACTGATCTAAAGAATTACTGCCCCCTAGCTCACTTACTGGAGCAAAGCACGATGAAGTGGGTGAGTGGTCCTTCTTGTCAAGTTTCACAAACAGAATGCCTTAAAACCTCTCCTGCCATAACTGGCAGTTCCTCACTTCATCACATTACCACATATAGCATTCAAGTTTTTTTACATCTGGTAGAGGAATAAAGATAAGATAAAATCAGACAACAGTTAAGAGTTGGTGTATTTAAAAGCACAGGTGTATCATGTATCTTAACATGGATAACCTTCATTGCAGGTTAGTTCAAGCCTGTGAGTGTAACAGTCAATCTTGGGCAATTGTTACTATTAGGAGGGTTACACATCGTTATTAAGCTAATAAGTTAGGGGGGTGTTCTGGGGTGTTTTATTGAGGGTTTTTATTAAAACAAGAGGTCTTATAAGATGTGACATGGGTTCAAATGAATATAACATAACACAACTGTATAAAATATAAACCTGCCAAGCATTATTGTATGCATGCATCACAAAAGCTGAAGCTAGACATTTAAAAATGCTGTTGCATAATAACTTCTTATCATAATGACAGCACTTTCCACATTATCTTTAAATGTTAATGGTCTCACAGGTAAATACAAAAAAGTAAGAGTAGTAAACTATATAAAAATTCAGGGTGCAAATATCTCTGCTACAGGAGACACATTTGGAAAGAACTAAGCATGAGAATTTGATACAGAAGGGATTTGAGAGTGGTTCTACAGAATATCTGGGACAAAGGAAAAAGGAGAGTTCTTATATTAATTGAAGAGGTGCTCCAATAGTGATAAAAGAGGGAAAAAGGGTAATTTATAGTAGATTTGTAGTAGTAAGGGGCTACTGGCAAGGGAGGAGGATTATGATGGCATTTGTTTATTTTCTACCTAAAACTGCTACAGTGGAGCTTTAAGAACTTTCTGGGATAAATAATCAGCTTTCAACAAAAACTTATAGTTGGGGACTAGAATTTGATTTGCAGCAATAAGGATGTCTCTGGGGAGAAGTGGCCTAAACGGGAAAATATAACAAAAAATGGTAGATTGTTTAAAAAAAGTTTATGAAAATATCTGATATGGAAAATGTGAATTCAGTAACGAGTCCGGAGAAAATTTACATAGTATTCCCCTACGTACAAAAACTAAGGTAGGCTAGACAGAAATTGTTTCACAGGAACTTGTGCATTTAATTGAAAGTTTTGATACACATCCTATAACTATTTCAGATCATGTGCTGATAACTAAAATAAAAATGCAAGATAATGAAATAAAATTGAGAAACCAGTGCATTCCCCACCTATCTGATAAAAAAGATATTAAGGAATGGTTAATGCAAATTATTCAGGAGTTATTAGGAAAGATATAAGTTTCTTCAGAAAATATTGCTAGGGAGTGGAATAAAATGGAAGTGGAGTTTAAAATATGGTAGAAATAAAAGAAAAAGAGATGGTTAAATAGTAACACAAATTATTTACAGGGAATGAGAGTCAAAGTATTGGAAAATAGGGGTAATCTTGCAGAACAAGATGAGAAGCAACTGCAGAGTTCTAAAGAGAAAGTAAGGGACTACCACGATAGTATGCATGAGTTTAGAAAGATTGCTGTTAAGTACCTGTTTTTGATGATAACTTCAGACCACAAAAGCTTTTAGCACATTGGCTGAAGAGAAAGTATAAAGGCTTTTTGACAACCTTAGGAAGCATATAACAAACCAAAAATCCTGTAGAAGTATTGTAAGTATTTCAGAAATTTTATGAAAATCTCTATAAAGCAGAGACATGTGGAAATCAAGAAAAAAATACAACTGGAAATTTTTATGGAAAAATTAAATATACCAAAGTTAGAGCTAGCGGAGACTCAGTTTAGTAACCGGAGGAAATGAGATAAAAATGGTGATGTATAACCAATCTACAGGAAAGTCTCTAGGAGAAGATGGCATTCCTGTGGAGTTTGGAAACTAGGACTGAAGAAAGTGATAAAGATCTGGAAGGCTTTGTTTAACAGTATCTTAAAAGGAGAAGTACCAACATCCTCGAAGAAAGCTGTGGTGGCTGTAATACCTAAATAGGGTAAAAAAAATCATCATATCCAGCTTCATGTAGGCCCACTTTGATTCAAAAGCATGATTGTAAAGTGTTTGTTTATAATGGCTAAAGGAATGGTGAAAGTGATGCCAAAATTGATAGATATGGATCAGTGTGTTTTTTGGAGGGAAGGCAAATATTTAACATTAATAGAACAATGATGACCAAGAAGGAAGCAGAATGTAAAGAAAATACCACTGTTGGTGGTGGTTGCTGATGCAGAGAAAATATTAAACAGAGTAGGGCAATGGAAGCATTTGCATTCCCTGATAAAAAGATAAATGTTGATTAGGAGGATATGTGAGGGATCAGAGGTGAAAATTAAAGTTGAGGGGTCCTCTTTGATAAGTTTTGTTTGAGCAGAGGAACCAAGTAGGAGTGTTCTCTTTCCCCTTTATTTGTGTTATATTTAGAACCATTGGCAAAGAAAATAATGGACTCAGAAATTCAAGGATACAATTGGTGTGGTAGTCAAGAAAAGCTGGCTTTATTTGCAGATGATATTATTTTGTACCTGATAAAACCAGAAATGGACATTTCAGTGTATTGGAACATTCTGAGATAATTCAAGTCTTTTCAGGCTATAAAGTTAATTAAGATAGAACAAAGGCTATAGCTGTAAACTATCTACCCACATGCTAATTGCATCAGCAATACCCATATTTATGGGGACATGATAAAATGAAGTACTTAGGAGTATGGATTAAAAAGTATTCTGTTATGGCAGCTAAGGATGTCTGAGAAGAGACTAAACAAAAGATAATACAAAAAAATGAGAAATTGGAAGCTTTCTTTATGGATAGCAAGGTACAAGCAGTGAAAATGTTTTTAGTCCCTTTAGTTTTATACACAGGCCAAGCATATTTTTATCAACCAGAGAAGAAGTTGTGGATAACAATTAATGAAGAGCTGAGGGATTTTATTTGGGAGGTGAAGAAGGCAAGGGTCATGTGGGATGATTGATCCTTCCAAAAGAACGAGGTGGTTTGGAATTACCTGATCTGAAGGGGTATTTCAGAGGTACACAGCTAAGGTTCCTATATGTACCACAAACAGTACACTATAATTCAAAGTGGAAAGGGTTGATAATAAAACAGGGGAAGCTTAAGAAATAAGGTGAGTGTAATTTTGATATGCAAATCCTTAAGGAGAATAACAGTAACCACTCAGAATATTATATTCATAAATTAGCAGAAAGTATTCTAAGAACTAAGCCACCATGGAAATGGAGAAAGGAGATTCTACCAGTAGGGAAGACTGCAATTTGCAGAGAGTAGGCAAGAGCGGCTGGAATTTACTTGAGAAAACTGGCAAAGGAACCATGGTAAAGGGAACAAGTAATTAGAGAGGGAAAGGTAATAGAATGGGAAGAGGCCAAGAATACATTTGTGCTGCAGGCTAAAGATTACCGTCTCTATCAAGAATTGATATCGAAGTATAAGCAAAGAGAAAGGAATAAGGGGATCCTAAGTAAAAGATGATCACTGGTAGAGATTTTAGTGAATCTCGAATAGAAGCTGCTGTTAAAAAGGGTTAACAAAGGGTGTATCAAATATTGCATGATAACTATAGGAATCAATTAGAGGAGGTTAGAAAAGTTTGGGAAATGAGATTGGGTAAGCAATTCACAAATAAACAATTGGAGGACATATGCATGGCTCCCAAATATGCAACAAAGTTTAGAAGATTTAGGGTCTTTGCTTGGAAGTATTTGCAGACTCCAAAGAACTTTTCCTCAGACTGCAAATGTTGAAGGTGTGATGAGGAAGAAAGACGTAATTGGGAACATCTTGTTTGGGAATGTAATGAGCTGGCAGACTTTAAAAATTCCCTGCAGAATACTCTGTCAGAAGCAAATTGGTGTAACTAAGGAAATTATTTTTTTTAGCTGTGATGCAGTTGTGTAGACTTAGTAAGCCCTTGCTGAGTTTAATTCTGATGGTTGCCAGAAATGCATTTTCTACAAAATGTAAATCATATCTAAATCAACTGTACTAGAAATAGTAAATATAACAGCAGAGATAAAAGAACTAGAAGTGGGAGCTTTAGAAAAGTGTAGGAGCAAATTACATATTAAAATGGGAATTTTGAGAACATTGCAAGCACAGTAATATTTTGGAGGAGGAATCTGGTTTAAGGGAAGACAGGAATTGAATAAGGTATGTAATATCTGACTGAGAATGACTGTAGAAAATATTATAAGTGATGTATAATGTTTGCTACTGAAAATATGTCATTATGGTTTGTTTCCAGTTATAAAAATGTATGATTGCCTATGTCACAAGTGATAATTAAATGAAGATGTTTCTTGTTTAAAAAATATGGCAGTATAAGTGAATAGATGGTTGCTTTCACTAGTTAGTAAAGCAAGCTTTTATAGATTGTAATAATTTTCTATGAACAGTAACAGAATACAATTTAGTTTCTCTTGTCTTTGGAGAATTACCAAGTAAGCACGTTCCACTGTGTGTTTAAAAAAACTGTAATGTCATTTGCCAAAGCGTATCACATAGTTGATGCATCTCACAGCTAAGCTACACCATTAATAATATAAACTATTATTAATGCAAGTTTTTTTTATATTTTGCAAGGAGGCACTTCAAGTTGTGGTTTGTGGTGGATTGTATTAGCTTCTTATGTAGTTAGATCATTTGTATGTACTTTCTGAAACCACTACATGACATGTGTAAATGCTTTAGTAACACGCTTCTTATTGTAGTTTATTACTAAAGTATCGAATGGATGGCTTTAGAGAACTTAGAAACCACTATATGACATGTGCATAAATCTCCAAGGGGTTTACATATTCTTACAAACTATTGCTAATTTATTAAAAGGATGCTTTTAGAAAGATTAGAAAAACTTTCAATGGTTGTTGATAATGAAAACACTATTACCAGCCCACTGAACCTTCGTAGACCAATAGCTATGTCAGCTGACTGCAAAACCAAAGTAGTCAGCTTTCTAACAGGAGGAAAGGTTGTTACACACTGTGATCATCTGCTAAAGAGAAGCAAGCTTGTGCCATGCCTGAACAGTCTGAATGTCAATAAACCTCACAAGTGGTCCTGTAAAATTTTTAATATTGTTGAATTTTTATTTTCATATTGAATTTATTCAGTACAGTGTGGCAGCATGTGTGAATTGACTCTAAATTAGGATTGTAAAATAATTGATAACTACCAATGTTAAGTTGTCAATCTCGCCTTCATTCTTGCTTGATGGGTTCGGAGCCGATCCTCGGCTCCGACTCGGCACTTGCTAAGCTCGAGAGTCACTTTTACCAGCTCGAGGCAGCCCCATATCCCATGATGCAAGGCGGTAAGTACCCAGATCTCATTTGCCGCTTCGCTGATGAGGTCCTCCTTTTGCCAGCTCCTGGTAAGTGTTTTATATAATACTATTTTAGCCCCTTTTTCAATTTAAACTTTATATTTAACGTTTTTAGTATATATTAAGCCCCTTTCTGACTGAAAGTTCCCTCACTCCTTAATTTTTTTAGTCAGGCCTTGTCCCCTCCCATCTTCCCCCTTGTTAGGGTGTGTGTGTGTGTGTGTGAGAGGTTAGTTATCAATATTTTTTTTGGGATAACTTGTTCTTTGGGACTGTGTTGTGTGTGTTTTTGCAACTATGTCCAAAGAAAGGGTCTCAGGCTTTAAGAAGTGTGACTCGTGCTGTCAGAAGATGTCTCTGACAGACGGTCACACTTCTTGCTTATACTGCCTGGGACCTCTCCACCTGCAGGACTCCTGTGCGATTTGTCATTCCTTTAGCCAGAGAGTCCTGCAGGAGAGGAGAAATAAATTGATTTTAAGGGGCCTTCTTAAACCGGAGGGCTCTCCGGCTAAGTCGGCTCCGAGCAAGTCTTCCAAGGCCCAGGCTTCTGTGTCTAAGCCTGCGGCCTCGGTTCCGACTCTTTCTGAGTCGAGATCGGCTCCGGCTGGAGCCGATCCTGGTTTAAACCTTCGGCACCGATGACTATCGGTCCCGATACTGGTTCAGTCACATCGGTGTCGGCTCCGACTGGCTCCGACCACCATGTGGCTCAGGCTTCGGTGTCGGCGCCGACCGGCTCCGACACCCTTACCTTTATGTCTGTATCGGCTCCGGGCCGAGCCGATGCATCGAGACCTTCTGTCGGTGCCGAAAGTCTTGGCTCCGACTGCATCTATGGTTTAAATCGGCTCCGATGGTTCCTTCGAGGAAGAGGTCCAGGTCCCCTTCCTTGGATCCGATACTCTCGGCTCCGGCCTCACCTCTCCTCTCGGAACGGAGCCATCGGAGCCGATCATCTAGGTCATCCAGGCTTTCTGACCATGATTTAGAGAGGGTGGTCAGTAGATTATTGAAATCACAGGCACTGGCCCAGATGCTACATAGTCCGTCTTAACAGACGACTATTAGTCCACACCCTCTTGCAGTTCCTCCTTCGACTCTACCTCAGAGTTTGGAGCTGGAGTCTTCGGGAATAGTTTCTGCTATGGCTGAGGGGCAGATACCCCCCTTCTGCTCCCTCAGCATCTACTCTTATCTCCTCTTCGAGACCTTCCTTAGAGGGATCCGGTGGTCTGGCTTCCCTGGTCTCCTCCGAGGGGGTGAGTGGCATCGGACACTTGTCCAACCCAACTCTTCCCTTTGGAGCCTCGGCCTTGGTGAGCTCGGCTCCGACATCTGCCTCGGTGCCTTCCCTTTTGGTGGGCCATGGAGTTCCGGTTTCTTCGGAACGGGTTCTCTCGGACCTCCCTGGGAGGGGAGCCTTCGAGGTGATGAAGAGTGTGCTGGCCACTGGACTCAGCCAGCAGTCTGTTCCCTTAGCTCCTCCCTCTATGGTGCCTGTCGATATCTCTGCCATCTCTCTTGCTCCCGGACCCAGAGATCCTCTGCCTCAGGTTTCCCCACTGGGAAGAACCCCCTCTTCCGAGGATTCTCCTGATCAGTCAGGGGATCCTCCGCGCAAGAGGACTTGTAAGAGGAAACACATAGACTCCCCTGAGTCTATCACTTCAGATACCGACTTAGATGAGTCTGAGGGATCCCCAAGATCCCCCTCTGAGGATGTCTCCTTTTCAGACATCCTAGAACTCCTTAAACAGAGGGGAAACTGGCCCTCTAATAATCCCTCTGAGGATGAGTCGGTATACCTAGAGGCGTTTGGATCTCGGCCCTCCACCTCCTGGGTGTCTCTGCCTTTCGACCCCCTTATGCAGGTTATTGCTCAAAAGGCTTGGGCTGCTCCTGACTCTGTAGAGCCCGTTCCTAGGAGGCCGTCTAAATTTATTACTGCCCCTTCTGATAAGCAATTCCTTACCAAAGGTGTCCCTGCTGATGCCATGGTGGTGGCGGCTGCCACTAAGAAGGAACTTGCAGATCCTTCCGTACCTGTCCATCCTCCTAATAAGGACTCTAGGACCATGGATAGGTATGGTAAGCGGATGTTCTCTTCAGCGACCTTTGCTATGCGCTCGCTGAACTACTTATGTCACTTCACCAGACTCCAAAGGGACATCCTTAAGGAGCTAGGTGAAGTAGTACAGGATCCCACAGCTGCAGGGGCTCAAGAAAAAATTGCTTTGTAGCTAGGAACCCTTAATTCTATTGCTAACTCCTCCATGCGACTGATATCATATGCGGCAGATGGAGCGAGTAGGGCCGCAGGTACAGGTGTGGCTCTTAGACGCCAAGCCTGGATGCGGCTCTGTAATTTTGCAGATCCCTTTAAGGCGTCCTTCACAAACTCTCCCTTTGATGGGTCAGCTTTGTTTGGCCCTCAAGTGAAGGATACATTGACCAGGTCTGAGCAGGACGGCAAGACTCTTTCTGCCGTAGGGGTCCGTTTTTCCACCCCTTCTAGACCTTACCCTAAAGGACAGAAGGGTGGCAAAATGTGGTTCTGCAAATCCCAAGGAGTCACGCCGGATACACGTGGTCAGTTTACCCCTAGAGGCAGAGGGGGTAACAATAACAGACGCCGCTCTAGAGGCAGAGGGGGTCCACAAAACCAGGGAAGCAGAGAGCCTCTCTCTGACAAGCCCTTTCAGCATCCCTGAGATGTTGCCCGACTGTCCATCCTTGGAGGCAGTCGGGGGAAGACTATCGCTGTACCCAGAAGCCTGGCGTTCCCTCACTCAAGACAGATGGGTACAGTCGATCATATCCGAGGGTTACAAAATTCCTTTCGAGGAAAGTCCTTTCTCTCACTCAAATTCCTTCCAGATGTACCACCGGTCTAAGGGAAATTGCAGAGTTAAAAGTATTAAAACTTCTACAAAAAGAGCCATTCAGCCAGTTACAACAGACCATTCAGAGCCGGAATCTACTCAAGGTTCTTTTGGTCCCCAAAAGACGGGAGACTGGAGACCAATGTTGGATCTCAGCAGACTCAACAAGTCTGTGAGAAAGACAAGATTCGAATGGTCACACTTCAGTCAATTCTGCCCTTCCTAGAGAAGGACAACTGGATGTGCTCAATAGATCTTCAGGATGCGTACTATCACATAAAATTCACAGACGCTCCAGAAGGTTTCTCCGCTTCGGCTGGGGTCCAGTCATTTCCAATTCAGAGCCCTGCCCTTTGGTCTCACTACAGCCCCCAGAGTGTTCACCAAATGTATGGCAGTGGTCACGGCTCACCTGAGACGTCAAGGATTCCAGGTGTTTCCGTATCTCGACGACTGGCTCCTTTCAGCCACCACCAGGCATCAACTTCTTCAAGCCAGGGATTACACAATAAATCTTTGCACTCAATTGGGAATTTCGATCAACTATGAAAAATCCTCCTTATTGCCCTGCCAGTCTATTACTTTCATAGGCGCGAACTTAAACACTGTTCGGATGTCAGCTACCCTCACAGACCAAAGAATCTCAGATATACAAAGTCACGTGAGGATCATCCTAGCCAGCAAGAAAGTACAAGCCAGAATGGTTCTAAAGGTGTTGGGCCTCATGGCTGCAGCCATTACCCTTCTTCCCCTGGCCCGCTTCTATATGCGCCTGCTTCAGTGGATGTTGTTCACTCAGTGGTCTTACCAACAACTTCCGATGCGTCACCAAATACTGGTGACACAAATTTGCAGGAATCATCTTTCATGGTGGATTACTTCTCCACAGATTCACCAAGGCAGACCCTTTGTACCCCCAACCTCGGTAGCCACTGTCACTACGGACGCCTCCCTGATCGGGTGGGGGGGTCATTATCAGGGCAGGATGGTTCATGGGACGTGGCAACCGTTCGAATACCACCTGCACATAAATGTCCTGGAGATGAGAGCAGTGCTTTTAACGTTGCAAGCCCTCAACGACTTTCTTCCCTTGGGGACAATTGCAGTCCACACAGACAACATGTCTGTAGTATGGTATATCAACAAGCAGGGCGGAACCAAGTCCTACACCTTGTGTCGAGAAGCTCTCAGACTTTGGCAATGGGCGATCTCCTCTCATCGGTTTCTGGTAGCAACGCATATCCCTGGGAAAACCAACATTTTAGCGGACAGATTGAGCAGAGCTATTCTCATGCCTCATGAGTGGTCTCTCAAACAATCTATAGTGGAGGAGATTTTTCTAGAATGGGGCCGCCCATGTTGCGATCTTTTTGCTACTCCCCAAAACAGCAAATGCCCAGACTTCTTCTCTCTCTTCCCACTGCCAGGCCATCCCCCCCGAGACGCTCTAACCCAGGATTGGCCCCAGGGACTTCTTTATGCCTCTCCTCCTTTTCCACTGATTCCTCAAGTACTCCAGAAAGCCACCGTTTTGAGAGCCAAAATGATTCTCATTGCTCCCTATTGGCCTCGACAAATTTGGTTTCCGTTCCTCCATCATCACCTTTTGGTGCGGCCGTGGCATCTGGACCCAGTGCCAGACCTTCTGATTCACCAATCGGGTCAGCTGCACCGGTCTATCCCTTCTCTCAACCTCACAGCATGGTTGCTCCACTTCCTTCCTTAGCCAGGCTTCCTATGATCTCTAATCCTGTTAGAGACATCATAGTAGCTTCCTTAAAATCCTCTACTAGGAGGATTTATACCAGCAAATGGAAACGTTTTTCTTGTTGGGCAAAAGCTAAAAATATTGATCCCTTTACTGCTCCAGTACAAGCAGTTTTGGATTTCTTAGCGGAAATCTTTCACGCGGGCTCCTCTTCCTCCACGGTCAAAGTTCAGTTGGCTGCTATCTCGAACTTTCATGTCGGGTTCGCAGATCACAACATTATGTCCCACAGGCTTTGTAGAGCCTTCTTTAAAGGAATTTTTCTCCTGAAACCTCCAATCAGGAGTCCTCATCCTCAATGGGACCTAAATTTAGTGCTGACATCCTTGATTCTTCCTCCTTTCGAGCCAGCTGTTTCATGTTCCCTGAAATTTCTTTCATGGAAAACTTTATTCCTGGTGGCTATTACTTCGGCTAGGAGGGTATCTGAACTTCATGCTCTCTCTGTTCGCCCCCCCTATTTAGTCTTCCACAAAGACAGAGTATCATTGAGAACTAATCCGACCTTTTTGCCTAAGGTCGCCTCAAAGAGTAATTTGAATCAGGCTATTGATCTTCCTGTATTTTTCCCAAACTACTCAAACAGATCGGAACAAAAGTTACATTATCTTGATGTTCACCGCCAACTCGGATATTATTTGGACAGAACAAAACAATTCAGGAAATCCGATCAGCTCTTTGTTTCTTATGCTGATAACAAAAAGGCCTTCCTGTCTCAAAAGTGACCTTATCTAGATGGCTTTCTTCTGTCATCTCTGAAATTTATCAGCTCAGGGGAAAACAGCTGTGCTCGAAACCTAAAGCACATTCAACCAGAAGCTTAGCCACTTCCACAGCTTTTCAAGCTAGACTTCCATTAGACACTATTTGTGCAGCAGCCACTTGGGCCACTCCTCATACCTTTGTTTCTCATTACAAATTGGATTTGGCCTCCAGGGACAGAGCCAGTTTTGGCTCTACAGTTCTCAAGAGTCTGTTCCATTGAGCCACCCAGGATAGAGGTGCTAGGACGCGGTCCCATCAAGCAAGAATGAAGGCGAGATTGACAACTTAACATTGAGAAGTTATGTACCTACCATAACGTTCCATGTTAGTTGTCTTCTCGCCTTCTTTCTTGCGACCTCCCTCCTTCCCCCTGGCCTGGACAGACCTTTTCTCTCTACATGGAAGAATGCTTCTTAAGACCATACAGTGCTGGTCCTCCAAAACCATCCTTCAGGCTTTTCTCTCCTCCTTTCTTCCTTTGGGAAGTTTTTTATGCTAGGTGTTATTGCCTATAGACAACAAACGAGATCTGGGTACTTACCGCCTTGCATCATGGGATATGGGGCTGCCTCGAGCTGGTAAAAGTGACTCTCGAGCTTAGCAAGTGCCGAGTCGGAGCCGAGGATCGGCTCCGAACCCATCAAGCAAGAAAGAAGGCGAGAGAAGACAACTAACATGGAACGTTATGGTAGGTACATAACTTCTCATTTCCTTCTGTTGGACAGCTAAACAGTCTTCCTGTTTGTGGGCAGCAGACATAACCCTGTATTTTAAAGCAATTAGTGCTTAAGGCAGGATGCTGTATTGACTTTTAACCATTCTGTGTATGCTTGTGAGCTCAGCACAGCATCTTGCCTCAAGTTTTGATTGTTTCAGAATCCAAGCTAATAATTCCGCCCTTTGTCAGAGGTTACTTCATTGACAGCACTTTGCTTGGGCTGGGGTGGTCTAGAAAATAGCAGAATTTAGTACTGTGAAGATATGCAGACATATTTTATATAATCTGGACGTAAATCATATTGGACTGCATTGTGTAACTTAACAAAAACTGTGAATTGAATCTGTTTTGACTGAATGCATTATGTTCATTAATCTTCTTTTGCAGTAGATTGTGGTCACTAATCTCTCTCTGGTTTCTTCTAGGTTAATTTCCCACCATTTTTATTTGAAGTCTTTCTGTGTGCTCCCATAGATGATACAAAAAGCAGTGCAAAAGTTGGAAATGGTGTAGTTGTTTTCACATTGTATAAGAAAGAGTTGGAACTCTGGAAGAGTCTTTCATTAACTGATGGTAAGACTATCTTAAATTTTCTAAGCTGTTTTCCCCTGTATCTTTTGTCATCATGCCATATATACTGAACTAAATCTTTCTCAGTAATACAGTAGCTTAGAGCATTCCTCATTGCAGATAATACGTATTAATTATAGCATTTGTAAAATGCTGTTTCAATCAATCTACTGGATTGAAAACAATGTTGTTGGGCAGAAAGTACTACCCTTAGACTTTGATGTAGACTACTTTAATAACAGTTTTCTCTCTGTTCTAAATAACCACGCCTCACCCAGTAGAAAACATATTAGAAACACCACATCCCCATGGCTAACACACACACACACACACACACACACACACACACACACACACACAATAAAGAAATAATGAAAAATTGAGACAAAGCTTGGAAAGTCTGGTAAATCAACAAATTCATCAATAATAGCCAAAAGTTCAAAAAACTTTGTAACCCTGCCAAAAAGGAAACAAGTGCTGATAAAAAAGAATGTTAAGTTGTCTATCTCGCCTTCGTTCTTGCTGGTTGGGATTGGAGCCGATCCTCGGCTCCGACTCGGCCATCTTCCATAGCTCGAGAGCTGTTTACTGGCTCAAGGCTACCCCTTATCCCATTATGCCTAGCGCTAGCTACCCAGATCTCATTTGCCGCTTCAGCTGTGAGGTGTCGTTCTTACTGGCTCAGGATCGTATATGTTTCTTATTCAACTATTTCTTGTCAAATTAGTCTTTTTTTTCTGGGATTTTTATTGTTTAAATTTGTAGAGTGTAACTTTGTGTTAGTTTAGTCTATTGGTAATCCTTCCCTTAGAACTCATTTAAATTAGAGAGTTCTCCCCCTCCCCCACTCCCTATCCCTTCTTGTAGGTTACAGTTAGTTTAATCTTTTCTTTTCTTATTGTTAGGTAGCCGTTTCAGTTAGATATAAAAAAAGAAAAAAAAAAAAAAAACAATCTTTAGCTGTAGTTTACTGTGTGTTTTTTGCCTTTTGTTATTAGTGTTGTGGTATTCTGTTATCACCGTTCGGCCTTTTGGTCAAAAATCAATGTAGTGTCTTACATATTTTGTGGGTATGTCTAAAGAATCCAAAGTGTCTGGATTCAAGAAGTGTGACTCATGCTGTCAGAAAATGTCTCTGACAGATGGTCACACTTGCTGCGTCTATTGTTTAGGTGCAGTGCACCTGCAGGACTCTTGTTCCATATGCCATGCATTCAGCCCAAGAGTTCTGCAGGAGCGCAAGAATAAACTTATTCTGAGGGGTCTTCTCAAGCCCCAGGATTCACCGGCCAAGGCTCAGCCTGTGAAATCCCCAAAACCGACCAAATCATCGGAGCCATCATTGGTTCAAACTTTACCGACTACTTCAGTTCCGGTAGGAACCGAGGAGACTATCTCCCTGTCAGCTCCATCAGTGTCTTCGGAGCCATCGCGGAGCCACAAGAGGCTGAGATCCCCTTCTTTGGAATCCATACATTCGGCTCCTCGGTCTCCCTTGCTGCAAAGTGAGTGCAGTCACAGATCCTCCCACTCGCCTCGGTCCTCTAGGTTCTCGGATCACGACATGGAGAGAGTGGTCAGTAGGTTACTGAAGTCGCAGGCACTTGCCAAGATGTTGTCCAGCCCTCCTCAACAGGTGTCTGCTCTGTCCACTTCTATCGATATTCCTCCTCTGACTCCATTGAGCTCTGAGCCGGAGTTCATTGGGGTTCGAGTCGTGGAACCGTCTTCTCCGATAACTATCCCTCCTTCGGTTCTGTCGTCGGCTCCGATTCCCTCGATGGTGCCGTCCATCAAGGGATGTGGGTGCCGAGGCTCCCTCGTCAGCTCCGAGGGGGCGAATGGCATCGGACCCTTGTCCGACCCCATTCTCCCTCTCGGAGCTTTGGCGCAGGTGAGCTCTGCTCCTACATCGGCCTCGGAGCCATCTCCCTCGGTGCGGAGAACGATTCTGATTTCCTCTGAACCGGAGCCTTCCCTGCATCGTGGCAGGGATGCCTTCGATGTCATGAGAAGTGTTCTGGCCACTGAGTCAGCTCTTCTTTCAACCCCATCGGCTCTGTCCCCTGTAGTGCCTGTGTTAACCTCTGTTCCTCCTCCAGACCCCAAGCGTGGGGAACCGGCGCTCCAGGGCACCCCATTGGGTGCATCCTCTTCTTCCGAGACCTCCCCTGGTCATTCAGAGGAACCCCCTTGGAAGAAGAAGTGCAAGAGGAAGCACATTGACTCCCCCGAGTCTGTCACTTCTGATACAGACTTAGATGAATCGGAAGGGTCCCCGAGATCCCCCTCTGAAGATGTTTCCTTCTCCGACATCCTAGAAATGCTTAAGTAAAGGGGGAACTGGACTCCCCTAGCCCCTACCGAGGATGAGTCTGTATTCCTGGATGCCTTCGGTTTCCGATCTTCCACCTCCTGGGTTTCTCCGCCTTTCGATCCACTCATGTCAGTGGTGGCTCGAAAGGCTTGGTCAGCTCCAGATACAGTGGAACCAGCACCGACGAGACCCGGCAAGTTTATCACTGCACCCATTGATAAGCAGTTCCTTACTAAAGGTGTTCCTGTGGATGCCATGGTGGTAGCAGCAGCCACTAAGAAAGAGTTAGCGGAAACTTCTTCATCTGTCCATCCTCCTAACAAGGAGTCCAGGACTATGGATAGATATGGGAAGCGAATGTTTGCTTAAGCGACCTTTTCTATGAGGTCACTGAATTACCTATGCCATTTTACCTGGCTTCAGAGGGATCTCCTTAAAGAGCTTGGAGATACCCTTCAAGATCCATCAGCTGAAGGGGCTCAAGCTAAAGTAGCTTCTCAGCTGGTGACCCTTGATTCTGTAGTCAACTCCTCCATGAGGCTCATTTCTTATGCAGCCGATGGTGCGAGTAGAGCCGCAGGTACAGGCCGTGGCCCTTAGGAGACATGCATGGATGCGGTTGTGTAATTTTGCAGAACCCTTTAGAGCGTCATTCACCAACACCCCCTTTGATGGTTCCTTTCTCTTTGGACCACAGGTGAAAGACACTCTGACTAGGTGTGAACAAGAAGGCAAGACTCTCTCTGCCAAGGGATCCATTTTTCTACTCCTTCCAGACCATACCCCAAGGGTCAGAAGAGTGGTAAAATGTGGTTTTGAAAATCCTAGGGAGCCTCGCCTGACGCACGTAGCAATTTTTCCTCCAGGGGCACAGGAGGAAACAACAACAGACACCGCCCTCATGGCAGAGGGGGTCCGCAGAACCAGGGCAGCAGAGAATCCTTCTCTGAGAAAGCCCTTCCAGCATCCCTGAAGGGTTGCCCGGCTGCCCGCCTCTGGAGGCAGTCGGGGGAAGACTTTCTCTCTACCCAAACCCTGGCAAAATTTAACCCAAGATAAATGGGTACAGTCAATCATATCCGGAGGTTACAAAATTCCCTTCTCTCAACCCCCCTTACCATCAAGCAAATCCATTCCAGATGTTCCACCCAATCTGAGGGACCAAGCAGTCATAGAAGTTTCAAGACTGCTAGAAAAAGAGTCATCCAGGAAGTCCCGGCAGACCAACACGGATCCGGAACTTACTCAAGGTTCTTTTTGGTACCAAAAAAGACAGGGGACTGGAGACCAATTCTGGATCTCGGCAGACTAAACAAGTCTGTTCAAAGAACAAAGTTTCAGATGGTCACGCTACAGTCCATTCTACCCTTTCTGGGTCAGGACAATTGGATGCGCTCCATAGATCTTCAGGATGCGTACTACCACATCAAAATGGACAGGCGCTCCAGGAGATTCCTTCGCTTCTGGCTGGGAGCCAGTCATTACCAGTTCAGAGCTCTGCCCTTTGGTCCCACCACAGCCCCCAGGGTGTTCAAATGTATGGCAGTGGTCACGGCTCACCTGAGACGTTGAGGATTCCAGGTGTTTCCATATCTAGATGACTGGCTCCTTACTGCTACTACCAAGCATCACCTTCTACAAGCCAGGGACTACACAATCACAATTTGCTCCCAGCTAGGCATTACAATAAACTTCGAAAAATCTGCCTTGTTGCCCTGTCAATCTATTACCTATATAGGAGCAGACTTAGACACAAGGAGTATGTCCGCAAGGCTACCGCCAAACAGAATGACCACAATTTGACAGCAAGTACAAATTCTAATGCAGTGCAAAAGTTTCCAAGTCAGGTTGGTTCTTCAAACTCTGGGTTCCATGGCAGCGGCAATTCTTCTAGTCCCTCTGGCCCGCTTTCACATGAGAATTCTTCAGTGGCTTCTGTTCACACACTGGTCTTTTCAACAGCTGCCCATGTCTCACATGATCATGATTACAGAAACATGCAAAAGGCACCTTTTCTGGTGGATGGTCTCTCCACTAGTCTCTCAGTGCAGACCATTCATTCAGCCCCCTCCGGTTGCCACAGTGACCACAGATGCCTCCCTGATAGGGTGGGGAGGCATTATCAGGGCAGGACAGTCCAAGGCACTTGGCAGCCTCACGAGTACCATCTGCACATAAACGTCCTAGAAATGAGAGCCGTGCTCCAAGCATTGCAAGCTCTTCAGGAATCTCTCCCTTCTGGGACCATTGCAATTCAAACGGACATGTCAGTGGTTTGGTACATCAATAAACAGGGCGGAACCAGGTCCTACCCCCTATGTCGAGAAGCACTCAGACTTGGCAGTGGGCGATCTCCTCCCAACAATTTCTGATTGCGACGCACATCCCTGGAAGGTCCAACGTCGTAGCGGACAGGCTCAGCAGAGCTATTCTCATGCCTCACGTGTGGTCTCTGAATCAGGGAGTTGCGAATCTTATCTTTCGCAAATGGGGACAGCCTTGCTGCGATCTTTTCGCCACCCCTTTCAACAGCAAATGCAGCAACTATTTCTCCCTTCTTCCGCTTCCAGGTCACACACCCAGAGACGCTCTAGTCCATGTTTGGCCTCAGGGACTTCTTTATGCCTTCCCTCCTTTTCCCCTGATACTGAAACTCATACAGAAAGCAATATCGTTGGGTTGCAAAATGATCCTCATTGCCCCCTACTGGCCTCGACAGATATGGTTTCCATTCCTGCACCATTACCTTCTCGATCAACCCTGGACTCTGGGCCCGATTCCAGACTTGCTGATTCATCAATCAGGCGGGCTGCATCAATCCCTCCAAACACTCCAGCTCACAGCTTGGTTGCTCCACTTCCGACTGTAGCCAGGCTTACCAACATTTCCCCGGCCGTACGTGAAATTATTGTGTCCTTGCACAAGTCGGCCACTAGAAGGACTTATGCTAGCAAATGGAAACATTTTTCTTGTTGGGCAGAGGCTAGGAACATAGATCCCCTTTCAGCCCCAGTCCACGAAATCCTGGAGTTCCTAGCAGAACTTTTTCATTCTGGGTCCGCTTCTGTTACAATCGGGGTTCAATTAGCGGCCATTTCAAACTTTCATGTTGGTTTCTCTAATGCAAACATCATGTCTCATAAGCTATGTAAAGCTTTCCTAAGAGGGACTACTCTCCTTAGACCCCCAGTGAGAGATCCCCCTCCTCCTTGGGACCTAAATTTGGTACTAACCTCTGTAATTTTGCCCCCTTTTGAACCTGCAGTGTCCTGCTTCATTAAGTTTCTATCTTGGAAAACTCTCTTTCTGGTAGCTATTACTTCAGCCAGACGCATCTCTGAACTTCAGGCACTATGTGTCCATCCTCCATACTTAGTTTTTCATAAGGACAGGGTAGCTCTGAGGACTAATCCCTCTCCTTCCGAAACGCTGCTCAGAAAATAATTTAAACCAATCTTTAGACCTTCCCATGTTTTTTCCCAACTACACCAACAAGGCAGAATACAAATTACATCAATTAGATGTTCATAGACAACTGCGTTTTTACCTGCATAGGATGAAGGACATAAGGAAATCGGACCAACTATTCCTTTCCTATGCTCTGGGCAAACAAGGTCATCCAGTCTCCAAACTGACCTTGTCCAGATGGTTGTCTCACATTATTACTTTCATTTATCAATTGAGAAACAAAGAGTTGCCTATCAAACCAAAAGGCCAGGGCTTTTGTCACCTCTGTAGCCTTTCAGTCTAGGATGCCCATGGATTCTATCTGTGCAGCCATTACGTGGGCAAATCCTCATACCTTTATTTCTCATTACAAGCTAGATATGGTCTCCAGGAGCAGAGCTGACTTTGGTTCCACTGTTCTGAAGAGTCTGTTCCAATGAGCCGCCCAGGATTGTAGGTGCTAGGGACGCTGTCCCAACCAGCAAGAACGAAGGCGAGATAGACAACTTAACATAAAGAAGTTATGTACCTACCATATAACGTTCCATGTTAGTTGTCTTCATCTCGCCTTCTTTCTTGCGTCCCACCCTCCGTCCCCCTGTCCTATTGGATCGAGAAGAGTTTTGGTTTCACTGGCTGAGTGTTCTCTGGTTTGTTTCCTCTTCTGACTTAGAGAGTATGACAGGTATGCTCAACCTGTCTGTTTAGATAGGTTGATTCTCTGGCTATGTCTGGGGTTAGCTATTACAAATGAGATCTGGGTAGCTAGCGCAAGGCATCACGGGATAAAGGGGTAGCCTCAAGCCAGTAAACAGCTCTCAAGCTGTAGAAGATGGCCGAGTCGGAGCAGAGGATCGGCTACGATCCCAACCAGCAAGGAAGAAGGCGAGATGAAGACCACTAACATGGAATGTTATGGTAGGTACATAACTTTTTTTTCTACCTCAATCTACAAAATCTCTAATCCAAAAACCCATTCAAGTTCTGGTCGACCATTAATAATTTCCAAAAGCCAGATCAACCCACACAACCAAGTCTGTTACCAAACAAGACAGACAACAATGTTACCAACAAATTCAATGACTACTTCATTAATGTAGTAAAATCCCTAAGAAAGAACAACCCTCAAACATCCCACCTACCCCACACCCATACACAAGACAGTGCCTATCCTTTCAATCTAAAGCTTATTCCAACCAGCAATATTAGAAGACTGCTTTCTAAGCTTAAACCCACCACCCTAGTAGCAGATGACCTCCAAAAAACCTATCAGAGGCTGCTGAAATTCTGGCGTACCCTGTAATTATAGTCCTTAACTGATCTCTAAATGAATAAGATGTTCCAGCTTCATGGAAACAATCCATAATCTTAGTCAGCCACAAAGGCAGCTGCTCTTATGAAATGCCAAAACTACAGACCCATCACTATCCTTCCTCTGCTCTCCAAAATCCTTGAAATATATGTCCACTCTTAACTTCTTCCTTACCTAGTAGACAATAACTTGCTGTCTCTCACACAATACAGTTTTTCCCATTTCATTAGCACAAGCTGTGCACTCTTGTATTTCCTAAACTCTGTTAATTACCATAGAAATGAAAACAAGCTTGTATCCTCTGTATTTATAGATGTTTCCAAAGCTTTTGACACTGTCCCCCATCAAAACCTTCTCCACATCTTGTCCACTCTTGGACACTCACATTCTGCAATTATCTATTTCAGCAGCTACCTCAGCAGTAGAACCCAGTGTGTCAAGTGTCAATCAGCTATCTCATCTTAGCAATCAGTCACAGATGGAGTTCCTCATGGTTCATTCCTAAGCTCTTTGCTCTTTAATATATTCATAACCAACATTCAGACAGTATCCTATCCCTCCACACTTGTCCAATATGTCAGTGACTCAACATTCCTCTGCTCAGGTACAACTCTCCACAAACCACAATCCCTTACTCAACAATCTTCATGAACATAGAAAACTGTCAAATTCTCTCAACAATTCACAACTATTACTAAATGCAAAAAAAAAAAAATTAATGCTTTCTCCATTTGTGCATTTAGCCAAAATGGCTGAACCCCTGAAAATCACTTCCCCTTATAGATACCGTCTCCATCACAAAACTACTGGGTGTCACAACTGATCATTAAATTAACATTTGATGCTTGTATTCACAATGCTTAAAAAAAAAAAAAAAAACGAAAACTAGGCACCTTATATAGAACAGACAACTACTCTGACCAAACACGCAAAGCTACCTCTGTAGCTTATCTTCTGCCAAACCCATTATATGCAGCACCTGTATTCACTTAATCCAGTCCATAAACTAGTTGAACTGTTACGATGCAATAACAAAATAGCCAAGTTCGCAGCACATCTTCCCAATCAAACACCTCATTGCTTCACCCTCCAAAAACTAATATGGTTGATTCTCCCTAGCCAACACAGTACCCTCCAACAAGCACAACACTGTCCATCTATTCAAACTTTGCTAGCATGGTACACTGCTTCTTGATCCTTAAGATCTGAGACATCAGGACTAGTGTCAATCACCAGAGCTCTCTATTCACATTGCTCTGCAGTTAACTCCTGTAATGTAGCAAAAAGTGGTAATTCCCTACCTAAAGAAACCAGGCAAACAACATCCTAATCAAACTTAAAGTAGAAAGCAAATTCCTTGTCTGTTTGCACTGTAGCTACAAGGCCTCCCTAGCTCCACAAGCCAGGAAATCAACCCCCTACAACAAACCACCATAATTCCCCAGATGAACTCTACTACTTTTCCCATCATGTAACTCTCCTTCTAAAAACTCTCATTCTTCCTGTTATGCTTAACTACTTTCACTTCATGTAACTTGCCTTCCTTTTCCTGATGACCTAATCATTTCATGCTTAAACCTATATCAACTATTTCTACAATGTCCTGAGAAATCTAACAATGTCTAAACATTAAACTTACAATTTGTGAGTATATGATCTGCAAATTCTGTATTACTGTACCAAATCTAAATGAATGATCATTGTGATGTTAATGTTTTATCCTATAACTAACTATATATGTTTAGCAGTAACAGTATTGTTTAATGCATGTTTCAAATACCTCCATGTAAACTGAAGCTTTTCTCCCTGGACCTCCACTGAAAAGGGTTTGTGACAACCCAGCTGGACTGTCCCAGAAAACAAAATGTAAATAAAATAAAAATAGATAAGTAAATAAATCATCACTGTGTATCCCTCTGAGCCTCACCAGTCTAATAATTTAGCTTGAAGATTAAATGTCATCAGCTTTCCGATAGCCGTTTTGAATTTCCAGTCCTCAGATCTCTAGGCTTATTTTTGTTGTGATACAGATGAGGATGGTCTGTTTTGTAAGGTTCTGAAAAGCTTTCTGGTACTTTAATTTCATGAACCTTCCTTGAAAATCTGGAGTGATTTACCTTGTGTATATAAGGTACATGCGCAAAAAATGTACAGCAAAACCGTCTGAAAAGGTATTTCACTAAGTAAAATATGTATCAATCATATATATAACTGTGCTAATTATAAAAAAAAAGTATATATACACACGCACAAACATATACATATATTTGTGTGTGTGTATGTATGTATGTGTGTGTGTGTGTGTGTGTGTGTGTATATATATATATATATATATATATATATATATATATATATATATATATATGTATATATGTATATATATATATATATATATATATAAACTGACATCTGTTGTGTAACATCACCGTAAGTCTACATATTTTAGTTAACATAAATGTAAAATTTGGAGAAAGATCCATGATCTGAAGTAGCTAACTTCATTTGATCAGCAACCTATGGGTATCAGATCCGATTCGGATCCGAGCCGGCAGCTTTCGTAGCTAAAGATCCGAGCTCCAAGCTCCTCCCCCTACCCATAATGCCCTGCCACCTCCCTCTAACCCTCAGATCTCATTTGCCGTGGCTTCTGTAAGCTTCTTAGAACAAGCTCCGAGCGTGGTATTGTGAGTTAAGGCTTTATATATAATTTTTTTCTGTCAGAATTTCTATATCTTTGTGTGTGTGAGATTCCCTTCTAACTCCCTTAGTTTTTTTGTGGGTAGTTTTAAAAAATTCTTAGTTAGTTAAAGTTTATTCCCCTCCCCCCTCTGTGTGTGAAGGTGTGTGGGCCTGTTCTCTTTTTTCTTTCTCTAATATGTCTGAAGGCCCAAAAGCTGTGTTTTCTAAATGCTCCGAGTGTGGCCATAAGCTGTCCCCAGCAGATGGCCACACTTGGTGCATTATTTACCTGGGTGCTGATCACCTTTCTTCGGGCTGCACTATTTGTGCAGCCTTCAACCCCAGGGCTTTGAGGGATAGGAGGACGAAGCTAATCCTTGCGGGCCTTTTGCCCCCTGATTCCACTTTGTCCTCCTCCTCCTCTGCGGCTGCTCCACCTACCGCGTCCGATCCCCTGGCCGGGACTCAACCTCGCTCTTTGGCCCAGGAGGAAAGGGACGGCAAAAAGAAAGACAAGAAGGACAGGGAGTGGGAAAAAGGCACCGTAGCCACAAGAGGCGGTCCGAGTCAGCTCCATCGACCCCGCCGTCCAAGCAGCTTGCCTCTCCCCTTAAGGTCTCTGGGCCTTCCCCCTCCCGGCTTTGTTCTCCATGTTTCTCCCCGGAGCCGGAGGAGGAGACCTGGTCACCTTCGAGGTCATCTAGGCGGCCTCGTCCAGGTCAACGAGGAGTTTATCCGATGCAGACATGGACCGGATGATGCGTCGATTTCTTCAGGCCCAGCTGAAGATGGGAGTGCTCTTGCCCCCCCCCCTGGAGGGGGGGGGCTCGACCCCCTTTTTCGCCCTCATTGCTCCTTCTCCGACCCGCTATCAGGGTTCAGAGCTGTCGGATCCAACTAGCTTCGGAGCCGCCGTGGTGTCGGCGCCGGCAGTGTTTCCTACTTCAGCGCCGACTGTACCCTCGAGTCTGTCGGATCCGTTTTTGGATCAGAGCTCTCGGGGCCGTGAGTTGAGCATTGGATCCAGAGGGGTTAGTGGACCTTCGGCTCGGTTGAGGTCGGAGCGCATTACTGTTTCAGATCTGATCGGATCATCTCCGGCGCCGATCCGCACGCTGGATCCGAGGGGAGTGCTTTTGGATCCTAGGGAAAGCAGTTCACCCTCTGCATTCGACATCATGGAGAGGGTTCTCTCGAGGGATTCGAGGCCCCAGGCTCTTGCTACAGATCCACCCGCCATTCCCTCTCAGATGGATCTGTCTTCCATCATCTAGCCCCAGGGACATCCCAGATGGTTCCCATAGAGGAACAGGACATTGTTGGTGAGGCCTCTTCGGACAGCTCCTCCGAGGAGGTCCCTCACAAACGAAAGTGCAAGAGGAGGCACTTGGACTCACCTGAGTCCCTCACAGAAGACACGGACTTAGAGGAAGGGGAAGGTTCCCCAAGGTCACCCCCTGAAGACGTCTTCTTTGGAGACATTATGGAAATGTTGCACATTAGAGGGGGATGGTCTGCCCAAAAACCTTCCTCGGATGAGTCTATGTTTCTGGAGGCGTTTGATGCAGGCTCATCTACCTCTTGGGTGTCCCCTGCTGTTGACCCCCTGGTGGACATCATAACTACCAGGGCATGGAAGGAGCCAGACACTGTCGAGCCAATACCCAAGTGACTGGACAGGATACTCAGCCCCCCCCCCCATGGACAGGACAGTTTGGAGCAAGGGTACCCCAGTGGATGCCATGGTGGTGGCGGCTGCCACTAAAAAGGAATTAGCACAGGAGAGTTCCTCGGTACATCCTCCAGACAAGGAGTCTCGGATGATGGACTGCCTCAGAAAGCAGATGTTCACTTCAGTGACCTTCTCTGTAAGGTCACTGAACTATATGGCACATGTAATTTGGCTCCAGCGGGACCTGATCAAAGAGTACGCTGGATCACCCCCAGAGTCAATGTCGGCCGAGGACAAACGGACCTTCTCTGCTTGAATGGCCACTCTCAAGTCGATTACTAACACATCTATGCGGCTTCTCTCCCATGCCACAGAGGGAGCGGCTAGAGCCAGCGGAACAGGCATTGTTTTACGTATACAGGCCTGGCTCCATCTCCGCGACTTTGCGGAACCCTTCAAGGCGTCCTTCTCGAACGCTCCTTTTGACGGTTCTACACTTTTCGGCAAAACCGTCCGTGATACGCTTCTCCAGAGCAAGAAAGATGGGAAGACGTTGTCAGCCGTCGAGATCCGCTTCTCTGCTCCTCAGAGGTCCTACTCCAGGAACCAAAGAGGACAAAAGAAGATGTGGTTCCGGAAAGCTCAACAATCCTGTTTCTCTCCAGATCCTTCATCCTTCAGAGGCAGAGGAGGACAGAGTGAACGCTGGCCCAGAGGCAGAGGGGGGTCGAAGAATTTCGGGTCGAGGGAACCTTTGTCCGATCGACCTGCGCAGCAACCCTGAGGGGTTGCCCGATTGCTCCTGTCTGGAGGCAGTCGCGGGGCGCTTCTCGGAGCACCTAGCAAATTGGGAGTCCATTACAACAGATCGCTGGGTGCTCCAAATTATATCCAGAGGCTATTCTATCCCATTCCTAATGTAGCCTCCCCGATGTTCCACCCAATCAGAGGGAGGTAGCAGCCTTCAAAATACGAGAGCTGCTAAGAAGGAGCCATCCAGCACGTCCCCCTTGGGCAATCCAGATCAGGCTTTTACTCCAGGTTCTTTTTGGTGCCAAAAAAGACAGGGGACTTACGACCAATTCTCGACCTGTCCACACTGAACTGAACCTGTCAGTCGCCAAAGAAAAGTTTTGGATGGTCACCATTCACTCCATTCTCCCACTTTTACAGGAGAACAACTGGATGTTTTCGATGGACCTCAAGGATGCGCACTACCCCATTCTAATGGACAGGCAATCCAGGAGGTTTCTCCGCTTTCGGCTGGGAGCCAGCCATTATCAGTTCAGGGTCCTACCCTTCGGTCTCACCACAGCCCCCAGGGTGTTCACCAAGGTCATGGAAGTTGTAGGGGCCCACCTAAGACTTCAGGGAATACAGGTCTTTCCTTACCTGGACGACTGGCACTTAACCGCCCTCACCAGGCATCTATTATGTTCAGGCAGGGACTACTTCTTACATCTAGCCCGCCATCTAGGGATCACGATCAACCACAAGAAATCCTCCCTTCAACCTTCAGCTAGGAGGATATCGGAGCTTCACGTTCTTTGCAGTAAGCCTCCATACATCATCTTTCATAAAGACAGGGTTTCCATCAGGACTAATCCCTCCTTTCTGCCTAAAGTGGCTTCAGAAGCCAATATCAACCAGTCCATCAATCTACCTGTCTTCTTTCCTAAGTATCAAAACAAAGGAGAGTATAGACTTCATTGTCTGGATGTTCATAGACAGTTACGATTTTACTTAAACAGAATAGTCGATCTTCGAAAATCAGATCACCTTTTTGTGTCATTTGCTAAATCCTGTCTAGGTAAACCAGTGGCTAAAGTAACCTTAGCTAGATGGATTTCCCAATGCATCCTTCTCGCATACAAAAGCTCTGGTTGACCTGAGCCCCTGAGGGTACGAGCCCATTCTACCTGATCTATGGCTACTTCTTCTGCTTTCTAGTCAAGGGTTTCTTTGGATGACATTTGCTTAGCAGCTACTTATGCTTCCTCTCATACCTTTAGTACACATTATAAATTAGATCTAATATCCAGAGGATGTGCATCTTTTGGCTCTGCAGTGCTCCAGAATATCCTTCCATGAGGACCTCCCAAGTTGTTGGTAGCTGGGGACTCTGTCCCACAGGTTGCTGATCAAATGAAGTTAACTACTTCAGATAAAGAAGTTATGTACTCACCATAACGTTCCATCTGAGTAGGTAACTACATTTGTCAGCAACCAACCCTCCCTCCATCCCCCGGACCCTTAGTTCGTTCTTAAAGGATCAGGATACGTCACTTCCAGATGACATCAGGTGGAACGTTTAGTACTCCTTTCTTGTGTTATAGTAATAATCTATGGCATTATGGCAAACTCAATCTGAGGGTTAGAGGGAGGTGGCAGGGCACTATGGGTAGGGGAGGAGCTTGGAGCTCTGATCTTTAGCTAGGAAAGCTGCCGGCTCGGATCCAAATCGGATCCGATACCCACAGGTTGCTGACAAATGAAGTTACCTACTCAGATGGAACGTTATGGTGAGTACATAACTTCTTTTTTCAACCAACATGCCCTGTATCCTTATTCTATTTGTGAAGAACTGATCGCTTCAAATGCTGTTGAACCTCATGTTATGTTATCTTGCTTGGAGTCTACTTCTAAGATCACTTGCCCGAAACTGTACTGACGGACTCAACAACACCGAACTGTTAATTTACCAAACGGTCACACTACCGAATTTTTTAACATGGAACGTATACACTTGGCAAACATTGAATGAAGAAACAGCAGTATGTCAAACCCACCCAGGTGGGGGGCTGCACCCCCGACACCCCCCTAACTAAATATACCAACTCTGAGATCGCACTACAATGGGGAAAAGAGCAAATTTCCCTATGTTGGCCAAGTGCATATGTTCCCTGTTAAAATATTCGGTAGTATGATCGATCTGTAAATTAACAGTTCAGTGTTGTCATCTCGGTAAATTCTGTTTCAGGCAAGTGGTCTTTCGGTCATTAGAAGTAGACATCTTGCTTGACATTCACACACAGTACCGTTCCCTAGTTAACATGAGGATCCTTGATTTTCTATTGGACAAATTGCACAGATTATATCCTTGTAAACATGTGTTTTAACTTTCTAAAACTGATTTTAAACTATTTATATAATTTCAGATTTCTCCTGTGTAGTTCTCCCTCTGTTACCATGTCTCAAGATTTTGTGGTGTATACATGGGGTAACAGTGGAAGCATACTCCTGTGAAACGTAATTTTATGACAGTTTAAGCTGTTTTGTCTTAGTGCTATGTAGCCTGTGCTTTGGAAATACATTAACAAGGTGGTTGAAACTGATATTTTAGTGTTTATTTTAAACTTTGGTCTAGGATTCACTAAATTGTAGAAGTATAGTTAAATGATGATGGTTCTAACATCAAAGTAGGGCTTACAATATTATTAAAGTTCTACTGGCTTCAGTTTTAGAGCTCTCATTTTTTTGAGGGCTCTTAAAAAAGTATGCCATGGCTGAGTAAATAACCTATATTGATAACACTTACTCAAATTATACTCTAGTAAATATAAGTATGTAAGAGTGTAAAATTTATAGGAAGAATGTAGTCAAGTTCAAAAAGTGATTGATAATTAATATGAAAATCTGAATACGATTCCAAAATATGGGGAACAGTGAGTGCTCAAAAACTTGCAGGATGGTTGTGATTTTGAAAGAATGGTGATGCTTGCAGAATTCAGGGAAAACAGTTTTAATAAACAGCTTCCAGACAGTCATATCAATACTTGTGGTTCTGAAATACTACACTAATAACAGATAACCCAAAATTCCACAAGGACAAAACTCAAACAAACGAAAACAATTCCTCAGCAGATAGAATCCAGTGTCAGTTTATTCCAAGCAAATTTCCATACAATGGTTAAGCGCTTTCTTCCCTGAATCAGGACTTTTCAGCACAATATACAAACTAAAACACAGTCCTTATAAGGGATAACCTCGCCTTTCTCAGCAATTAAATAATTATATTATTAGCATAATATATTAAAATTCAAACCAATGACCTTACTAAAATCACATAATATGAAAAAGACATAGTGATTTACATTGCCATAAAAAATTGCCATGTTTAAAAACAGCAAAAACAACACAAAATGTTTTATATAATATATATTTGTAATTCAAAAACACACTTTTTACCCTACCAGAACCACTTAGCCTAAAATATGCTTCAGTTTTAATAAACACAGAATGTTAATATTTTCATTGATACCAGGGGGCTGGGTAGCATTTAATCTTATTTGCCACTTGAGTTCGCATATATCCAAGTGCACATCTAACACTCTCCCTTGAGCATCCTTAACTAACTGCTGAAGAACTATCATACTCTTGTAGGTGTCTACTTAACACATTCATCATTTTACAATTCCTAATATCCAAAAGATGTTCCTTAACCCTGTCTTTCAATCACCTACAGGTCTTCCCCACATAAAATGCGGGGCACATTTGGCACTTAGCCAAATATACCACATTTTTGCTGTTACACTTATAATGCCCTGTTATATATATATGTCATTACCATTCAACCTAAGGCAATCTTTTGTTTCCAGCAAATTCCTACAACAGACTCCCATACCACATTTAAAATTCCCCTTTAGTTCTAGTGCAAACTGCCCCATCTTTATTTTCATTGGATTCCAATACATTTTTAAGTGACCTGTCTCTCCTGTATACTACCACAGGGGCCAATCCAACTTTTTTAATAATGTTCTGGTCATATGACAAAATCGCCTGATTTCGTCTAATAATCTCAGCTACTGCATCACCATCAAGATTAAAGGTTGTAATAAAGCTGAGGGTTCTACTAGGCTGATTAATCACATCAGCCAGGGCCCTCAGTCCTCAATCCATTTCCATCCAAACTTCTCAAAATGGGCTTATAAATTCCATCAGCCCTTTTTCCCATTACTTCCTTAGCATTTTACATATCATTTGCAGGGGATATCCCCTTTTCAAAAACATTTGAGTAATAAAACCCACCTCCGCCTTAAATTTGATATCTTCACTTACCATGCAGGCAGCCCTCACCATCTGTCTGTTTACAGTGGACTTCTTTTGGTGATAAGGGTGCTGACTCACATAGTCTAAGTACAAGTTAGAAAAAGTGGGCTTAAAATAGATCTCTGAGGTTATTTTACCATTATGTTCATCAACCCTTAAGCAAATGTCCAAATAAGTGATGCATTCCTTACTATGGGTATAGGTGAACTTTGAAAAGTCCACCGTCCCATTAATGTATTCCAGGAAATTTGTTAGGGGTTCTAACGTACCCTCCCATACAAGGAATATGTCATCCAAAAAATCGGGTATAACAAGAAATACACTTGAAAAAATTACTCTTGAAGACATATTCCTGCTCCCAGTATGAACTATACAAAATTCAACCAGAAAAAAAGAACAAAAGCATCCACAAAAATCCACCAACGATTTATTAAGCGCTTTCATCTGCTGAATAGCTAGACTTCCTCAGAACAAATAAAAGCTCAAAAACAGTCAGCTTAAATACACAAAACCCCGCCCAAACAATCCAGTAAAACAATTAATGCTTGAGAACATTTCCAAACATCACAGAACATGTAATGAATATATGTGAAAAGTAGATTTTTCCACAACCTACTGATAAAAAATATTATTATAAATATAAAACAGTATGAATGAAATGAATAATAAAAACTGACATATGAAAAAAAAAAATATATATATATATATATATATATATATATATATATATATATATATATGGATCTATCTGACTACGTCAAGTCAGAGACAGCGAGAACACCGACGCCAGAAGATCGACAACGGAGAAGACCGACGGATCAAAACCCCGACGCTGAGAACATCGACATGGGAAAAGGCTGTGTATGTATGCGTAGTGACGGACGTTAGGTGCGAGTAAGGTAAGTGTGCGACTGTGATAGTTTGTGGGTTAGGGCGGGTTAAGTGAGTTAGGGTTAGGCCGGGCTAGGTAAGTGTGCGACTGTGATAGTTTGTGGGTTAGGGCGGGTTAAGTGAGTTAGGGTTAGGGCTAGGTAAGTGTCGACTTTGATAGTTTGTGGGTTAGGGGCAGGTTAAGTGAGTTAGGGTTAGTGAGGGCTAGGTAAGTGTGCGACTGTGATAGTTTGTGGGTTAGGGGGGTTAAGTGAGTTAGGGTTAGGGTTAGGTGAGTGTGCGATAGTGGCGGACCTTAGGGTTAGGGTTTGGGTTAAGGTTGTAGGTAGTTGTGTATGTGAGGTTTAGTGTTGGTTTGTAAGGATTTTGGTGTGCTTGTGTTGTGTGTGTGCTTTTTGGACCGGGGATTTGTTTTGTTTGTTGCTTGTCGGGATTATGGTGTGTCGGGCATGTGAGGTTTCGTGTTTGTGAAATGTCGGTTATGTGGTGTCGGTGATTTTGTTTTCGGCGTTTTGACTTGTCGACGTTGTAAGATAGATCCATATATATATATATATACATGAACATATATACACATATAATACAAGATTAAAATTGAAATTAAATAGCTAACATAGATTTCAGTTTTAAAAGACTGGAAATTGAAATGACATCGTTGAGCCCAGGGGGACGTCCAGCATTACACCTAAGTTGCCACTTGAGTTAAAGAAACTCCAAATAAATTTCTTGCAGTCTGCCCCTCGGATCATGCTCAACACAGTCAATGACAGAGTGAGTAGGGTTGTCCTTAAGATGTCTATATAGTGCATTATGCAGTGGTGTTTGAGATGTTCTCAAGCATTAATTGTTTTATTGGATTGTTTGGGCGGGGTTTTGTGTATTTAAGCTGTGTTTGAGCTTTTACTTGTTCTGAGGAAGTCTAGCTATTCAGCAGATGAAAGTGCTCAACAATAAATTGGTGGATTTCTGTGGATGCTTTTGTTCTTTTTTTTTTTTTTGCTCCCAGTATGACATCATATAATTAGAAAAAATGGGGGCACAGGCCCCCCCCCCCCATAGCCACTCAGGTGGCCTGCTTGAAATATTGGCCCTCAAAATACACATAATTATTTTTTAAGACCAATTCCATAAGCACCAACAGTTTATTAATCTCATCCTGGTCATATATCCTCCAACCAGTTAAAGCCTGTTTCATGAGGTATTATCGAAAATAAATTACAAGTGTCTGGTTACTAAGTATGTTTCACTACCTACTATCACAGTATTAATTTTCTCCAAGAAATGCCATGAGTCCCTACATATATATATTGGTAACAACTTAGCCCCTTTCGCAGTTGGAAATCCAAAAACTTGCTCAAGAAGCAGGTCTTTGCCCACTTGTCATCAACTATTGGTCTAAAACTAGGATTGTTCAGGCCTATGTATTTTGGGGATGCCAAAAATTTTAGGGACCATGGGATAATCATTCCTAAGAAATCTGTATTTTTCTTCATTCAACTGCCCCTCAAGGACCATATCCTCCAAAATTAAATCAATGGTCCTATTCATTATATTTACCTCAATGAGAGAACTCTCTTCATATGTACCATCCATCAGTAATATATTCATAGCATTAGAATAATCATTGGAATCCATAATTGCTAGCCCACTACCTTTGTTGGGCTTCATGACCCGAATATTTTTGTCTCTAACAATTTCCAAAAGTAAATCATGTTCATCCCTACTTGAATTATACTGGGGCTCCACTTTTTTCTGACCTAAAGTCCTCATAATCTCTGTTTCACAAACTTTTTCAAAGACACCAATATAATTATTGCTAGGGGGATTAAAAAGGCTAGGCTTTTTCAAAATCACCTGATCATACAATTTCATTGTTGAACAAGACTTTGCAGTTAAGCTTCTGCACATATAACTTTAGGTCAGTAAGTGTCTGTGCCAAATTTCCCCTTCTACTAGGGACAAAGGTCATTCCTTTAGATAAATTAGTATATTCCAAAGTTAATGTCCTGCTAGAGTAATTGTATATCTTAAAATGACCAGAACTATTATTAATAATTTCTGGTACAAGCATCTTTTTATGTAATAATGCCATTAAAATGTCAAAATCATTCTCATTGATTATACTGGGTTCTATCATTTTGCAGTGTGACTGGGATTTCTAAGAGGCCAACAGGATGAGACACAGCACATTGGACCAATGTATCTCTTTCCAAGGCAGGAGATGTAGTAACAAAATGTTCTAGTGATAAGTCACTCCATTGTTAAGCACACAGACTTCCCACTCACAAAGTTGGGCAAAGAGAATGTTATGGTGTACTATTTTTTGGGCATCTTTCACCTGACAAGTATAATTACAGCATAGTAGTAGTTTGTAGCCCACGTGGGGGTGAATAGAGTAAGACTCAGTACCTTGAAGGACATGCAGAGAAACATGACAGAACTTTCCATGGATATGAAAGATGCAGGCAAGACATTGGTCCTGAGTGGAATTCCTCCTTCACCTCAAATGATGCCTAGGTAAAAAGAAAAGAGTATTGGTTACAGCAGTTCACTAAACGGTTCATGTCATTCCAGGGGATCCAGTATATATCCACATGGGATGAGATGCCCAACAGTCCAAATTGCTTTGCTAAGGATGGGCCTGCATCCTTCATTTTAAGGATTCCACATATTGGTTAAACCCTTTGCTGTCCCATAGTGCCCTTTTAGGCAGAGTCCAAACTGGTGGACATTCCAAGGTAACAAGCACCCAAAACCCCAAATTAGAGTACATTAAGGTGGCTTTCGTCAGAGCCAAACGTTTCAGACAATGCATTTCTTGTTTTTGAGGCTTTAATATGTTTAGAAAACATCTATGTTTGTGTGATTACAGAAACACATTTTAAATGTAAAGAAAGCACTTCTTCCACACCTGAGTTTGTGCATTTTATCCTGTTAGTCCCACTAGGCACTGGGCTCTTTTCAGGGCTGACCTTAGGTGGTATTTGTACTACTAGGGTAAATTTGGCCAGGGCATTGGGTTAATATCCTTAGTCTTGGAGCTCCTAGATGGTGCTGGAAGACTTCTACAGTGGTAAAGAAGTGGCCTAAGGGAAGCAGCAGCATGGAGGAGGAGAGGAAAGCTATGGAGAGTTTGGAGGTAGAAAGTGAGAATTTGGAGAAAAAAGTTTCAGTATGGAGCTTCAGAATGTAAACAGACTCCCGTGTGGTAGATTTTACAAATGAGCAGCATTTAGGTGTGTTCTTATCAAAACTTGCACCAGGAGGGCTTGCAGATGATGTTCTATTAAAAACAATTGATCAGAATGATCCAGGTGACAGTTCTGCTGTTTCATGGGGCGAGATGGCAGATTACCAATCTCAGCACTTCCAAAATGTTGTGTGGAAAAGGAACCAGGTGATGTGACAGTAGAGAATTTAGCAATTAAAACTTGTGCATCAGTGACAGAAAGTAAAAGAGGAAAACAGCAACAAACTGAGAAGGTGTCTGGTTTTGTGGCAGCAGATAATGCAGTAACTAAAATGTATGCAACAGCAGGCAAAAAAGGAGAGCAGCAACAAACTGCAATTAAAACTGTTTTTAAAAAGAAGAGGAAAAACAACTGCAAGAATAAGAACAAAAAACTGACACTGTGATATCACATATGGGACAACGTGGTTACTGTTCTGGGTTTTAAAGCTTTTATACATACTGAGAGAGACGTTTTGTGACTTAACATTTGAAACTGATGGACTATTAATGACATTTCTGGAAAATTTTAATAAAAAGAAAGGCATTTATCCATGGAACAATTAATTATTTGTTTTATGGGAGTAACTTAAATGCTAAAAAAATGTTTTGCAAGTTAGGACTAATAAACTAGAAGAAGTCTGTGTTAAAAATGCATATAGAGTCTGGGTAAAACTGTTAGTGTGAAAGTTAGAGATTAAATTTATGGAATGGAGGGTGAAGGTTGGAAGCTGTTTTGAAATGTGGAAAAAATTATGAATCACTTGCCAAGTGTTATTTTTGTGGCTGGTCATAGGGACATTAGGATATACTGGCCAGCCTAAATCATGTTACTTTTGTGGGGACCTTTCTTGTTTATAGGATCACAGGAGGTTATTATGCTATTAGCCCTGATGCCCTTATAAGTCTAGCCAAGAGTTTAGCCCATGTTTAGACAAGTCAGCACCCAATGCCCCTGTCCAGCAGGGACACGGGTAGAATTCCAGGGGTATATTTTCTGTTTCCCATCCAGTTATCCAGGTTGCACTTAAAAAGGGGCAAAGAGGTACTCTGCTTGATGTGGAGAAGGTGTATTCCATAGATGGGAGAGTCTCTGGGACACAAATCTGTCCCACCAACAAGTCCTGTTGATGTCACAGACCAGGTTGAGGCCGTGCATGCGAGTTACTCGACTGGAGCTTGACTTGTGGATATGCAGCAGTCCCATCAAGGTGGGGTTCATGATAACCTTGTATGCCAGACAGAGGTAACCTCTGAGGTGTCTGTATGAAACTGAGTAGAGGGATAGGGCTTTTAACCTGTGTATGGTAGATATCTGAGGCCCTGTGCTTTGCGAGGTACATGCCGAAAGGGGCATTGTACTCAATAATGGGCCTTATAAAGGGAGAATACAGGGATGTTATGACCTCCTTGTCCCTGGATGAGATACCCTTACTTATGAGGTGGGCCATATAGAAGGCTTTCTGTACAACAGAAGCAACATGATGGTCAAAAGTCAAGTTGCAAATCCGTCACAGCTGATTGTTTGCTTAGGACATTATTAATGTGATAATTTGTGGGAATGTCACTCACCCCAAAGGGGATGATGCATTTTTTTGATATACAGCTTGAGGCCCTGTTTCAGGCACCAGCCATTGTCTGAGTGAGACCCTCTTGGAGGATGTCTACATCACTAGGGGAATTGATGACAGCACCCAGCTTGCAGTCATCTGCATACCTGGTCAACCATAGCCCACTGGTTTTGGCCTGCACCTCAGAAAAGTATATCCCAAATAGCAGAGGCCGCAAGACCGAACCCTGGGGTACGCCGCTTGTTACGGGTCTACTGCTTGAGGTGGCTTCCTCTATTTTGACTAGGTGGGTTCTATCAGAGAGTCAGTTTGCTTACCCATCTGATAACATACAGCTTGATGCCTAGTTGAGAGAGTTTATCTGTTATGCCTGAGTGGGGAATAATGTCAAAGGCTTTGGCCAGGTCAAGGTAGGCAGTGTCTTCCCCTCATCATGGCTTTGGTGACTGTCTCAAAGAAGTTGACCAAATTTAGCAGACATGACCTCCCCTTGATGAACCCAAACTGTGTGGGATCGAGTGTTTGGAGGTTGCCAATGTCCTTGTTAATGAGGTCCATGGTAATCCTTTCCATGGCCTTGCAGATTAGGCTAGTTAGGCTGATGGGTCTATAATTTCCTGGATTGGTGGATGCTCCACCTTTATGTTAAAGGCATGACCGTGGCTGTCCTCTAGTCAGCTGGAATGAAGCCTGTACTCAGGCTTTGGTTGAATAGGGCGCCTAATGGTGCTTGCAAATTCCTTCACGTAGGATGCAGCCTGGCATGTTATCGGGTCCCATGGAGGCTGTATTTTTTGCTTTTGTACCTGTTCCCCAGATAATAAGGGGAAGGGGTAGGTACTGGGGATGTTCTGATTTACTGATGGGAAGGACAGAGGGGTGAAGTTTTCACTGAATCTGTCAATGAAGCCAGCAAGTTTGCTATATCTACGCCATTTGTATATGTGTCCTTGACCATCAGTTCTGAACAGATCTGGGTGCTTCCTTTCAGGTTGTGGACATATGTGAAGAAGGCCTTATGATTGTCTCTAGTAGATGTGGTCAAGTTGGACTGAAAGTTTCCATTGGAGGATTTCACTAGTACTCTATTTGCTTGTTCAGGCTAAGGAGACATTGCTTCCAATTGGGCACCTGCTCCTCCTTGGTCTTGGACAGCAATTTTTTTCCTTTTGTTATAGAGTTTAATTATTGCAGATGTCCACCTGATAGGTTTACTCTTCCTTGCGGAGGATGATTTAGTCCTGTCTGGTATTCCTCATTCCATGCATCTATATAAATGCTCATATAGTGCTTTGGTGTAGTTTTGGATATTGGTGCCAGTCCCTGCAGAGGGGGAGGGGGCTGTGAAGCTGTTTATACCATCCCTCAGGAGGCTGTAATCAGCTTTGGAGAAGTTTTTATGTCTGATCCTAGTTAGAGGTGAGTCGGGGGAGATGGTGACTTCAAAAGTGACTGCTGTATGATATGCTCTTACCAGGGAGGATGATACTATAGGGATGCTATTATCACCTCTTGTGGAGGTATTGACTATCTGTTCCAAGTCATTTGCATTAACAAAATTGAGGAATCTGTGGGCATTAGTGTTTTGGCATGAGTAGTTCTTCCAATCTATGTTTGGGAAGTTAGTTACTCAGGATCAGGGTAAAGGGTTGAATCTTGATAGATTTGAACAGGTCCAAATATGCTGATTGGGTATCTTGAGTCAGATTTAGGGCTGGTAGCTAACTATGATTTGAATATGGGTCTTGTCAATGGTTAACTGCACCTGGAGTGTCTCCTGTGTGGCATACTGTTTGACCAGCCTGGAGGTGTGCATGTCTTTAATGTATATTGAAACTCCACCTCCTGTGGCTTTACTGCCCACAGTTTGGGGTCTGAATGTATGATAGGATGAGTAACCAGGTAAGGCTGGGGTGCTCTCTGCATCTTTGAACCAGGTTTCTGTGACTGCATAGATTTCAGCATTTTCCAGGTTATGAATGCTTGCATTGAGTGCAGTTTCATGTTTAGACTCGTAGCGTTTAGCAGCATAATCTTTAATTTGCATTTTGTTGAAATTTTTATGTTGGTTTTATCAACCTCAGGACTTTTCATAAAAAAGGCGCTATGGGGGAGCAAGAGCCTTTGGCAAAAGCCTGAAGCCCAGGTGAGACAGATGCAGGCCATCTCTAGCAAAGCATCGTGGTCTGTCAATCATATCTTCCCAGGCTGTCAGATACTGGATCCTCCCTGGAATGACACCCGAAACTAAGCCAATTGTCAGTCATTTTCTGTTTGTGTTGAGGCATCATTCTGGGTGATGGCAGAATGCTGCTTAAGGCCAGGGACATGCCTGCCTGGGACACACAATCCGCAAGCTCAATCATGTTTCTCTTCATATATACCAGAGAGGTACGTCTCAAGTCATTCACTCCAACATGGACTATGACAGAGTCAAAACAGTACCTGTTGCTGGGAGACTTGAGTGCGTATATGTATGGCAGATTATGGCACCTGACATACAACTAACCGTGGCTTTCTCCTTATCCAGCCTGATGAGAGGCACATGTACATGTGTGTGTCTCACAATGGAGTCTCCTATGACTAATATGTTGGTTTTTGTGGTGAAGCCTTAATAGCTGTGAGACACAGGTGTGTGGACTATGTGTGGTATGTGGTGTGGCGGGCTGTGAAGATCGCATGTGTTTTGCCTCGGAGGTCTCCTTTGTTTGGGTATGTTTATGTGGAGGACCTCTGCATATGTGGGTGTGTGTGTTGTGTAGGTATGGGTGGTGTTTCAGGTGTAGTGATTGTGTTGGCAACCTTTTCAGCGTGAGATATACTGGCTTTAAGGGGAGAGAGCATGGACTCTAGGTTCCTAATGTAATTGCATCTCTCACAAATTGTGTTCTTAGGTGCTAGTAGTAGATGGTTGTCCGTGTACATGAGGCAGTTGCTACACTGTCTCAGGATACCCATATCAACCAGACTGGCAGGAGAAATTGTAGGAAATTGCCCATCCATATTTTTCAGAATCTGAGGGAGAAAGCCCAGTGAGAGGTAAGGGGTGAGCCTAAAGTCCAAGTGCTTAAACCAAACCTAAGAGCTTAGAATAAAACTTAACAATTTGGACAGGCTATAAACAAGCTATAATAAATGCACAAAAAAGATGCAGTTGAACACTTTAAAGAACAAGTAGCAGAAAAAAGCAAGATGACTCAACAGAGTAGTAGGAAGAAACAAATACAGAAAACTATAAGCAGCTGAATAAAGTGTCTTTTTTTGTTTTATTTATTTATTATTTTATTTATTTTACATTTGTTGGCTGGGCTAGTCTAGCTGGATACATGTCCATTTTCAGTAGAGGCCCAGGGAGATAAGCTCCAAGCATTAGTAAATTACAAAAAAGATTATAATAGTTAAAAAATGACTAAATTCAAATACAAAGAAATTAAAAAAAGATTTAAGAGAATCAATAATTGTTTCTGTGAATAATAGCTCGCAGGCTGTGCAAGGTTTAAAATACAATTGAGTACAAGAACATTCAGTATTCTGAAAATAATGATTAGTAGGTCTGAGAGAGAGAGCAGAAGAAGGCAAGAATCATAGGTTCATAGGTTCATAGGCTGGTACTAGGCTAACTGCCTTTGCAGGCCATTTTTAAGCCTAGCCACTTACCCCATGCTAGAATCAAACCTTGCACCTTTTGTTTTTAAGGCAAACACCTTAACCATTATGCCATCCTCCCACCCCCTCACAAGGGCTAGAATAAGGTTAGATTCTATTGATTAAAGCTGTAGAGGGGACAAAGGTTAGAAGGAAGGGGTATAGACAAAAGAGCATTAGGGGGGAAAAAGTAGGGTTTAGTCTGGTTTAGAACAGGGACAAAGCCAATGAAATTTCAGATGCTCTTTGAGATGTTTCTTGAAGAGTGGTGTGGATGAGAGAGACGTGAGTGTACTAGGAAGATTGTTCCAGATTTTACCCACAATGTTAGTAAAAAGTGAGTCCCCAGCTTTATTGTTTGATTTAATATTGGAGATTAATAGCTTATTTGCTGAGCGAAGTGTTGCAAGATTTCTATATGGGGAGATCAGGTTGGAGAGGATTGGGGTATTGTTTGGGTGATGAAGAATATTATGTGAGATAAGCAGTTGCTTATACAGTAGGTGGTTTTGTAGTTCTGACCATCCAAGTTGTTTAAGGTTGTGACAGTGGTGGGTTCTGAAAGAGGTGTCAGTGACAAATCTAGCTATGTTATTATAGCTAGTTTCAAGCTTGCTTAGATTGTGTTTTGATAGATTGATGTATATGGCGGAAGCATAGAATAGCGTAGACGTTAGGTGAGTTTGGGCAATGGAGGTTTTAGCTAGTGGTGTGAGGAAGGGTTTGATTCTATACAGAGAGCCTAGTTTTTTATTGACAGTTTGTATAGTATTGGTGATATGTTCATCGAAGCTGAGGTTATTATCTAAGGTTATACCCAGTAAACGTGTAGTAGTGTCAGGGGAAATAGTAGTTCCATTGTTAGAGATAATTGTGAAGTTTTATTTATTGATTTTTTTAATTCAGTCAAGTGGAAAAGAAGAGAGCAGAAACAGAAGATAATTCAAGGTTAAGGGACTAAGGGGTTTGGCCTTCCCAAATGATCTCTATTTTAGGCAGAATGAGCTAATGAGATGAGACTGGGAGGAGTGTCCCAGATCAAATTTACATTAGGGGCGGGCAACTGCAAAAGCCACCAACTTTAAGAACACAGCAGCAGTTGGGCTGGACAAAAAAATTTCAACACAGATCAGAAAAAATTCGGTCAGCAAATATATAAATAATTCAGTCAAGCAAAAATAAAGACAGTGCAGAACACTGAACAGTTAAAGTGCAAAAATATATACTTATCAGCGCTATATTTCCAAATTGTTTAAGAAGCACTCTCAATCAGGCACAAGGAGATTCTAGCAATGATATGCAGGAATTCACACAAAGGTAATATTTTTATACCAGCAAGACAAAACCCAAGGCTTGAGACAATCCGATAACACAAAATTTGTTAGACCAGATTTTCCACCCTGGAAAAAGTTCACTACAAACTCTCTGAGAAATAAAAATTTCAGCACAGATCAGAAAAAAAATTTGGTCAGCAAATCTATAAATAACTCAGTTAAGCAAAAATAGACAATGCAAAACAGTGAACACTTAAAGTGCGAAAAAATATACTTATCAAGTCTTGTATTTCCAGATTGTTTGAGAAGCACTCTCAATCAGGCACAAGGAGATTCTAGCAGTAATGTACATAATTGTGACAAGGCACAATGTAACCAATGTGGGAGAAATGACATACAACTAGAAGGTGTGTGCCTGAGTGCAGGTTGTGTAAAATCCAAGGGATACTTTTGGATTGTCAAGAGCAACCAGTAAATAATGGAAAAGGGGAAAGGGAAGGACAGGGATAGTGGAATGGTGTGCAAAATGTGATGTGGATGTTCTGTTAGAGAATGTAAGATTCCTGACAAGTGAAGAAAGACTGCAAACATAAAAACGGTGGGGTGGAAGTGTAATATGGAGCTTAGGAAGTGAGCATTGTTCTGGAGTGACTGTGTTGTGTAAAACAGTGAAAATACTAGATGTACTGTTGGTAAGAATTGAAAGGTTAACTGTGATGGACATGAGGTGGAGAGAACACGTTTACAGAATTATAGCATTATATACATATATAACTAACAAGGAAAAAATAATCTGTTTCCTCAAATATTAGACTATGTGGTAGTTAACATGAAAATTATAACTGAGGAGTCTAATTGGGATTAAGGGTAATATGTAAAAAGGAAAAGATGTAAAAAAAAAAAAATACAGGAAGTGATAAATGTGATGTTAGCTGTGTGGAACAAAGGTCAGTGGAGGTACAGAAGGGGACTCTGATCTGAAATTGATTATTTTGTATTATCAAAAGCCTTGGAGGTAGCAGATGGTGATACAGTTGTGACGTGTTTTTCAGATCATTTAGCAATATGGATGAAGGTGATGAAAGAAAGGGAATGTATTAAAATACGAAAGAGAATACAAAAATAAATGAGAAATTATGGGAAAGTGGGATATATTGCAATTGCTGAAGGATCACGTAAACAAAGTGTTCCGAATGGTAGACTTAACTTAAAAAGTAGAAAAGGTGTTTTTTTTATTGCAGGGGGATTTAGGAAAGGAAGAGAAAGAGAAATATGGGAAAATGTATAGAAATATATTACAGAAATTAGAAAATACTTGAAGAGAGTATTATGATGTGATTTTAGGAATTTTACTGAGGAAAGGGAACTATCATGAATCATTATTATGCAGGCAGATAGGTTTCCTGGTATTAATGAGAGAACCTCTATTAAACCGGCTTTGAAAGCCAGAGGCCTCTTTAAATAAATGGGAATGTTTTATTGATTTATTAAGAATGCTTTTTTATTGGTTGTCCTGTTTCATTACATATGTCGAATGTATTATATAATGCAGCTGATTTTATTACTTGTCTGAGGAAGCACATTTATTGTGTGAAAGCGCTTGCCTACCTTGTTGCATTACATTAAATCGGAGTTTTTATGCTTATGGTCGTGTCTTGTTGCTGGTTTATATTTATTTTTTGTATCTTTTGGCTAACTGGTACCATTTATTCTAGTAGGTCTATTAATTTATTGCTATTTATTCTTTGTTTGTGGTCCAACAGAAGCATGGCTGAAGGGAATGGAGTTGAGATCGAACTTGGATACATTCCTGCTAGGAAAAGAGGTGAAGACCGATTCCTGAGGCTGATAAAGCCTGTGGTTAATAGCGATGACCAGATGGTTGAAGATGATGTGAATTTATTGAATGCCATTAGAGAAAGAACTGTTTAAACTGAAACACCTCCAATGGCAGCGTTTGCATTTAGAGGCATGTTTGTTCCATAAAGTTATACCTCGTGGGTTACGAGTATTAGTTATCCCAACATATGGAGCAACTCATCCTGATTTATTGAGTAAGTGGCAGCAGATGAACCTAGAACTTATTTTAACTATATACGACTATTAATAGACTTCTTCAAACCGTTGGAGAAAGAACTGACTGATTCTGTTGATAAAATATACAGTGAGCTGCTTGAATTGCATAAAGATGAGTTTTTAGTAAGAATGGACAGAGTCACTGATAATGTGTCTTCCTATGAAAAAAGACTGAGGGCTCAAAAAATTTGTGAGAGACACTACTGATTTTTCTAGGGGTAATGTGTTTACTTGGCTGAGGAATTTAAGTGCAGGTAGCACTGAGGTCAATAATAGCTATGTTGCCTAGAAAGAGAAAGGTATTGTTGTGTAAGACTCCTTCTATTAACAATAACAATGTGAACAATAATTCTTTTTTTTCAAACATGTTTATTGATTTTAACATATAATTTATATAACATATCAATCTTATACAAGCAATTAACATATAAGCAATTATAACATTCATAAAACAACTAAAGTATTTACAAAGACATCCACATTTTGTTTAAATCAATTACCTTAGCTGTAACATCTTACTAATAGTCTAAGACTTTTTTTAACAAGCTTTGTAAAGTATCCCACATATTATAGTAAGTTGTTTTTCTGGTAGTTCTTGACTTTATTGTCATTAGTTCCATTTGACGCACATCAGTCAGAACATTTTTAAATTTATTGAATGAAGGAGGGGTGTCTGAAATCCAATTCATGGCTATTGTTTTTCTAGCCACTGCTAGAATTGACCATGATAAGGGAAGTTTAACCTTTTTAACGCTTTTAGGTATAGGGGTGTTAGAGTATAAGCGATTTAGAGATTGTAAAATTATCTGTAAAAAGGGTCTGTAGAAAATCATTGATTGACATCCAATATTCCTTCAATTTTATACAATCCTGGAACATGTGCCCAATCAGCATTTATCTCTGAAGTACATCTCTTACACGTTATCTTTTTTATTATTTTTTTTCATTATTAGAGGTATATAGAAGGAGCTGTGTAAGAATTTCCAGGTGTAAAGTTTCCATTTAATAGAAGAAGTTGTTTTAAAAGCTGATTCCAGTATATACTTTTTATCTTGCTGTTTTGGTGGTTCTCCATTAATAGAATTGAAATAATTCCAGTAATTTTCTGGGCAGTTAAAGGTTTCATCTCTAATAATTTTATGAATGTGAGAGAGCTTGCCTTTATCAGAAACTTTTTGCTGTAAGTTTAGCATCATGTAGTCTATCAGTATTGGAATAGATTCTTTAGCTGTCGGATACATTAGATCAAGTTTGTTAGTGAGGTGTTGTCTAAAAGTCTGAATCTCTAACCAACAAGTTTCACCCAGATCAAATTCTTGCATTAAGAAATCTAAATTTTTAACTTTATTATCTAACAGCATCTGATACCAGTACTTTAAATTATTCTTTCTGAATAGTAGAGTTCTATCAGGGCTGGATGATAAAAGAATACTTTGTGTATATGTTATGGGAAATAAAATAAAGATCCATTCCTTATATTTGGGATGCTTATATATAAAGTTACGAAATGTAATAATGATATTTAATGGGCAACTAGTTGCGTGTTTTGGTGTAATAGATGTAGTACAAAATTCTTTAAGTATCCATAGTGTGGGGTTATTTATTATAGTATTTTTGTGTGTTAATGGTATTTTTGTGAATTCCATGCTAATTGATTCCCAATATTCCTTCCATTTTGCAACATATATGAATGATCTATTAGTAGTGATATAGTGTTTATAATAGAGGAGATAGCGTATAGATCAAAGTGTGGAAAGGCTATACCTCCTTGGGACCAATTATTAATGCCATTCTAGGTCTATGAGGTGCCCATAAAAATTTTAACATTTGTGAATTTAATTTCTTGATGATTATTTTTGTAGGTGGGATTATTATTGATTGTATTATATATAGTATCTTTGGAAATATTATCATTTTAATAATTGTAAGGCTTTCCTCCATAGTAAAGAAAATATTGTTTCATCTATTGAAAAGGGTTTGTATGTTTTAAAAGACATTTACTATTGTTATGATGTATGATGGATTTAATATATTTAGCTAATACTATAAATAGGTTACTTGACCTGACTTGGATATATATTTGTGATAATCTCTATTGGGAACATTTTTTCCCCCCCGAGTGTATTAGCAATACGTTTGTTTTTTCTTCATTAAATATCAGACCTGACATTTTCTTAAACTCTGCTGTTGTGTTAAATAATGACTGTATAGAAGAATTGTTTCCTGCTGATGCGATTAAAACATCATCCGCAAAAAGCTGAATTTTAGATATTGTATTCTCATTTATCTGAAATCCATCTATATCATTGTTTCTAATCAAATTAGCCCAGGGCTCCATTGTTAAGGTAAAAAGCAATGGAGAAAGTGGACATCCCTGTTTAGTACCTTTCAATATGGGTATCTTTTGTGAGACATATGTACCAATTTTTATGTATGCCAATGCTTCTTTATATAGATGTTCAATCAGATTTACAAATGTATCAGAGAAGTTTGTACATCTCAATAAGATAAACAGGTAGTCCCAGTTTACGGAATCAAAGGCTGAATTTATATCAAGGCTTATGAGTGTCAGATCCTTCTTTTTTATTTTTGCATAATGTGAGGGAAACGTACTCACAAGTGAGGAGAGTGTGTTGAGTAGATAGAAAGAGTACTTTGAAGGGCTGATGAATGAAGAGAATGAGAGAGAGAAAAGGTTGGATGATGTGGGGATAGTGAATTAGGAAGTGAAGCAGATTAGCAAGGAGGAAGTAAGGACCGCTATGAAGAGGATGAAGAAATGGGAAGGCTGTTGGCCCAGATGACATACCAGTGGAAGCATGGAGGTGCTTAAGAGAATGGCAGTGGAATTTTTAACCAGATTGTTTAATGAAATTTTGGAAAGTCAGAGGATGCCTGAGGAGTGGAGAAAAAGTGTTTTGTTACCTATCTTTAAGAATAAGGGTGATGTGCAGAGCTGCAGTAACTACAGAGGGATAAAATTGATCAGTCACAGCTTGAAGTTATGGGAAAGAGTAGTGGAAGCTAGGTTAAGAAGGGAGGTGGTGATTAGTGATCAGCAGTATGGTTTCATGCCATGAAAGAGCACTACAGATGCAATATTTGCTCTGAGAGTGTTGTTGGAGAAATACAGAGAAGGTCAGAAGGAGTTGCATTGTGTCTTTGTGGACTTAGAGAAAGCATATGACAGGGTGCCTAGAGAGGAGTTGTGGTATTGTATGAGGAAGTCGGGAGTGGCAGAGAAGTATGTAAGAGTGGTACAGGATATGTACAAGGGTAGTGTGACATTGGTGAGGACTGCAGTGGGAGTAACAGATACGTTTAAGGTGGAGGTGGGATTACATCAAGGATCAGCTCTGAGCCCTTTCTTATTTGCAGTGGTGATGGACAGGTTGACAGATGAGATTAGACAGGAGGCCCCGTGGACTATGATGTTTGCAGATGACATTGTGATATGTAGTAAGAGTAGGGACCAGGTTGAGGAGACCCTGGAGAGGTGGAGATATGCTTTAGAGAGGAGAGGAATGAAGAAGGTCAGCAGGGCTAAAACAGAATATATGTGTGTAAATGAGAGGGAGGGTAGAGGAATGGTGAGGATGCAGGGAGTAGAGTTGATAAAGGTGGATGAAGTACTTGGGATCAACAGTTCAGAGTAATGGTGAGTGTGGAAGAGAGGTGAAGAAGTGAGTACAGGCAGGGTGGAATGGGTGGAGAAGAGTGTCAGGAGTGATTTGTGACAGACTGGTACCAATAAGAGTGAAAGGGAAGGTCTGCAACAGGGTAGTGAGACCAGCTATGTTATATGGGTTGGAGACGGTAGCATTGTAGAAAAGGCAGGAGTCAGAGCTGGATGTGGCAGAGTTAAAGATGTTAAGATTTGCACTGGGTGTGACTAGGATGGACAGGATTAGGAATCAGTATATTAGAGGGTCGGCTCAGGTTGGACAGTTTGGAAACAAAGCAAGAGAGGCGAGATTGCATTGGTTTGGACATGTGCTGGGGAGGGATGCTGGGTATATTGGGAAAAGGATGCTAAGGATGGAGCTGCCAGGTAAGAGGAAAAGAGGAAGGTGTAAGATGAGGTTTATGGATGTGGTAAGAGAGGCCATGCAGGTGGCTGGTGTGAAAGAGCATGATGCAGAGGACAGGAAGAAATGGAAACAGATGATCCGCTGTGGCGACCCCTAATGGGAACAGCCAAAAGATGATGATGATGATTGAATTAGAGTTAAAGTTCTTCTTATTTTATCAAATGCATTTCTATTTGTGAGAAAGCCTGTCTGATCTATTTCTATTATACTTGGAAGGATTGTCTTTAATCTATCAGCAAATATGCTCATGAACATTTTGTAGTCAACATTAAGTAATGAAATGGGGCCTATATGATGTGCATCTAGTTGGGTCTTCATTGGATTTCAGAATTGGTGAAATAAATGTATATTTCCAAGATGGGGGGATAATAAATTTGCTTTGAGCTGACAGGAAAACATTATGTATTAGTGAACATGCGATTTTTAGGGAGGATTTTATAAATCTCAGGTATGATATCGTCATTACCTGGTGCTTTGTTTAACTTCAGTTTGTTTATTTGTGTGGTAATATCTGTATATGACATACTTTTATCTATTAGTTCAACTTGTTTATTAAGTTTTCTATTCATGTATGTAGTTATGAAATTCTTTATACTATATTTTGGTTCCATATTAACTTTATTGTGGTTAATTTTGTAAAAGTGTTTTTTAAACTCATCTAGTATTTCTGGTAGCTTAGAGACATTTTTCTTTTTCCTTGAAGAAAAGATCTCTTTGATATGATTTTGTTTAAGTCTTTTTGTTTTATTTTTAAGCCTATTTAAGTATTTGGGATTTATTGAGTAGGATAAGAATTTATATTTCTCTAGGGTTATTTTGATTTGGTGATTTAGAATTCCTTTGCACTTCCCATTTAGTTTATTTATTTCCTCTATGACTTTTGTACCCATGATGTTTTCCTTATTGTTGAGTTTATACATGTCTAGTTTGTTTTGCATGTCTAATAAATCCTTGACCCATGTTTTTCTCTTATTATACCATCTTATACTTTGCCCATATAAGTATGATTTCAGAGCATCCCATATATATATATATATATATATATATATATATATATATATATAATGGAGACTTCTGGTGTAATGTTTATTTCTAAAAAGTGTTGTGTCCTTATAAATTCTTTGTAGTCTTTTAGTTGAGTTAGGTAAGCAGGTATTCTTTTAATGTGAATATTGTGCATTATATTCACAATAAATTCAAAAGTGATTGAATTATGGTCCGATATTCGGCTTGAAATTATCATAGATTTTGTTAGGTCATTCACTAATTGGTTAGAGATCAGAACTCTGTCTATTTTAGAGTAGGTCTTATGCCTATTTGAAAAAAAGGTATATGATAGTGATTTAGAATCTGCTTGGTTATTAATGTCATTCAGATGATATGAATTAATGAAGTCCTTTAAGTGTTTTGCATTAGGTGTGATTTTCCTTTTCCCTATAGTGGTAGTATCTTTTTCATGTAGGATACAGTTAAAAATCTCCTGCTAAAATGATATCTCCCTTAGAAAGGAGTATTATATGATTGAGATGGTGTTTCACTGTGCTAATACCTATACCTGGTATCCAGTATACATTAATAAATGTAAAGATCTTCCTATTGATCTGTAGTGTAACCAAGCAGAACATTCTGTTGTCATCTTTATATGTCTTAATAATTTTGGGAGTAGATATAGTTTTGTTCCACAAGATAGCCACCCCTCTTTTTTTTCTGTGTATGTTCCGAGCTAACTAAGGTTGTGTATTTGTTTGTGTCTAGCTTATCTATGTCTTTGTTTCAGGAGATGTGTTTCTTGAAAGAATATTAGGTTAGCTCTGTGTATGTTAGGGTATCTAAATAAACTTCTCCTCTTATATGGGTTGTTTAACCAATTAATGTTTAGAGAAATCTCTTTTAAAGTTACCATTTGACTTCTATAGCAGAATAATAGATATATTCAGATTATCATTTTCTATAATAAATATTAGTCTATTCCCTCCTTTAGATGTTAAA